>NC_136902.1:62613132-63089407 GCF_949606895.1 Notothenia rossii
CACCCCCCCCCACACACACACACACACTTCTCCGCCTCATTCAGTTTTCATTTACTCGTTCGTTATCTGTCCAGCTTCAATCTTGTAGGCTACTCACTTCGTTTCTTGTAGCCCTCGAAAGGGTTTTGGAGGTTGATGCCTCGGTGAAGGTGAGTTGTTTGGCTTTCTTGTCCGCAGCAGCAGAAAGCATTTTCGAATGTTTGAATGAATCGAAGTGGGTCGTCAGGTCGATTTTCTCTTATGCTCCAACAAACAGTTGCACGGGTTGCAGAATAGTTTCCCCCCACTTTTTGCCCGGTCTTTAGGAGAAATGTTCGTCGGTAAATGAGATGGATTAGATTTTTTCATCTTGGTGTTTTCTCTATCGTGTGAGCTCCACACGTTCACTCTATACAGTGTTGTTTACATTCTGTGATGCGCGAGCTGATGACGTCACGTCAAGACGAGTTAACTTTTTTTTTTCTCAACTTTGTGTGGAAAAATGCGGGGATTATGTGGCCTTTTGATAAAAATGCGGCCTTTTAAAAATCTGCGCCATTTTGCTGATTATGCGGTCAATTCTGCGATCGCAGAATCGCGTTTTTCTGGAGGGTCTATTCAATGTTTGACAATAAATTACAAAATATCATTGAATGTCATTGTCTAAATTAATGACAGCTTTCTCTACAAAAGCCGAATGTCCGTGCATAAACTCCCTTCTCCATGTCACTCACACATCATAACAGCCCCCCCCCCACACACACACACCTGTAATTAGCTGCTTGTAACACCACCAATAATGTCTGCCATTCTGCTAGTTTCTGCTGAGCATAGTGTACAGTATGGCTCTCAAAGGTGTTTCACTAAAAATAGCTACATTTTAAATGAGTGCACGGATGAAATGGGCCTTAGAACCAAAACAATGAGCTGAAATTGGCTAAAAGGCTCACAGCAGTGCAACTGTTTTTATAAAAATCTTGATTATTGCATCTTTAAATTCACAAATCTGAAAATGTTCTCACATTTTGCCTATTAGTTCTTTCTCATTGTGATTAACAGTCCTATTGTGCCTTTTTTCTAAATCTACATGACTGTTCACAGTGTCATTGTTAACTGTTTCGTTTGGGTTCACAGCTCAATTCGATGTCACAGTTTTCAAAGCCCTAAAATCCCCAAAGAACCCGCATGTAACATAGTGTAGGTTTGTCTAAAAGAGAGAACAACATGGACATGACTGCACTCCTCCTGACCTCCTTCCCCGTGCTGCGGGGCCCGACACTTCATCAAGAGGCCTCGCGACAGAGCAGGAGTGACGTTCCCCCCCCCGCCTCTTCCTCTCCGTCCTGCTCTTGATGTGCCTTTTGTTTGGTGCCTAATGACAGCTGTGATGGAACCGTCATGCTCTGTGATCGCAGCGGCCATCCCTCTGCCGCCAGATTCCCCGTTTCTATCCACTGCCACTGCATCCTCTGCAGCCTCCCCCCTCATCGCCTCTGATCTGAGGGGGCACCTTCTCCAATCTCATCTCACAGATCTGCTTTGTTTTGTAAAATATGCACAGGGTTACTTTACACAATGTAATCTGTTACACTGAAAAACTGAAAGGTTGACTTTAATTAAATGTATGTCACATTATTGTATTAGGTTAGTTGAAAGCAATATATTAAGTTGAACCTATTCTTTATTTAAACTTAATATTATTGCTTTCAACTAACCTAATACAATATGTGTAATTTGTTGACATATACATTTAATTAAGTCAACGTTTCAATTTTTTGTCAACAGATTACACACATTTGTATTAGGTTAGTAGAAAGCAAGATGATTAAGTTTAAATAACAAATATTAGTTACAACTTAATATTATTGCTTTCAACTAACCTAATACAGTTATGTGACATAATACATTTAATTAAAGTCAACGTTTCAGTTTTGTCAGTGTAACATATAGTTACTTCATGAAATGAAACCAGTAATGTAATCTGAGTATCAAAATATAAAAGTAATTTAATTTGACTACTTTCTGTTACCTTTGGATTAATATCAAATGCAATATAAATCCAAGAAAATATAAATAAGATGTGTTTTACAGAAGTGTATTATGTAAGACAACAGATCAATGTCACATTAGAAAAGAAGAAACCAAGATATTTAGTATCAAAAAAGATTTTCAGGAAAACCTGCCTTTCATTAATATATTCAGGCAGTCTACACACCAACAATGAAACACATGAGCACATACTACAGTTTAAAAAAGCATAAGCTCACATGCTCCATTTTAGTTTAAAACATACAGTTAAGCTCACACACACTATTTTATGAACATATTGGTTCACCTGCTGAATTAAAAACAGGAAAAATTAACCAAAGAAAGGGAAAAGGAATGGGAGGCCCAGTGGCTAAACATATAATTTTCCCTGGCCCAGGAATTGTCTGGAGGGTTCATTGAAAACTTGTGCAGCTGGGTGCGTTTCCTGCTGTTCGCCTGAACACATACCCTCATTCGGAGACGGTGAGCAGCTCTGCCTATTAAAATGTAAATTCCCTCTCGGAGCAGTGGCGGCAGCAGCGGTGGTGGCGGCAGGCAAGCCCAGACTGGGAGAGGGAGGTGAAGCTGGGAGAGAGGGGGGAGGGGGGAGGGGGGGGGATGTGAGAGGTGTAGATCTGCTCTCCACCGCTCACACAGACAGCATGTGGCGGCACCATAATAATAAGCTTCAGCACATTTCAGAGCCCAGCACAGACAAAAGGTGATTTCTCTGTTTTAATGTCATTTATTTGAATGACTTATGCTCTTCACCTGTTAAAAAAATAAATAAAATAAAAATCAATGTAACTCTTTATGTCATACTGTGACTCTTATTAATGAAAACTACTCATGATGCAGTAAAGAATAATGTAACATTGGCGTTATTTGCGAATAATCATTCACGGCTTTAATGCATGCTTAAGAGGAGCAGGTTCCACTCGGGTCGTTGCATTTTCACATAATGCCGGCTTTTAATATCCCAGAAAATATGTTTATTTAGCTAATCAAACCATTTTTATTGCTAAAAGGGAGCTATTTTGTACTGTATATGGTAAAAACATTTTAAAAGAAAAAGTAAAAAACCCAAACCATTATCAGTAACTTGACTTATCTTATGACAGATACAAATATATTGGCTTTAACAACAAAATATATGTAAACAAAGAAGGATGAATTTACATACTTCCCACATACTAATACACACCCACAAAAAATACATTATATTTTCAGGAATGGTTACATTCTTTAATAATGCTTGCCAAAGGTAAACAGAAGCCATGTTGTAATTGCTTAAATGATAGATATGGTATTTAATAAAAACGTATAAACAATACAAATAGTGATGTGATATTTTTGGGTGAAATGCTTGTTTATATAATATGTGACTCAAGTACAAACCTGTCTTTTTTATAGCTATTGTCATTTTTCACATATAACTACACTCATACATATAACAGAAAACTGTATTCACACTTTTTCATTTTGATCAAATCCCCTTTTTTAAATTGTATTTACTTTCTATCTTTTCTCTTATACAAGCACAACATGATGTGTACTGTAGGCGTGAAGGTTAGTGTTAATGTAGTATAACAAAAGTCCTCTGTTCAGTAGCACATTCAGGATAACTACAGGCCATCACTCACACAAAATAAACACAACATGGACAAAAAAGTCAAATGTGTATGCTTTAACAATATGAATTGCAACAAGGCTTTCTAAACCCAAAAAGCCTTGTTGTCAGATTTGTAATTCCTATTGCTTCCAATGACCAATGATATGGAGAAATGACAGAAGAACTGATCAATGAGAAGCATGAATTGTGCTACTGTAAGCTGACTGCAAGCCAGTGTTACAACTGGCCTGGTGTGTGAGTTGTGAGTGTGTAACACTAGATGGAGCTGCAAGCATACAGCAGGCAGCTCACACACTGACCACGTCTCTCCATGCTGATGGAGGAGAATGCACTGTGCATACTGACTGTGCAGCATGTCATTGAGGAACAAACATGGAGTAGGTCAAGAAATGCAAAGAAAAGTAACATGTGATGACAGTGGTGCTGCAGCATCTGTTCCCTGCATGTGTTTCAGCTCATTATTCCCTGAAACAGAGAGACTGTGGTGGATTCACCTGATGCTGTCCATTGTGTGACAATAAGCTGCATTGATTTAGCAGTTACAGGCTGACGTATGTGGGACCAGAGGACAGAGCCTGGGTCCTTTCTCTGCCTTTTGGAGTGGATCCAATATGACATTTTTCCTTCTAATGATAAAGCTTGAAGTATTTTCAATTATTCCATATGTAAACAAATTCCACGAAACACCAAAACCACCAATACATGTATCCTCCTGACAAGTACTAGCCTGATTATTTGTCCTATCGCTGTGTTAATACCTTTTATACAGGCTATGATTAATACGCAGCTGAACATAGTCCCTAACATTTCATGGATCTTACCATGTCAAGCTTTCATTTTTATTTTTAAAAGCATAAAGTTCTTAGCAGTAAAACACAATTTAAGAAAGATTGTTGGGTGGAAACAAACTAACACATTGAAGGCTTTAGGATCTTTAGGGTTTGTTGAAAATAAGGAATAACACTTGTCCTCACGTGTTAAATCCCACCAGATATTCCCAGTGTATTCAAAGCTCACCCAATTTTAAACTTTTGGATTTGCTCATGACCTTTGCTCATATGTTGTGGGGCTAACTAACCCACACATGACAATAACAGGATAACGGTAAATTCTCAAATGTATACTGACAGTATGGCAACAAAGCGGCTCATTATAGAGAAGTATTGATCTTAAATAATCATATATAGGATCTCAAATTGTAGCAGAATAAGGTATGACTTTTGAATTGAGTAATTAATTCAATTTTAAGAAAAATAAAGTGCAGGGTTGGGTTACTGTAAAAAAGGCTTTCTGTTTTCTGTATTACTAGTTACCTGTAAAACATTTGTATCAGTAACCTAATAAAGTAAATCAAATCCGAGCCAACAGAAAATAAAGTGTTATTTCTTCTTTCAAAATTCCAAAGTCTCAATCCACAAGTTAAATAGGACAAATGTAGCTTTTTTTCAGTTTCATATTTGTATACTAGTGCCTGTGCTGTGACATGTCTCCATGCTTTAATGTTCAAAAAGCTCTCAGACTGCCTGTGCTGCAGCACCTCTTTTCATCCTCTGTCTGAAACCAGAGCCCATTCTGCTCTGATTGGTTAGCTGGCCGACTCTATTACAATTCGTCAACCACTTTGACATGTCCATTCCATTAGCCAATCATGTACAATGTTTTGGAGTGCTAGCCAATAGAAGCACAAGTGTTACATAGTGATGTCACTACTGTATGTTACGGCTATGTTAAGGATTCTAATGGAGGCGTTTCAGGCAGGGGGGAGTGTGTGGGAGAGAAACTCCCTCTGGAAGGAACACAGGGATTTTAGCCTTTGCAGACCATTGACATGCACCAAAAACTTAAACCCAATACAGGAAAGAAACCCCAAATAGCACAATAGGGCCTCTTTAAAAAAGCAAACGTGTTATTTAAAACATCACTACATCAATCTAAATCACGAAAAATGATGGAATAAATCCACTTGAGTTGGACTCTGGTGGTTTTTCCTTCATCACCTCACCTGCACTAAGCTGCTCCTCTTCCTCCACACACTGAAATGGCTGATTCTTTCCTGTAGATTTAAGAGTTGAAAATTGTCCATCTGTCGTTTTCAGTGAAAATGATTTCCAGGTCCAACCAATTGTCAGGCCTTGTGTAATTGAAGAGACTGCTCCAAATATCTTTTAAGTAATGAGAAGTCATTTTGCTGCTTTTTGTTAGAGCGTATCGCACAAAGAGGTCCATTCTGTCCAAAATGGTTCATTCAGTCAAGATGAGGGGGAAAAAGAAAGCCGAAGTCTGAATGACTCTGCGGCCTTTTGAACCCTAAGTCAAATATCATTGTGTGAGCTCTTTTCCTGAGAGCCAGTCACCAAATACTGCTGTTAGCACTGATTGAAAATCCACGAGTATTTTCGAGAACGCAGCACAGTGTCCTTGAAAAATGATGCAGAAAAATTCCCTGTCCTTCCTATCAAAATGTTGTGTCTGATGTCCGCAGCACCTCGACTTCAAGCTCAATTATTTCACCGGAAAAAGAGAGTGGCTGGAAAGAGTTCATAGACAATTTCACTTTAATTGGAAATGACTGTGACCACGGCAGTTACAATACACTCTCAGAGGCCATCAGAGCTTCTTTTGGTGCCATCGGCTTTGCCCCGTCTCTTACTGATTCGTCACAGTTTAGTTGCTGCAGTGTTTGTTTGTCGGCACGTAGCACTGAACATTCAGATTGGATTGGTTACTGGTCCCTATGGTAATTTATTTCCTTGAAATTCGTAGCTTTTTTCCTCATCAATTTACACAATTTAAAGCGTTAAGGCAATCAAAGTTAGAAATATCTAGATTTAACCTGTTGTACGTGACACAGCAGAGGATACCTGCGGCACTTTACTCTGAAAAACCCAATGACATAAATAAGTGCAATGAAAGATCAGTTAAATTCAGAATCAAGTGTCAAATTTTAAGAAGTGAAAGTTAGAACTTTCTAAGTGCGATGGCACAATGATTTGATAAGAAAGTGCTAGACAATTTTACTGGTCTTCAATAACAATACATATTCTAATACAGAACAAATTAAACTGTGTTCAACTCATCACACCATGTAAACCCTCAACACTAAGCATGATTTTTTTTAATGTTCAAGTATTTACTACATCTACAGTGCATTTAGCCTCCACTTTCACAGCATTTCACTGCCTTTATTTTTAGAAGGCCCCTTGAAATTAACAGCAAAAACACAATATTAACAATGTAATGTATTATGGATATACATTTCTAAAGGACTAGTTTATAACAGGATTTGTATTGTTATTGTAGGCAATTGGGGGTTTGATAAAAGTTAAGCCAGCGTTGACTCACTCTCTCTTTCACTTGTAGGAATCTCCAGCGAGGCCGACCCCACCAGAATGATGACAGCTATAGTTTTCAAATGGTAGTGTTTCACGAAAAAAAAAAAGCAGTTTTGTGTCATAAAGGTCATTTTAAAAACACAGACACTGTTGTCTTGTGGTGTGTTTATCCCTGTGGGAACCTCCACTTCTCAGAGTCTGACAGCAGCAGCAGATTTAGTAACACATATTTTCTATTTTTAAAAACAACCATCTCTTGAAACGATAACATAAACACACCAAATGTAGACTCCATTTAGAAATATGAAGAGGAATCAACTTTCAGACAGCGACAATGTCCATACCTCTGGTTTCTTTGTGTGAAGGTGAAGCAGCAGTTATCTTTGTCTCACCTGGATAAAATGCTTGTACCTGGAGAATGGTGCTAAACTATAATCCTTGCTGCCATTAGGAAGCAGAAAAGTATTTCCTCCCCCTCCTTCTTCTCTACTGAAGCATGCATATGAATCCGTCATTAGCCCCCCCTCCCAAAACCTCCTCACACTGTGACACCCCTCCATCTGCATTCCATCTCCCTCCATCTTTTCCCCCTTTCCTTTGCGACGAGGCGAGGTGCCACACGCGTGGCGTAGTTAAACACCTTGTGATTTATGGGGCTTTAATTTGGTCGTAGCCCATCCATTGTTTTGCGGCTTGTGGTGCGGCGGGCTGCCCCGCTGACAGTAATTTCCCGCCAGTTGGAGAGGATTGTGTATCATGAGCTAATGGCATCCTCTTTCTTCAGAGGAGAAAGGAGGTGTGAGTCTGTGGGTGTTTCTCAATGTTGAGGACGCTTCCTATAGCTTCAGAAGTGAGGCAAGAATCCTTACTAGCCTCGGAAAACGAAGAATGGTGGAACAGGCTAACAGGTGTGCGTCATATGCGAGGCCCCGCCTTAAATGGAGCGTGATTTCCGCCAAAGATTTGGAAATTGGTCCGTGCGCAAAGCATTGTGGGGATTTTAACACCGCGGAGGATACACATGTGCATCCTCAAAATTTCCCGCAACGAAGGATGCCGGCCTCGGTAGAATTCCAAGGATCCTGGACATTGGAACAGTCCTTGGGCTGGACTCGATGACGTAGCATCCTTGAAATAGTGGCTCTGGAGGATCCTTCCTCGACATTGAGAAACACCCAGGCCGTTTTTCAATGTCGAGTAAACCTGCTGCAGAGCCACTATTTCAAGTATACTACGTCATCGAGTGGCGCCGAAGGACTGTTTAAATGCATGTTAAATGCCCAGCATTCGGCGCCACTCGATGACGTAGTATACTTGAAGTAGTGGGTCTGCAGCAGGTATACTCGACATTGAGAAATGGCCCCAGTGTTTGAAATCAAGTAAGAAGAAAGTGGCGGAGTAGGAAACATAGGAAACAACCAGCAGTTCCTATTTAATCTGCCAATTGCACTTGAGGCTGTAGTGTGTATTGAAATGAACCGGGCTGTCTGCGGTGGAGCTGGCGGGGAATAGCAGGTAACGGTCTGTCGGCTGATTAGGATGCTGCTGTAGCTTAGGTTTTTTCGAACTTAATATTATTGGCTACAACTAACCTTCAACGCTTCACTTTTTTCCGTGCATCGATCACCTTGACCAAGTAAAGGCATACTCGTCTATGGCAATTGGAAAGAGGTGTATCGCCTATTTAAAGTAAGTTTTCCCTTGTTAAAGAACTCCCCATAATCTGCATACAGTATCTTTTTGTGCAAAAAGGGTATACTAAACTACTAAACTAACTGTTTACGTTAGTATCGTTTACTGCCCAGAGTGTTCTTCATAGGGAAGTATGGATTTCCTTCTAACAACACAAATACAACGAGTCATTTTAACAGAACATTTGTCAAGGTACACTTTTATCTGTATTATGGATAACAGCCTGTATGATGTCTTTTCCATCTGTTGATTTGAATATTGAGTGCAATATTACTTCATTACCTGGCTTACATTTTGTCATGGCTGCTGGGTGACATCTTACCGTCCCCGTGCTTATTTCTACAGAACTACAGCTATTTCTACCTCTTATTTCTGTCTGAGCGGACGTCAGCGCAACAAATACAAAGCTTATTTGAACATGACCTTTTATCAAGTGCACAAGTAATACGGTGTGGTGGAGTTGAGTGAAATTATGCTTTCCCTGATGGTTAGCGATTCTGTCCGCTTCCATATCTTTCACCTCAGGGGAGTCGAGCCCTGGATGTCGCTGTGGCATCTTACATCATAAAAAGCACTCATTATTAACAGCTTTAGAATAACATTCAAGGGCAAATGACTTTGAAATGGCAAACTTGATGTTTTTTTCTCTTCTTTCTGCACACCACATATTTGATTTAGCTACCTCTCAATAGTAATTCACTTTGATATGGTTTCCCACATAAACAAAGCTGGAAGCAAGCCGCTGGCCGATGGAGTGTGTCAGCCATAAGAATCCATATCGCCACAGCTACAGAGCACTGTCTCCACAGAAATGGAAACGGTGTCATCAGCATTAAGGGAAGAGAAGGCCCATGCTGATTGCTCTCACTGTGTGTGTGTTTGTCTGTGTGTGTGTTTGTGCGTAATAGAGAGAGGGGGTTAGGGGTTGTGGGGGGTTGGGTAGCATGATTGTCCGTGTTTATTGGACTGTGTGTTTGTGTGAATGTGTGTGCATTCACGCTTACTAGTCTCATGATAGCTTGGCTGTGTGGTGTGGACTGGTGCTCAAAGCGCACTCCACTAGATGGGCGACAGTGCTGCTAGTATGTTACCCTGTAGGCTGTGTGTGTGTTTGTGTGTTTGTGTGTTTGTGTGTGTGTGTGTGTGTGTGTGTGTGTGTGTGTGTGTGTGTGTGTGTGTGTGTGTGTGTGTGTGTGTGTGTGTGTGTGTGCGTGCATGCGTGTGTGTGTGTGTGTGTGTGTGTGTGTGTGTGTGTGTGTGTCTGTGTGTCTGTGTGTGTCGATTCTATGAACAAACTAAATAATTTGAAAACCCTTAAGGCTGGCAAAGGAAGTTTCATTAAAAATCTTTTAGCATATCATTAGAATATTGTTATTCAAGTGGTACCTCAGGTTATGTTGTTTTCCAGTAAAGACAACAAAAAACCTTCAAACCCTTTGTGATGACAGCTTCTGCTCAGAAAACACACAAGTCTTATCTGGATTAAGAAAGACCTATAAAGTTAGATTAAGAGAAAATGTTGCTTACCACTTGGTTGTAATGACTAAAACTTAGCCATGTTGCTAACATTAGCTCATACCGCTAGCCAAAGCCATGAGCAGAAGCTAGACTCTTATTTAGCTAGACCATATTTTCTCTCCGTCTCCAAAGTTTCATCGATATTGTACGACTCTATTTCGAATAAATCTGAGTTCCTTTTTTGGGATTTCTCTGAAACACCTGGCCTATGATTGGCCTATGATTGGTCCAGGTCTCCTGTCCAAGCCAAGAGGGGGTGCAAAAAACGTGGATACAATCTTGAATGTTTGCCCAATGATACCAAATGTATACTTTTTACCCCAACTTCATGAAATCGTATGCAAACCCCCCAAAACATCACATATACCTCCAGGGCTCTCAACTTTTGTACAGAGTTTAGAGTGAGATTTTGGCAGCGGTGTTCGGTATTACAACTTCTGGCTCACCTCAAAGTTCCCATGAAGCCCTCTGTACCGCGAATGTTAACGGCGGGGGGGGGGGGTGGTGGGGGTGCTAGTGGAGTATGAAGCCCTCTGTATCGCGAATGTCAACGGGGGGGGGGGGGTGCTAGTGGAGTACACGCGTCTCACGCCTAGTTTGTTTACAAGATTGCGGCGCAGATTGGTGATACCCTTGAAAGAAATCTCTGCGTGAGAAATACAAGGTGTGGCGTCTGAGCGTGTGAATGGAGTGAAATAAAAAAACAAGCCAGAGCAAAAGCACCACATACGTCACGCTTACGTTGAGGCGGGGGCAGGGGCGGGATCAACTCTTGAACAACAACAAAAAGCCCGCATTTTATCCAGTTTGTACACAACGATGGAGAAACGTAACAAACAGCAGTGGTCCACTGAAGAGACCAGCTACCTACTGGGAATCTGGTCTTCCGAAGAGGTACAGAGGAAGCTGGAGCACAATCGGCCATTGTTGTTGTTGTCTGTGTCAGCTGTGAGGGGTTTCTGCGGGCTTTGGCTTTATGAAGCAGGCACGCAAACGGTTACGTCATGACGCAAACGATGACGCAATGACGCAGCACCAG
This sequence comes from Notothenia rossii, assembly GCF_949606895.1. NCBI lineage: Eukaryota > Metazoa > Chordata > Actinopteri > Perciformes > Nototheniidae > Notothenia > Notothenia rossii. The sequence goes on from NC_136902.1 coordinate 62,624,354, forward strand.
TCTGACTCTGGGCAGTGTGAAAAGAGCCAGAGCTAAACCGAAGAACCGGTTCTGAACCTGAAAAGCTCTAGCACGGAGCTTGAACCGGAGTTGTGTTGGTGTGAATGAGGTAATAGGTTCCAGAAACTAACCATTAACCAAAAAGTGTTGCAGGAAATGCTGAGGTGCCATTTGGCAAGACGTTGAGGCCCCGTCCACACAGAGACGAAACGACTGTTATCCGCTATAGTTCTTTATCGTATGGTTCATCCACACGAGGCCGTAACGGAGCCGCGGAAACAGAGCACTCAAACGATAACGCACCCCAAAGTATGAAGGTCTGGTAACGTAACGCTTGCGGCACCGTGTGTACGCCCTATACGATAATTCCCTGAAAACGATGACGCCATAGCCCCGCCTCTCCCCACCTCTCCTGCTCACCCCCGCATCATTGCTGATGCGTTTCGCCAACAACAATGGCGGATCACAGGGTTTTGTTCGTGCTCCAGGCGCTAATGACCATGATACAGATTTTAGTGCAAAAATATACAGCTCCTCTACCACAACCATCAGCAACAATATTAATAATATAATAATAATAATAATAATAATAATAATCGTCATCGGTCTTATTCGCTGCTTATTGTGTATTTGTGGCGGAAGTACAGGCCTGGCATATGTACTAAAGCGTCTCCGGCAGGTCGAGCGGGCTCGTGTGGACGGACACGTTTCTTGTGCCGATTCCGTGTGGACGGTAGACTTTTTTGATATCGACCTCGGTTCGTTTTCGTCTCCGTGTGGACGGGCCTGAATCCCCTGATTGCCGTATAGTAGCTGCCGACTAAATACTTAGTTTAATTAATCAAATGTGTGTATACATTCCTGTTATTTGTTGTTTTAGTGTTGTGACTAGTCCTGCACTGACAAGGGTTAAACAAAGAAATGGATATTGTACAGAATAATGCAAGTATTGCTTGATTGTAGAAACAAGAGGTTGCTCAAAGCTATAAAAGATAGGGCATTAATACTGTACTCTCTTCAGGTCAGTCGAAGAATTCTCCCTCTGATCTGTCCTCATTCTGTGCTCATGTCCAGTGGAGATCTGCCTCCTTTAACTTTAACTACAACTCTGTTGTAAATGGACACAGAAGCGAGTACAGTAGCAAGAGAAAAACCTCCTTACAACTGCACTCCATCCTATCTTACACTTACCCATCCAAATCCTACCATGCAGTGCATTTGGAGTTGATATAGACTAGCATAGCACAGTCGAAAACCAACAAGGCGATACAAGTCTTTACATTTGGGAACCTCGACGGAGACTTGGGTTTTAGGGAGTGCCTAAAAAGCCTTAATTCTCTTATCACTTTGAACATGTCTGCTATTATGTCTTCTAACACAATTTTAAACTGCATTAGCAAATCGGGCACACCCTTCAGCCCCACAAAAAGCGAAGCCTCAATGGAAAGGCCCATGCCACCGTTTATAAAAGCCCCATTTTTTAAAGAGTGCCACCTCCGAGAAAGCTGTAAGCACTGATCCCAGCTGTGTGTATTTGCAAGCCCCCCAGAATTAATCCTGAGCAATTTTTCTGCACCACTTGTGCCTGGGATAAAGGAAGTCTGAGCATTCAAATGGGCTGGGTCCCTGGTGGCATTAAGTTCTTACCATATTGGGCAGCAGTCAGGCCTGCAGTGTGAAGAAGGGACTGGGGCGAACCAATGAGCCTTGCCTGGCTTAAAACTCTATACCTCTGCACTGTATCTCTTACTCCCTTTCTTTTCAAGCCAATCTTCCTATCTTCTGATAAGGAAACAAACAGAGAGAATCAATGGTATCCTCTCCTGCAACACAATACCAGTGTAAAATCACCTCAGTTATATTGAGGTTCACATGCGTTTACCTTCATACCTGCCCTGAAATAATTAAAGGCGAGTTAATTGAAGTGGTAATAATCCCCGGAGGTCTTTTCAGGCTTTTTTAACTTAGTTGCCCTTTTTCAATTTCACAGCTTGCCTCACCAATCTGAAGCTACGTATTGCATTTAGCATGGCTGTATGTTTAACCTCTTCAACGCCCTCCGACCCGATTACAGAGCCATGGTGTGCTGCCAAACTTCGGTCAATGCCACAGAACTTAATTTTAAATCCTACTGGATACCTCAAAGTGTCCGAAGACACCAAATAACTGACTTGAAACCCAGAGGTTACGTCCTCCGTTGATCATGATTTAAAGGGGAACTAATGGCGGTATTTCAAAATCAGATTCAAATCAGCTATTTTTAGGCCATCAAACACACACAAATCAATTATTCCATAAATAAGCAATTAATAACTAAAATAAATAACATTTTCAGTGTCCCCTCCAGAAATGTACTGTAGTGCTGGCAGAATTAACAAATGAAACAATAAAAATGTAAAACCGACTTCTAGATAGGCGTTTGTGTGACAAAATAAAATACCTTGAGTGTAATTCAGAAGAAGAGGAATAGGAAACATTGGGGAGGGTAGTATTTCTCCTTTAACACTAGAAATAATATTACAAAGCATAATATAATTCATAGAATATACCCTGATATGCAGCAAAGAATATATTCCCAGTCCTCCCAGTTATTTTCACAATGTATAACTGGTGTAGGCACTGGTGTTAATCAATGCATGTGCTCTATGACATTACTGGTATAACCATTCCTGCAGAACCAAGAATAACCCTTCTAGAAGACATCCATCATAAAAGTCAATACAACATGTATGGCCATGCAATGGAAAAATTAACCTACGCCTAAATTTGCTGGATAAAATAAAAAATTGATGAAATAGCCTCATACCAAATTAACAAAAAGCCAACAGGATTATCAAAGACCCCCATCACCCCAGCCACAAACTGTTCTGTCTGCTGCTGTCTTGCAGGCATCCGGACTAAAACCACCAGGGAGAGTTTCATTCCACAGGAGACTGCTCAACTCCTGAGCTCTAAGTGCCTTCATGACCTAAAGAATTCATCTGTTGTCATCTTGTATTTATTGTAATGGTAATCACTACAATAAACAGTATTTCATTATATCTCACTGTACACTATTCAAGTTTACATTCTGTTCTTATATCGTATTCTTTTATAGACTCCTGCATTTAATTTGTCACTTTCAACATTCTCTGCATTATTTAGTTTATTGTATTTATTTATTGACTTGTATATAGTTTACTTACATCTGCATTACTTACTACTTACGACATTTTTGGAAACAGTGTTAACATTATAGTTCTCTTAATATATTCAAATAAGTGTTAAATGCAACTGAAAAACAACAATGCGTGAGGCAGAAATGCCTGTTTTGTATTTTACAGTCTTGTTTTTCACTCTTGCAACTAAATACACATGTACTGCTATTAAATATATATATATATATATATATATATATATATATTATGTGTTGTGTCTCGTCAAATGTGTTAGTTATGTTTATGTATTATGTCTGTTATGTTCATGTTTTTTCACATCTGGTCATATCTGTTTATTTAGATCCTTCATCTCTAGTCAGTCTCTGTGTTTATTGTCATGTCTCGTTTTCCATTTCCTGTTTTATTTTGTACTTACCTCTTGTCTTTCATCTCAGGCCCTGTTTTCTTCCTCCCCTTGTGTGTTTTTCCCGCCATCATCAGTGTCTGCCCCGCCCCTGATTGTTTGGACCTGTTCCCACTCACCTCATGTTTAAATTGTCCTGTCTCTCCCCTGTCCTGTGTCAGTTCTTCTTGTTTGTTTCCCCGAATGGTCGTGCCAAGCCTCAGCTATGAAAAGATCGCTTTCACTCATGTCAGGTTTTGTTGTTTTGTACATTTTGTAGGCTTAAGTTTCTTTCTTGAGTTCTCTTTTTCTTGTGCATAGTTTTTCCTCCTTGTGAGTGCTTTTTTGTTAATTCCAGTACCTACTCTGTTAAAAGGAATTTCCTGATCTTTGTAAATAAAGATAATTTTTTTACATTTAAGACTTTGTCTCTGGGTCATGCATTTGGGTCCATCAGTTTGTGTCGAGGTCCTGACCGAACGAACTGACCAAAAATGGACCCAGCCGACCCAAAAGCGCTCCAGACTGCATTGTTTGCCCAAGGCAGCCTAATTCACCAGCATCAAGAGCAGCTAACAGCTATTGGGCACGGAGTAAGAGGTTTGTCGGACCGCCAGGAGGGTTTTCAGACTGCCGTAACTGCACAGGTCAATCAGCTGGTGACACAGCTTCAACAAATCCTCACCCTTCTAGAGACTCCAGATGTGCCGACGGCACGACCTCACGTCAATCCTGCAGCTGGCCAGGCCGAGGTTTGCTCAGCATTTGTTCCGTTACGGTTGGCATCACCAGAGAGGTTTTCCGGGGAGTCTGGAAACTGCACAATGTTCCTGGTCCAGTGTGATCTACATTATAAACCCAATCCAGAAGCGTTTGTTTCCGAGGAAGCCAAGATCGCCTTCTTGGTCTCCCACCTCAACGGCAGAGCCGCGGCATGGGCCACAGCTGAATGGGCTCGAGACTCTCCCATATGCAGGTCGTATTCCACTTTTTACGATGCAATGAGCCGGGTGTTGAATCAGACTTCAACCTCCAGGGAGGCCACCCGGACCCGGACTCTTATGCAGATAAAACAGCACTCCTACCCTCTCATAAATACAATCTGTCTTAGTAAACATGTTTATTGTCCTTTATTCCCGGATTGACTTGGTAAAATGATAGAAATTATGTCCAGTACTTCAAAAATAATACCCACTTTGTCCAGGACAAGTCTTGCATCACAATCTGATCCTGAATAATATCCAGTTTTGCGTCGATTACTATATTCCAGCAATAAATCTACAGCCTGTTTTATATTTAAAAGAAAGTATACAATACTTACACTGTTGAATGTCAAACAAAGTGACTTTAAAAAGCAATTTTTAGCAAAGAGACAAAATGCATTCCTGTTTCTTTTATCTATAGTATTGTTTCTAAACCATCTAAAATAAGTTCAGTAGAGCTACTAAACAGCTACATTTAAAGGGAACACTGCCCTTTAAGAGGTACAGTAAGAAATGTAGGTCTGTGTGTTTGTGCGTGTGTGTCTGTATAACTTTTCCTGTGGTAGATCTAAAATGTAATCACGGCAGCCCTCGCATATGCCTCGGCTCTATAAGCCGCTGTTTTCACAGATAGTTGATCGAAGGCCGGAGAGCTGGCGAGAGATTAAGTCTTGGCCTGGCTTTGATAGATAGAGCTCTTTATTCAGACGGGGAGAAAAGGGGAGAGGGTTGGGGGAGGGGGGGGAGATCGGGTCTCTCTGAAAATCAGCAGAGGCTGGAGAAGAAGAGGCAGCATCATCGCGGCTGAGGTGAAGGGTTTTTTGGAGAGAGCGCACAATGGCCTATCACAGAAAACCTGCCGCTGCAACAATCACACTGGTGGAGAATGGAGAGATGCGATGGCGCTCAGCGAGACAGAAACGTATAAAACTCTCCAGCCAGCCCTATTATACCCACTGTAATAAAGCCCAATAGTCTGATAGCGCCTCTCCTCTCACTTTCAAGCTATAAAAGTCACTACTGAATGCTGCAACCGCTGCAGGAAATTTATGTCACGCTGTTTATTTGTCCTTCCACTCACTTGGTAAAGAATTGGCTCCCTTTTAATGCCGTTTTAGTACAGAGGGGGTACAGAGGGGGGTGGGGTGGCCGTCAGTCTGATTTTCTTTGTTGAAAAATAAAAATATGTATTAATTGATTGTACAGGCTGAATATAAAGCATGGTGTTTGAAAGCTGAAAAAAACATCATAGGCTGCCTTGTTGCTTATGTTATGGTGATCATTTAAATGGTGAAGTAACCTGACTTTCTCCCTCCATTGGACCCAAAAAAACATGTGCTGTTGGATTACCAGGGACACAAACAGTGGCAGCAGTAATAACTAATCATTTATAGGTTTCAAACATGGTTGGCTGAATATGTTTAAAACTAAATGGAGCTCTTTTCTATGCTCGAGAACGCAGCAGTTAGTTTTTTACAACCCGGCTCATACGCTGCAACAAAGATGGTAGTTCTTCACAATGCAGGATTATTTAGCAACGGAATTATCTTAAACGTACGTGAACAACATAAAACAAACAAAATCAAACAGCAGCTGTGTCTAAATGAAGAGTGAGGGGAACTGTCGGATATTGTTGAGCTTTTTCTCTAAACAACCAGGTGTGGCTCGTCAAGCCAAAGACCAGCATCACCTGAAACTCCAAGAGCCAGCAAGCAGAGAACAAGGAGAGAGACCCCTAGTTGATTGGAGGAGGTTGTAACTTGTCTGTCTTGTTATCTGATCAATTTCACACTTTGCAGATTAGTTGCTGCGCACCGGAGAAAGTGTAGTGTCCAGTTTTAAGGTTTTTAGGATGAATGGCTCTCGAGAAGGCTCCAATAGCAATACCTAACGCCAATTATATTACTTTAATTTATCACAAGTTAGTTATAAATAATGATTTAAATTAAGATATTCAGTTTAAAGGGGCCCTATTATTTTATTTGGGGTTTTCCTTTTCATAGTGTGTTATGTTCTGGTGCATGTAAATGGTTTGCAAAGACTACAATCCCAAAGTTCCTTCCAGAGGGAGTGTCTCTCCCAAACAGTCCCCCCCTGCCTAAAACGCCTCCATTGGACTCCTTTTGTTTACTTCTGAAACTTAATGACATCACTATGTTTGACTGGCTCGCGATCCAACACATTATACATGATAGGCTAAGGGGCGGGTAATTTCTGACACATCTCTTTGAACAATCACAACAGAGCCGGCCAGCTAACCAATCAGAGCAGACTGGGCTCTGGTTTCAGACAGAGGGTGAACAGAGGTGCTGCAGCAGTGTGAGAAAAATAAAGAGCTTTTTGAACATTAAAGTATGGAGACATGTCACAGGAGAGACACTAAATACTAATATGAACCTAAAAATGTGTCTGGGGCATATCTAGAGTTCTTGATGCTGAGGCTATTTTAAAACTACTGAGCCTTGCCATGTTAGATTATTTGGCAACTCTCAATTGGATAAAGATGTTAATTTGAGAAGTCGGCTTGACCCCCCCCCCCCCCCCCCACCACCAGCCAGTTGAATAGATTTTTGTTAGGTCTTTGTGCTGCACGGATGAATACAATATTCAGGCGCACTGCCCTAAACCAAACTTAAATATATAATAACAGAGGACAATGGTAAACAATCTATATTATATAGAATTGAGCATTCTTGGCATTGATCAGCATCTCTCTGTCCTCTTGATCTTTCTGTGACACTTCTTTCACGTCATATGTGAAAGCTTTATCTATGTCAACACTGTGCTCTTCTAGTTTTAATATTGCAATGTTTTGATGTTCTTTTTTAACTTTTCTTTAACTACCTGCTACATATGCAAACACTGATATCATAGAACGAAGTTTGAAGATTGCTCCGAACATTCCTTAAAGATTCCTCAGGGTCACTGATTTGTAATATAATTGTTCTTTTGGGCTATGCTCCAATTACACATAGCCTCTTCACAAAAAATCACCAGATCCCTTCAGTTGCACATTTCAAATTGAAAGGACATTTTCCTAGGTTGATTTTTATTTGCGGACATGAATCGGGCTTGGTCTTGAGCGTTTAAACCTGCCGTTTGCTTGAATTAAGAGAATGACACCTGTAATCAAATTTAAACACAGCGGTCACCAAAACGCGTCTTGAGAAGAGAATATCTAAAAAGGGTGTGTTGTTGAGAAACCAATGGAGTCCTTGACGTTTTGAGGGAAGAATGCAACCCATCTTGATAAACACGTCAGTAAAACTCAATATCAATCAGTGTCACTTTGACCTGCTAAATATTCCCTTCAACACAGCTGTGGCTTTGTGGTTGGGGGAATCTATTTGGAGGACAGACACACATGAATAGCCTTCTCTTAGGCCACGCTGATTGGCCACTTACGAAGAAAATGAGATGTCCCTTTCAAACATAATGGTAATGGTGCATCAGTAGGAGATGTGTGCCTGTACTAGGCTGATGAGGTAAAGCCGGGGGGAAAACACTTTATGCAGGATGGCTGATATGTTGCCTGGGCTATCACAGGTCTAATCAGCAAGGCTTTTGCATCTGTCCACTGATAACTTGTAGAACACAAACACACACACAGAACCAGGCTTGAGGAAACATGAACATACTTAACCCTTGTGTTGTGTTCACATTTTGAGACCTTTGGTACTGTTTGGGTTGAATTGACCCAGAAGGTAATAGGGTTAAAAAAAGAAATACAAACTTGAATAGTTACGTACCAAATCCTTTACAGATATTGTCTTTATCACCTTGCTCAGTAAAATGGATAACATATGATTGATGTTTTCAAATACTCTCTGTTACATGTACATCACATTTAAGAATGAAAGTGCCATTAGTTTTTGGAGGGTAAAGTTACAATTTATTTATGTAAAAATATTTCTTATATAATAACGAGGTGGATTCTTTTCTTGGACATTTTTAAATGAAACATCTCTTTCCACTAATGTTTAGAACAAAATTGATTTTCATTGTTTGAAGAACATAGGAGTTGGCATTTTAGCATGTGAAGTAAATTATTAGTGCCCTTTACAAGTTAAAAAAAGAAAATAAGATAGGGCCATGAAGTTTCAGCTTGAAACAAATATCCTCGTATCATTTTTATTATACATAACATTTAAAATGGGTCAATTTGCCCTGCCCCTCGTACCTACTGTTGCTATAGCTTTTCTGTATGAGCAAAGCGCACAATGTGATATATACAATTCGGACTTCTGTGCTTTGTAGTGTTTGATCTCGGTTAGTTTAACTGAAGAATCAAAATGTTATATACACCACAGTACCTGGGTTAAATGTCACTTGTACAGGGTTATAAGCAGTGTTAATTGGGCCTTGTAGCCTCTCCAAAACATCTGAACGCAGTGCTGTCACAGCCACTCCTTTAAAAATCACAGTAATGTTGGGATGGAGCGGATCACAGATGTGCTCAGGTGCCGGACCCTGCAGGGACCTGTACGTGAACACAAAAACCTTAAAATCAATTGTTATTGGGAGAAGAAGCTGCTGTAAAGCATCAAACTCAACTTTTAGTGAATCTACTTTTTTGTGATACAGAGAGGGAGATCGAAATGCTGTTTCTCACAATCCCGAGGAATAAAATAAATGTATATATGCATACAGGTATACATACATACACACCTGTGCACCCACAAAATAGTAATTTTTCAACAATTTGATATATTGATCAAAAGCATATAGACCGATATATATTTATAGATATATATATATATATATATATATATATATATATATATATACAAATATAAATACACATAAGCACATTTTTATTTCATACAAAATGATCCAAATACATTTATTAGTATTGTAAGTTACTTGCACATACAATTATATGGAGATAGCAACCAATCGTTTCACTGCACCGGACTGTCACCTCACATATCACATACAAAACGAATTTAACAACATCAGGGAAAAATATTGCTTAATATTCATGCATATTAGGTAACAGCCACATCAGTGACCATGACAAGATGTCAAACAATATGTTTTGCACACATCAGGAAATCTGGGGCCATCACTGCAGACAAAAGCAGACGAGGGATTCTGTGGTAGAATAATCTACATGAGAAAAGACCACTGCAGCAGCCCCCCTACACACACTGCTCTCCACCCCTCCCTGTGGGCTGACAGAGGACTCCACCTGAATGACATTTACAAATTACCCGGCCCAGAGTGCTCGGTCCCCTGACCCGTGAGCCTCTGCTCAGCACCCGGAGAGACTCGCCAGCGTTTTGTCATATAATTACTGCAAATCCCCTGAAAGCAGCCTCCCTACACACACACACACACACACACACACACACACACACACACACACACACACACACACACACACACACACACACACACACACACACACACACACACACACACACACACACACACACACACACACACACACACGCAAACGCACACGCACACGCACACGCGCACACGCACACGCACACGCACACGCACACACACACACACACTCTGATTCTGATCTGACACACACACCACATTCCCTCTATGAGATGTATGGACAAATGAATGTAATGCATAAGAACGTTGGTGTTAACATAGTCTCATTAGGATTCAAACGCAAATGTCAAGTTATGCAATTCGTTTAACACAATGGACAAATAGATGCGGTATACTTTGTATCTGCAAATCTGTATCTCTAAGTTACAACTTTTACCTCATCATTTGGTAAATATCGTGTTTTTTGACATAAAAGGGCAGAAACGACAAAATGACCATGGCTGCTGTGGCTAAACACAAGCTAACTGCTAACTTAAACTAGGCGTTTCCTATGGCTGCCAACAGCTTTCAGCCAGATGAAACACCTTCACATTGGCTGTAAAGACAAAGTAAGGGTGAGGTTTTTTTTCTAGTTTTTGCCACACTGAATTGTATCTATTTTTCTATAAAAAAAAGTCATATACCTTGGCTGTAGAACCAGCTCCACTTCTTTTCCCACGACTGGCGCTTTAGTGACTCACTATTCCCTCTAGTCTAGATAAACAACTGTTACAAGACAGAACGGGCCGTTGCTTTTCAGTTAGCATGCTAATTTCTGTAAATATCCCTGCAACACAATACAAAGACGTTTTTGAGACGTCATTGTAACTGTAGGCTAATGCTGGTTCCTTTTTTTATGTTATAAACTTTAGCCATTTTAGCTTATTTTCCTCAATGCACCTGTATCAAAACCAAGGTAAATTACTTTATTCATACGGCAACTAGTGAATAGCATCCATTTTTTGTACATGTTAAAAACATGTACAAAAAATGTACCACAGAATATAAACATATTATTGCCAAACCAACTTTACATTAGAAATTATGCATCTCTTACCAGTCACATTATTTGTGAGTCCCTGCCTCTGTCCATCCATAAGAACCGCTATGCCCCCCCTCTCTTCTTCTGTCTGTCTCCTCCTCTCTCTCTCTGTGTGCTCAGGAACATATGTGTCTGTGATGTTTGCTTGTCGGCTCTTTCTATCTGCCCTTGATTGCACACAAGTAAGAAAATGAAAAGGATGATCTAATTGAACAACTTTAAAGCATGTGGCCCATTTCATGTAATCCTTTGGAACGGCCCTCATTCTGCCGTTGTTACCCAGCCGAGCGTGTCTGCGCTGAAGGTCAGCTGTCTGCCTCCGACAACATGCACAAAATGTAAAATCAAGCTCTCCCTCACTCCATCGCCTCCCTTTCCCTCTCTAGTCGGCATCTTTCTTCTCTTCTCGAGCATTGATCTCAGGCATAATCCACAGACAGCTGGCTTTGAGTGTGCGTGTGTGTGTGTGTCTATATTTTGCACGATGTTCGCATTATTCGTATTTTTTTTCTTTGCGTGCGGTGGTAGACCTGTCCAGCAAAATTCCAATAGGGTCAGCCATAATATAGAATGTATTGTTGAATGCAGTATTTTGTCTTCATACAGCATGCATTTCAAGGAGATGTGAGTCCCACCTCTTCAGGGCCTTTGCCTCTGACCCGTTCAAACACCTGGAGCCACAGAAGAAGTCTGGCTAAACAGTTGTGTCAGGTGTGGAGAGGAAATGTGACGCAGCTAGTAGACTAAAACAGTACTCATTTGAGTGGATAAGGGGTAATAATCCTTTAATTCAGCACAATCTTATGCCGGTGTATTTCCACATGAAATATATGTCTCCCCCTCAGCTCTCCCAGTCTGTGCTCCCCCTCCCTGGCTTGTATTTAAGTCTATTATCCATTGCTTTGAATGAGATCTCCTACTAGAGAGAGTAAACCATACCTGGCAGGGAGACAGAACAGAGGATTGTCTCACCTCAATTAGCATGGTGTCTGTCCCAGGGGGGAGTGGAGATCACCAATGTGGAAGATGCTGACAGCTTCTCCCCCGCCCAGAGCTGCAGGGGTCGAGGGCCCAGGGTCCCTCATGTTTTCTGCCTTTGCATTTCAACTTATGTCCAGGTGGAGCGTTGCAGCTTGTCAGCTTTCATATCCTCTTTAGCTTCTTTGTTTCTAAATGTCTTTCCATTCCTCCCAGGTGCAAAAAAACCTGTAGCTTGTTTCATTCCACCCTATTCTCTAAATGTTTTTCTTTTTTTGAAATGCACGCTTTCAGAAACCTTTTGATCTATTCAACACTATTAACACTTTAATTGCTCCTTCAGATGAATACTTGTATGAGCAAAACCAACATTATTATATTTGTTTTAAATCAAATGTTTTTGAGCCCACTGCCTTTCCTCATCTTCTATACACAAAGGTGGAAACCATTTGACTGAGACATTTTTCAAAACTAGCCAGTTATATTGGTAATTTACAGCACGAGATTACTCCTTCAAAACAAAACTCTATGTCAATCATCTTAAAATGTGATCAGCCTCCTTATAAATAAAGCCCCACTAAAGAATTGTGATTCACAATGTTTTATTTCCCCCACACTGCTGTTCCACTGATTTATTTGTCTCTCACGTTTTATTTAATGTTTTATTTAAGCGCCATATTTGGAGCTTGTTTAGTAAGACTTTACGTTTTCCTTCCAAAATGTTGCTAAATCATAGCATCTTGCGTTATTGTAGCCATGGGTAAGAGTTCAATAACTCTATTTTGGTATCAACAGATCTTATATAAAAGTGTTTGAGCAGGTACACAAACTGTTATGTTGCAAATCATAAATTCAACTGTAACAAACACGCAAAAGTAGAGTAGAGTATATAGGCAAGTATGACGTGCTTACTTTTGCTCTGACTACCGAAACTAAAATAACTTGCTACAGCTAATGATAATTAATGCTTAAATGAGCAAATAAATGGTCATGAGTAGATTGTTGAATTATGGTTTCTAAAGAACTGATGGAAACATTTTAAACCCAGTACAATTATGAGACCCTTAGAGACATATTCCTTCACTCTTTCATATCAAGTTGTGTCATTGTAATCCGTTCAAATTCAGGTTAAGGGAAACCAGCGCAGGATCATACCTGTCTCCAAGCTACATTTATTTGAAAACAATGCCAATATCAGCCTCATTTATGATGAACTGGTATTATATATATTGTATGTATGTATGTATATATTGGTGTGGCAATGAGGAAGCAGAGAGAGTTGTTATGGTCCAGGGAAGAATATAAAGAAGAGAAACAGTGATGTGAAAGGCGAGGTCGAGCAGAGGAGGCGAATCTAATATGAAAATGTAAATTCAATGGGGAGGGGAGGGAAGTTGTTAGCAGTTTTTCAAGCTGGCCCTAATCTTCCCGAGGCGGGGCCCAGATAGTGATCACTAATGGCGCGTTTCCACAGCAGCGCGGAGCTCGCTTTAAGCGTGCCGAGCCGTGCGGGGCCCACTTTTGGTTGCGTTTCCACTTTGCCTAGTACCGGCTAGCGGGTCCTAATTCACAGTTGTTCTGGCCCCATACAATTGTGGTTCTTGGGCCAGGAACAACCAGGCTGAGTCTGCTAAACTAGAGAGAATCGCTGGCAAGGGGGCTACAACTACAACAAGATGAACATATTTGACCGTGATTTAATTGTAATACACGTTTCAAAATGATGCAGAAGTAACAACATACTGATACTGGTGAGGGAATGCTTTGGTTTTGGGACAAATTAACATGGGATCACTCCGATCATTGTACGTACTTCGTCTCACCGGAATATTAACGGTCATATTGAATACAACATCGACCCAATTTCTCCGGTCAATGACGGGAGAGTTTCGAAAGTGACAAAACACTGTTCCACACATTTAAAAACACTTAAACAATTAAGCAATGTTTACCCAGGATTCAGGCACCTTCCCTGGCTTGTAAAATGCGATGATGCGCCCTGGAGGTATCAGACTATTTAAAACATGTATACCCAGGATTCAATCACTTTTCCTGGTTTATAAAGTGCTGTGAAGCGCCGGCTGTTTAATGCTGAATGAACAGTTTAATGCACTTTTAACACTCATGTACCCAGGATTCGAGCTCCTTTCCTGGGTAATAAAGTGAGATGAAGCAGCCTGTCCTCTGGGTGTGCTCTGTGGGTCTCGCAGCCTGCTCCTCTCTGGCTGCGCTCTGCCTCTATTCACACCACTTTTCCCCAGGATTCAGAGACTTATTGCTGGGTAGAAAAGCCATGTGCATCACCCTGGATCTCTGCATGTGTGCCTGTGAGTCTGAGACCCTAACAGCAGTGACTCTGCTGTTTTTTTCCTTCTTGTACATTTCGTGAGTCAAATGTGGATCAAATGGACAGATTTCTGTCCATTTTGTGAGTCAAATGTGGACGAAATGGACAGATTTCTGTTCATATCAGCGGCTGTTGAATTAAAACAGTTTAATGCACTTTTAACACTCATGTACCCAGGATTCAAGCTCCTTTCCTGGGTAATAAAGTGAGATGAAGCAACCTGTCCTCTAGGTGCGCTATGTGGGTCTCTCAGCCTGCTTCTCCGGGGTGCTGGAGAGTCATTTTCAGGGTCCTCTCCACAGTTGTCCCCCTAAAATGATTTTTAATCATTATTTTTGCATTTAAATGATTTATTCCATCATTAATATCGTTCCCTAACACAATGCACATAGTCTGGAGCTCACTGGGGTCCTGCATATGCTTTAATCAGGCGTTTTAACACTTTTTTCCATGAAAATGATTTGTATTCACTATCATGGGGCTGAAGAACCAGCACCTTACTGTGGTAGAGAGGTTTGTGTGCCCTGATGAACCTGGGGGCTGTGTTGTCTGGAACCTTGTGTTCCTGGTAGGGTCTCCCATGGCAAATTGGTCTCAGGCAAGGGGCCAGACTAAGATTGGTTCCCAAGACCTCATGAAAGACGACACACGAAGTGAGGATACCCGGCCCCGAGGAAGCCCGGGGTCGGGTATCCTCACTTCGTGTCGAAGTCGGGTCGGGTGCGCTGCCAGAAGGGTGGCAGTGAAGGCAGAGGGTCTCGACGGACCAGACCCGGGCGACAGAAGCTGGCTTTGGGGATGTGGAACGTCACCTCTCTGGGGGGGAAGGAGTCGGAGATTGTGCGGGAGGTGGAGCGTTACCAGTTGGATCTGGTTGGGCTCACCTCTACGCACAGCGACGGCACTGGAACCTTACTTCTGGATAGGGGTTGGACTCTATTCTTCTCCGGAGTTGCTCAAGTTGTGAGGCGCCGGGCGGGTGCTTCGTTGTTGGAGTCTACCCCAGTGGACGAGAGGGTTGCCTCCCTACGCCTGCGGGTTATGGGGGGGAAAACTCTGACTGTTGTGTGTGCTTACCCAACAGCAGTTCAGAGTATACGGCCTTCTTGGAGACCCTGGAAAGAGTCCTGTATGGGGCTCCTGAAGGGGACTCTTTAATCTTGCTGGGAGACTTCAACGCACATGTGAGCAATGAAGGAGACACTTGGAGGGGAGTGATTGGGAGGAACGGCCCCCCTGATCTGAACCGGAGTGGTGGTTTGTTTGCTGGACTTCTGTGCTAGTCATGGATTGGCCATAACAAACACCATGTTCGAACATAAGGATGCTCATAAGTGTACGTGGTACCAGAGCACCCTAGGCAGAAGGTCCATGATCGATTTCGTTATCGTATCATCGGACCTGAGGCCGTATGTTTTGGACACTCGGGTAAAGAGAGGGGCGGAGTTGTCAACTGATCACCATCTGGTGGTGAGTTGGGTCGAGTGGCGGGGGAAGCCTCTGGATAGACCTGGTAAGCCCAAACGTGTAGTTCGGGTGAACTGGGAACGTCTGGAGGAGGCCCAAGTTCAGGAGGCCTTCAACTCACACCTCCGGCGGAGCTTTTCGGGCATTCCTGTGGAGGTTGGGGACATTGAACCAGAGTGGTCGGTGTTCAAAGCCTCTATTGCCGAAGCCGTGGCGGGGAGCTGTGGTCTCAAGGTCCTAGGTGCCTCAAGGGGCGGTAACCCTCGAACCTCCTGGTGGACACCAGCGGTCAGGGAAGCCGTCCGACTGAAGAAGAAGGCCTTCAGGGATTTGTTATCCCGGGGGACTCCCGAGGCAGTTGCAAGGTACCGACAGGCCCGAAGGGCAGCAGCCTCAGCCGTGGCCGAGGCAAAGCAGCGGGTGTGGGAGAAGTTCGGAGAAGACATGGAAAAAGACTTTCGGGCGGCACCAAAGTTGTTCTGGAAAACTGTCCGACACCTCAGGAGGTCGAAGCAGGGAACCATCCAAGCTGTGTACAGTAAGGATGGGACGTTGTTGACCTAAACTGATGGAGTGTTAGGGCGTTGGAAGGAGCACTTTGAGGAACTCCTGAACCCGACAACTCCGCCCTCTATGTTAGAGGCAGAGCTGGAGTATGACGGGGGATCAACACCAATCTCCCGGGGGGAGGTCACTGAGGTCGTCAAACAACTTCACAGTGGCAAAGCCCCGGGGGTGGATGAGAACCGCCCAGAAATGCTGAAGGCTCTGGGTGTTGAGGGACTGTCATGGTTGACACGTCTCATCAACGTTGCGTGGAAGTCGGAAACAGTACCGAAGGAGTGGCAGACCAGGGTGGTGGTTCCCCTTTTTAAAAAGGGGGATAAGAGGGTGTGTGCCAATTACAGAGGCATCACACTACTCAGCCTCCCCGGGAAAGTTTACTCTAGGGCAGTGGTTCTCAAAGTGGGGTCCGCGACCCCCCGGGGGTCCGTGGCACTCTGCCAGGGGGTCCGTGAAAAGTTTTCAGATTCATTAATTTAAATTATCATGATATCATTTTTTTTTTTTTACAAAAGGCTTCATAGTTCAACAAATAATATTTTATTTTTTTAATCTAAAATAGTTCATAGATTACGTTCTAATCTAACAAATCTATACATTTAAAAATCAAGCGCGTCACTCGTTACCATGGAAACAACAATAACTGGTACGTCAGTCATAGAGCGCCACTGCTAGCATCATAGAGATATAACACGGCTAGCATACTACGAAGATGGACCGATTTTTAAAACGACAGGTTACGGCTACAAATGAAGTAAATGAAAAACAAAAAACAAAAGTAAGGAAATACGATGAGGAGTATCTCCAATAAGGATTTATTGAAGTGGAAGGGAAACCGAAATGTCTGATATGCCTGCGGTTTCTTGCCAATGAGGCGATGAAGCCTGCCAAATTGAAGAGGCACCTCGAGACCAAGCATCCAGATTATGTAAAAAAAGACCGGGCTTTTTTTGAGAGGAAGGGCGAGGACTACAGCCAGCAACAACAACGGATGGTTAATGTTACGTCTGTTTCTGCTAAAGAGCAGATGACGAATTTAGGACATGTCTGCTGATATCAAATCACAACTGCTGGAAAGACTGAGAGGGTCTAAATTCGCGGTTCAATTGGATGAGTCCACTGATGTGTCCGGCTCTGCGCGGCTCATCGCACTGGCGCGAGAGGAGAGGGAGAGCCGCAGAAGTGAGACTGACTGAGATTACTTTGAGCAACATGCATGGGAATAAGTTACAATATAATACATTTGTGTATATTTCTCGCTATTCAGATGGTCTGCTGCCTGGTGCTGCTGTTGCGCAATGTGCAGTAGTGTCCTCTTTTCGCACCATGACATTATCAGTTATGAATTTTTTTTTCACTGCTTGAGAAAATGGACTTGTGGCTGAGAGCGTGTGAAAAATGTCAATTGTGTGAGAGTTGGCAGCCCTGTGAACTCGCTTGACATTATTATGTATGAAACTGCCAATCAGATTTATTTACTTATTAATCGAAGGTGCCGAAACGCTGTTCTGGATCGTTCCCGCCCACTTTAAACCATGTGTGTGTGTGTGTGTGTGTGTGTGTGTGTGTGTGTGTGTGTGTGTGTGTGTGTGTGTGTGTGTGTGTGAGCAACAGAAATGTCAGATACTGTATGTTGCATTTATTGATTTAGTTTGATATGTGTGTCTTCACTTGCAGAGAGAAGCAATCAGCTTCATGGACTGCCTTGCATCACTCCAATAGTGTCCAGAGCTGGCTGCCATTACAAGTAGTGGTTTGGGATTGTAGCAATGCAGTTGCAGTTGTTTTGCAATTTACTTGATATATGTTGCAATGCAGGCATGTGTTCAATTGTTTATAGCCTGCATTTATTTTGTTATTAGACTTTTATAAATCATTTAATTTTAACTAAGAGTGAAACACTTGATGTGTTATCTTTGTGTGTGTGTGTGTGTGTGTGTGTGTGTGTGTGTGTGTGTGTGTGTGTGTGTGTGTGTGTGTGTGTGTGTGTGTGTGTGGTGTGTGTGTGTTCTGAAATGCACTTCAAATGATCACTTTTCTCTTGATTTCCCTTTGATATTTTGTTTAGGTACAGTATTACTTGCAGCTAATTGATTGATTGTTTTATGGGTATTCTGTGTTGAGATGGTGCAAATATTTTGAATACATATCTAATATATTTCTAATACATTGCTCTTGTGTTCTTCTTTCACATAACTAAGACTATAGAAGTGTAAAAAATAGGCAACATCAGATTATTCCAAGGGACATACATGTCGAGTCAAGTCAAGTCAATTTTTATTTATATAGCCCAAAATCACAAATCAGAATGAGGGGGTCCTTGGTGTATTCTCTATCTTGTAAGGGGTCCTTGGCTGAAAAACAATTGAGAACCTCTGCTCTAGGGTACTCGAAAGGAGGGTCAGGCCGATTGTCGAACCTCAGATTGAGGAGGAACAACGCGGATTCCGTCCTGGTCGTGGAACGACGGATCAGCTTTTTACTCTCGCAAGGATCCTGGAGGGGGCCTGGGAGTACGCTTATCCAGTCTACATGTGTTTTGTAGACTTGAAGAAGGCGTATGACCGGGTTCCCAGGGAGTCACTGTGGGAGGTGCTGCAGGAGTATGGGGTGAGGGGGTCTCTACTCATCCAATCTCTGTACTCCCAAAGCGAGAGCTGTGTCCGGGTCCTCGGCAGTAAGTCGGACCCATTTCAGGTGAGGGTTGGCCTCCGCCAGGGCTGCGCTTTGTCACCAATCCTGTTTGTAATATACATGGATCGGATTTCGAGGCGTAGTCGTGGGGGAGGGGGTCTGCAGTTCGGTGGACTAAGGATTGCACCACTGCTTTTTGCAGATGATGTGGTTCTGATGGCTTCATCGGTCTGCGACCTTCAGCACTCACTGGATCGGTTCGCAACCGAGTGTGAAGCGGCTGGGATGAGGATCAGCACCTCCAAATCTGAGGCCATGGTTCTCAGCAGGAAACCGATGGACTGTCCACTCCAAGTAGGGAATGAGTCCTTACCCCAAGTGAAGGAGTTCAAGTATCTCTGGGTCTTGTTCTCGAGTGAGGGAACAATGGAGCGTGAGATGGGTCGGAGAATCGGAGCAGCGGGAGCGGTACTGCAGTCGCTTTACCGCACCGTTGTGACGAAAAGGGAGCTGAGCCAGAAGGCAAAGCTCTCTGTCTACCGCGCCATTTTCGTTCCTACCCTCACCTATGGTCATGAAGGATGGGTCATGACCGAAGGAACGAGATCGCGGGTACAAGCGGCCGAGATGGGTTTTCTCCGCAGGGTGGCTGGTGTCTCCCTTAGGGATAAGGTGAGAAGTTCGGTCATCCGGGAGGGACTCGGAGTTGAACCGCTCCTCCTTCGCGTCGAAAGGAGCCAGTTGAGGTGGTTCGGGCACCTAGTTAGGATGCCACCTGGGCGCCTCCCTAGGGAGGTGTTCCAGGCACGTCCAGCTGGGAAGAGACCAAGGGGTAGACCTAGAACCAGATGGAGGGATTATATCTCTTCGCTGGCCTGGGAGCGCCTTGGGATCCCCCAGTCAGAGCTGGTTGATGTGGCCAGGGAAAAGAAAGTTTGGGGCTCTCTGCTGGAACTGCTACCTCCGCGACCCGACCACGGATAAGCGGGAGAAGATGGATGGATGGATGGATCATGGGGCTATATAAATCAAATTCCGGGTAATTGGGAGCACCATTGTACCTTTTACGATTTAAATGTATTTGTATTATATATGTTTGGGCTATAAAAGGGACATTTCTGGGTGACTTTGTCAGTTTATGGAGCTTATCCCACAAATCCTGGAGGTTCCAGGCCGAATTTGGGAACTCATAGGCGGCCTGCCATGCGCCCCCACCTGTGGAAAGAAGAACAAAATAAATAAAACGGTCAATTATGTTAAAATAATCAAACATGAAGTTTTAAAAAAAAAAACGGAGTGCCAACGGAGAAGGGGCTCAAAAGTGCTCAACCATTCGGCGCTTCGGGCCGAAGCCCCGGACATTTTTCCACTCCCCCGTTGCAACTTACAACGGAGAGGGGAATCAAAGCCTCCCCTTCTCCATCAAAAAAATGTGTTCATCAATTTCAGACTACTGTCTGCACGAAATCGGAAACCCGGTTTTTGACTCAGAAAAAAAACGGCTGTCTCACTTCATGGAGGAATGCATCCACCTCATGTGCACTCTGGCTCGGATACATTTGGTGCCCAAAGACCCCCCAGCATGGTTCTTACCAAATTTTAAGTTTTTGAACTGGTCTCTGGAGGAATGTAAGGGGAGTCGACAGGGGACTCTATCCTCCTTATGAGGCACTATTTTCGGATACATTTTAACACTTTTAGCCCTTTTTCATGGTTCTCAAAAAAATTACTCTGACACATTTTGACCCTGGATGAATGTGAGGGGAGTTGACAGGGGACTCTACCCGCATTATGAGGCACTATTTTCAGATACTTTTTTACATTTTCTGCACAGCCTGCTCTCTGGGTTCACGGGTTCACTCTGCCTCTATTTACACCACTTTTCCCAACGTTTCAAACCCTTTTCCTGGTTAAAATTAGGTCTGTCACTTTGGGTAACCACACCACTGTCGGACGTCTCCCGAGAGTGGACATCCATTGCCTCTAAATAGGGTTAGTAAAAACCATGAATTAATGCTTTGACAAGTCTACAGACAGACGGCAGGCGAAAAACCTTTTAAAATGCGTGTTGTCTAAATGGAAATTGGCTAAGCTAACGTTGTAAATGCTCCGACCGTCCACACTCACAACAACAGCCTATACAGACATAAATAAACCAGCAACTGTATTCGCCATGACACAGACAGTCTGTGGTTTGGACTTGTTTAACTTTTGTCTAGTTTCTGAACAGATATGAGGAGCTGTGAGCTCTGAGGGCAAACAGCTAATGGCTGTGTCGTTTTTCTGGGGCTCTCATTGAAGATGACGTCACGGCTCCGCCTACACTGCGTTACTATAGATACTACCCCAGTTCCTAAACTGTAATGGAAATGCGCCATAAAGTGAGCCAGTCCTAACGAGGCCTAGCCATACCGAGCGAGGCCGAGCGAGGCCGTGTTGTGGAAATACGCCATAACAGGGGGCCGGCGCCGATCCTTTGAAATGCAGAGCGGCTCGGAGTGTAAATTGGAGGCGCCCCGGCAGCATGGGCAGATGACACTGCCACCCCGACTCTCAGCGCCCGACCAGGGGCCGCGACACCACAAAGGTAAATCTTGCTCATCAGACAATTTCATTTTCAGCACAGAGGGGACGCATTGCACAGACGATAATGCCCCCTCCTCAGAGGCGGATCGTCATTCAGATGTTCTTACTCTGGGTTGACATGTAAACTCAGGCCGGATTAAAAGCGCCTCTCTTTTTTGGCACTATGAGTGCATTGCGGCTATGAGCCCATTAGATCTATAAATGCGAGTTACTTGCATCATCATGTGTAGTACAAATGCATGAACTGGCGGTCACAGGGGAGCGCTGCAATTGGTTTAAGTTGTTTGCCAATGTTTCCCCGATATCCCTTTTTATGTGCCAATGTTGTTATATTTCAACATAGTTCGCCGTTTTGTTTTGTTTCATCCTGTTGCAAATTTAAAGTGAATAAAGGCACTTCTGTTTCTATACTGTTCTATTATGTAATGTTTTGTTTTTGGTGTACCATAATGGACAATGATACCAACATACTGTATGCAACCTTGTGTTGCAAAATGACGTTAAATCGTCAATCCTTGTTCTTGTATGAAATACACCCCAGTTTTTGATACAATTAATAGACAATTTTTCCTCAAAATGTATTTTATCATTGGATCATGAGTTTAGTATTACCACATACACAGGGCTGCCCCTGGCCAACTTGTGGCTCCACGCAAAGGTGTTTCATGCCATTATATGCACGTGAACTGTTAGTTAGCCGGAGCCTTGCAGGGGGGTAACCGCGGAGCACATAATTGCGCCGTATTTGAGCATTAGATGAGGCAATGTAGGGAGGGGCGGCCCTGCACGTACACAATACATTGACTGTTTTTTTCAGTCTTATATGATAGTACAAGGCACCATGAATCCTCTAAACCAGGGGTGCCGGGGGGATTCCCAGTCGATCGCGAGATGTGTCTAAAAATAGAAAAAAAATATTCTGTTTTATCGTTAATGTCCTATGACATAATCTTCCTGTGCCAGAATAATGCAGTTGAACGCATCAAAGCTTTAAGATTAGCGTGACCCCATGTGTCGGGCGTGGCTGGTGGGCAGTGGGCACTAGTTAGCTGACATTGTCCGTGGCCGTTTCTCAATGTTGAGTAAACCTGCTGCAGAGCCACTATTTCAAGTATACTACGTCATTGAGTGGCGCCGAAGGACTGTTTAAGGCCCAATCCCAAACCGCCCCCTACACCCTACCCCTACACACCACCCCTTAGTTTGCGCGTTTGCGCGGACAGTCCCCCATATTAAGTACTGTTCCAAACCAACGAGTTTGGAACAGTACTTAAGAGCGGTGTGGAGGGGGAGTGGGCTATCAAGCCCTCAAACAGCGAGTCTGCATCGGTGCTGACTTGAGACCGGTCTCTACCTGACCGGTCTCAACGCTGTATGTGTCCGTCAGGAAACACGCTGTTTACAAGTAGTTCCAGCAAACATCCACTGATAAACTGTGATGTTAACAACCTCATGATAACCTCATATGTTTTTAACTTAGGATCGTATACCTAAATTTAGTCTAGAAAAAGGTAAATGTGTGCATTTTATTATAAAGTTGTGTATATTTACAGACTGTTGCAAAAACTAAGAAGCTTATAAACATCAAGTTTAAAACTAAAAGAGCTTTACAAAAAAGTAACACAATTAAAGATGTTAGGAGTTTTAATTTAGTTATTCATTTGAATTTTTTGTCAAAGAGATGCTGATTTGAAACCGTTGTTACATACAGTTACGGCATTTCCTGTTTCTGCTGGAGAGAGGGGAGTTTGTCCCAAAGCTTGCCGCTGTATAGAGTGGCGAAGTCCCTCCATGGGAGACCTCCATGGGACCTTATTTCTGAAAAATCATGTATTGAAGTCAATGGAGAGAGAAAGATTATCTTTTGATTCCGTTTGAATTGTGCCACGAATGGCTGTCACGTTAGCACATTTCACCTCTTTCTTTCAGAATGAAGTGAAAAGTATTAAAAGAGGTGAAAATCACTACAAGTCTGGCCATGTTGAGAACTGTACATACACAAAAGGGGAGTTAGTCGGTTGCGGACCGACTATACACAAGTTATTGAGCCGTTTCCGCTCTACATCCTGAACTCCTCCCTTCGATGCAATGCACTTCCGTTTTGGCGGACTGGGTTTGTTTTGCTAGCTAGCTCCGTTGTGCCGACAAAGCACTGATATCGCAGAGACAAAGAGGATATAACAATTACAACATGAAGAAAAGTGGTTCGGGAACTACGTGTGCGGTAGTTGGTTGCAATCACTCGAGAAAGCACCTGAACGAGTGGTTAGATAGAGAGTGCTACGACCACAAACCAGCACCCAGCACCCAGCCATGTTGTTCATTAAATACAGATAAACACAACAAATACTGCATGCATTGTATTTTTTAATATTATATATGAATATTTTCATAGTGATGTAATTGTGTGGGCTGCTTTTATATTTTAATTTGTAATACCTGTTAGGATTAAACATGTGATCTTTCTTGTTGAAGCCATTTCTTTAGTTTCCTCTCAACAATTAATTAATTCAGTGTTATTTATGTACAGTATGAGCTTAATATGAATGATGAACTGTGTTAAAAGAAATTGTAGCACTCTAAGGAACATATGAAATGCAATAATGCAATAACAGTGCAATAATGAAATTAAATTACATCAAACTTTATTTTCACTCAAACAGTACAGGCACATATGATATATTGCACAGCATAAAGAGATCATGTAAATTGTGCATTATGTAAACAACAGACAACTGTTGGCTCCTGTGGGCATGACCTAAATAAGGCAGTTTATTTTGGTTTTAAAATGCTGAGATATTTACTGCAGAACTGTAACCTTCCCTCAACAAAATCGTCAACAATTTTCGGGAGCATGTGGGCAAAGTAGAATGTGCGCAGCCTTATGATATGCCTTCAGACTGTCCATTGCTTTTCCATCTATTGCCATGGATTGAACGAAGTAGGAGCAAATTTTGCTGTACGTTATGCTGGGCCACGTCGTCATGTTATCCTCCCAGTTTTGCACTGAATTCGGGTGGGGGAGAGTAACGCCATCTCCAGTCAAAGAAGTAGAATCATGTTCCCAAGCTAGCATCACTGTTAGCATCGAAATCGCTGTGTTTACACCAGTGCCTGTCTGACTGTTTACACCGGTTTACACCGACAGACGCTGTGCAAAAGACTTCCGGCGGAAATGAAGTGCATTTGTGTAGGGTTATGGCGCTACCCGTGTTTTGGCGCGTAAACTTGTCTATACAAGGTTTCGGTGAGTAACACGAGTGTAATGTGTAACGTTAATGTACGCGACTCTGGGATTTATATTCTTTCTAGTTGCGTATTTTTCATAGTCTTATATTTCAACAGTTTTAAGACAAACTGTGACTTTTTTGACATGGAAATTATTTTTTAAGATTGACAAACATCATATGTGTAATTCATGGCACAATTCAAACGGGATCGAAAGATACGTTTTCACTCTATTGACTTCAATAAGGTCCCACTTCGCCACTCTATTTACTCCCTCCATCTGACAGGAGGGAGCCTCATGTGTCACTCCACGGAGTTCACTCCTTCACGGAGGGGGAGTGTGTAGGGGTAGGGTGTAGGGCGTGGTTTGGGATTGGCCCTGAATGCATGTGTCACTACCCGATCTGTCCCCCTGCCCGATCTGTACTGTGCATGTGCAAAATGGTCCGCCATATTTGACAACTCCGTACGGCAATCCATGTAGGACACTTGACACAGTGGCTTTTGGCAAAGCACAAAAAGAACCGAGAGAGATGAGTTATTGTTATTACAACGTGACTTCACTATTATTTAACAACTCTTTTCATTGGGTTCTTTTATTTGGGGTTAAGTACATTGTCAGAATAAGTGAGAAATGGATGTAACTTCTGTTAGACAGGGCCAGGTCCTTCCATTTGACATTCCTGCCCTCCCCCAATTAACACGTTTTTTATTATTTATAACATCTAAAAAATATATTTAATATTATATTTAAAAAAAAATTAAAACCCAACCAGGTGAAAACTGGATCGTTATCCAGGGAGATTTTTTTCAGGAAAGAAGTGCACTTTTGCCACTGCATGGTACAACAACAGACCATGGCTTGAATATTCGTTAAAACCTTTTGTTTTCCCTGTAGACAGTTTAAAGTAAATACGTCTTCATCTGATGCGGCTTTTACTGTCAAAGGTTTTTGCGACTGGAAACACGCATTACAGACTGATAAAGGACTGCTAAGACATGCACCATCAAAAGAACACATTTCATGTGAGAGTTTGTGGAGAGAGAGACAGATACGCGAGAAAACAAATAAGGAAATTATTACTTTGGTGCAGATCAGCTGGCACGGAACCGTTATTACGTGTCAGCTGTCGTTGATATTATAGCTTTTTTAGCTGTCTACCAACTCCCTCTTAGAGGTGACCAAGATTCACTCCACAGCATGTCCGAGTCAGGCAGTGGGCTCTTCCTATCGCTTTTTGAGTATACGCTGCACAAAGATGCAGAGTTGGCCAAAATAATGTTCTAAGTTAGCTCGGCTGAGCGAAAGGATGCACCTGCAGTGCATAGGAAAATAAACCATGCCCAACTAAACAGTTAATCGTCTCCGTCTCTACTATTTCTCTCCGAGTGCAACGATGAGGAAGCTGCCATCCTCAACCAGTGTGCCTTGCTCGTGATTTACCAGTGTTTTTGCTGCCACGCACACAATGTTTCAAAAGTGGTTTCTATGTTGCCCTTTATTTGCGCATGTATTTGCAATAAGTGTGCGTCTTTACGCAATGCTTTTGGCCTTGCTGTTATATATTGTGCCGCAGGCCCGCAGCACATGACGGTTTTGTGTGCCCTCCCATGAAAATCATATGCCCTCCCTTTAGATTTGTTCTGGCGCCGGGTCTGAGTATGATAGCTGTCTAACAGAAGTTAAATTCATTTCTCACTTATTCTGACAATGTACTCAACCCCAAATAAAAGAACCCAATAAAAAGAGTTGTTAAATAATAGTGAAGTCACGTTGTAATAACAATAACTAATCTCTCTCTCTCGTTTTTTCTTTTTGTGCTTTGCCAAAAGCCACTGTGTCAAGTGTCCTAGCCGTCCGGAGTTGTCCAATATGGCGGACCATCTCGCACATGCGCAGTACAGATCGGGCAGGGGGACAGATCAGATTCTCACTTTGGTTAAATGGATTCCTTGCGTCCCTCACTTGCGTAGTTTCCCTGTGACTAGTCCCTCCCACCAGGGAAGCATGGAGAGACGCAAGGAAACCACGAGAAGCAGGGAAATGAGTTTTAATGGGCAATGGGACGTCCTTTCCTCCGGAGCGCCACGTGAAGCAACATCCGTTTGTGATGACGCTGCACAGCTGATCGTCTGACAGCAGCCAGCTCTGTCCCCGTTATTTCAACACACACCCCCGCCTCTGTTAGTACACATTTACTGACACAAATATTTGTATCATCTGTTGTAGACCCAAATAAATAAAATAAGAACTAATTCTCAAAAAAGATAAACGCCATTCATAAAATGTATAAACGAACAATAGTTTGATTAATATTGATTAGAGTGCACAAAATAAATAAAATAATTGAGAGAAGAAAAAGAGTATGTTATCTATCAAAACCCAGTTAGATTAACATTAATTGGATTGCACACTTTGTTTGTTTGGATATGTAGCAAATTAACATTTTAAATAGCACTTAATGACTGACTGAATGGAAATGACAATAAATGAAAATATAAAACGAAAAAAGCAATCATGAAAATGTTTCCAAAAAATGAATAAAATGATTTTTGACCACTTTGTTGTTCAGATATATCACATATTTGTAACTAAATGATACATTAATTGAAACAAAAGACGGTATAAACTGAGGAGTGACTCCCGTGAGGTTCATGTATTTTCTGAGAGACAGCAAGCGCATTTCGTGGTATCTGCGGGCAGTGGCAAGTACTTCCGGCATCTGCCACGCAGGCCGCTACTCCGTGGTATCTGTGGCAAGTATATGCCACAGATGTGGTATCTGTGGCAAGTATATGCCACAGATGCCACAACTTGCCGTGGCAAGTATATGCCACAATTTATATATGCCACAACTTGCCGTGGCAAGTATATGCCACAACTTGCCGTGGCAAGTAAATGCCACTGTTAAGAGTTAAGAGAAGGTTTACGGTAGCTGCCACTCGCCTTCCGTGGCAAATGCTGATATTTAAACCCGTATTTATCACGTAAAATGTCGCTGTTTTGGCATGACTTTATCGGACTGATCTGTACACAAGACTGATTTTTTTTTAAATGTTGAAGTTAAAAGCATCAATCTGGTGCACTTTGAGAGCAACATTAGGAGATCTATGGATAGATCTCTCAACATCAATATGAAACAGAACTGTGAGCAGATTTATTTTTCTTTATGGATATTTTACAAATCACTCCCCTTTCAAACTGTATTCTTGTTTATTAATACAAAAATGTTTTTACTGTCATATAGTATTTTATACCTGTTTACTTTATTATCTTGTTTTTTTATAACTATAAGGGTCATATAAAGATGTGCCTTTACCTCACTGGTTGTAGAACAAGTTTCTTATATTCGTTAGCATAGCTAGCTAACCAGATGCTAATAACAACAAAGTTATTGACTGTATGATCAGTATGACAGATGAACAGATCGCCACTGGGATTACAACTAAAGACACAGCCACGAAAATACTGCGGCATGTGTCCGGCTCCTTATGGGTACGATGCTCTGGTGCTCTCCGTCAGAAGAACTGCACCCCTGTCAGACGAGACATATACCACGTGATGACACTTAGGCTCGTGTTGTGTTCAAGGACCCTGACCTTGGCCAGGAAAAACAGGCACTCGCTTGTTTAATTTTTTTGCGGTCTAGATTTCCTTAATTTTTTTCTCTTTTGCGTGTGTTTATAAATTACCTCGAGGGCCGTAGCAAATGGTCTCGCGGGCCTTATAAGGCCCGGGGGCCGGAGGTTCCCCACCCCTGTTTTAATGCATGACTTTTACTTGTAACAGAGTATTCCAACATTTAGGTTGGCTACTTCTACTTTTACTTCACACTAGAACCGCCAGGGGTCGCTGTATAGCCTACCTAAAACCACCAACGTGTCAAATGAACGAATGCATTGATTTTCAAGGTACAATGTTATTTTATTTATCATACTACAACACAATGAGTGTTGCTACTACTCGCCGTGGCATGTGCCTTGGCATTTGTGGCATCTCCCACAGAGGCCACTACTCTGTGGCATCTGTGGCAAGTATATGCCACAGATGCCACAACTTGCCGTGGCAAGTATATGCCACAACTTGCCGTGGCAAGTAAATGCCACAGATGCCACAACTTGCCTTGGCAAGCATATGCCACAACTTGCCGTGGCAAGTATATGCCACAACTTGCCGTGGCATTTGCGCATGCTGAACGGGAGTTGCCACAAGATGCCAGAGTTAAGAGAAGTTTTACGGTAGCTGCCACTTGCCTTCCGTGGCAAATGCTGATATTTAAACTCGTATTTATCGTGTAAAATGTCGCTGTTTAGGCATGACTTTATCGGACTGATCTGTACACAGGACTGATGTGCGATCTCTATATTTCAAAAAGATAATAAAATATCATTTATATTCAATTTTACTTGGAATAGCCTATGTGGTTTGCTAAAATAAACCAACGTGCTATATCTATGATAGTAGGCTAAACATAGGCCTATATTGTAATAAAAAAAGAAATATTGGCAAGTGAGCGTTGCAACGCAAGCTCTTGGCAATTGTCGCTTCTTGAGGAGAGTTTCCACTGCTTGCTACGATAACCAGGTGTATTGTTACTAGTAAAGACAAATAATTAAAAAATAAATATCTGTATTGACACAGCAACGTGTACAATGGTGTTATTAGACTTGGCTACAGACTTAGGGCAGCTGTAACTGATTGCAGTTGCCAATGCTAGTGAGATGCTAAGATTTATATTTTATAAATGGGGCAAAGGACAGTTATATTTGATTGTACACATGTATAAATGTGTTATTTTAAATCCAGGCATATGTACTTAATTTGTATTATTTTCGTTGTTAATAAACAGATTAATGTCATTGTATCTGTTTTGTTGTTTAATATTTTAATTCTGGTTGAACATTTTTATTTAAATGATTCAGATTATTCTTATTCTTATTATTCTTATATTGATATCAGTGAATCTAAACAAACCATGTTATTCCGTTAAGACAATCATGACAGTATATTAAAAATCAAGACACAATGCATGCTTTTTTATCCACCCTTTTATTGCGTTTTGAAACTGGCGAACAATTTATATTGTTCGAGTTCTTGACAGAACGCTGAGTCATGCTCATCAATCTCATCCGACAAGTAGGCTATTTCTAAATCACAAGTACAGTAGGCTACTTGAGTATACAAGTTAGCCTATTTCCCACCTCTGGTCAACAATGTTAGATCTTGTCAACTTACTAATAATATATCTTGAGTATTATCATAAAAATAGCACGTTTATTTATTTTAACAAACCACGTTCTCCAAGTAAAATCTATAGAACATATAATGTTTAATCTTTTTGAAAAATAGAGATCGGACCATCAGTAACAGATCATCAGTCTTGTGTACAGATCAGTCCGATAAAGTCATGCCAAAACAGCGACATTTTACGCGATAAATACGGGTTTAAATATCAGCATTTGCCACGGAAGGCGAGTGGCAGCTACCATAAACCTTCTCTTAACTTGTGGCATTTACTTGCCTCGGCAAGTTGTGGCATATACTTGCCACGGCAAGTTGTGGCATGGTTGTGGCATATACTTGCCACGGCAAGTTGTGGCATCTGTGGCATATACTTGCCACAGATACCACATCTGTGGCATATACTTGCCACAGATACCACGGAGTAGCGGCCTCTGTGGCAGATGCCGGAAGTACTTGCCACTGCCTGCAGATGCCACGAAATGAGCCAGGCCCTACTGTATTTTCTTCACTCCGCTGGGAAACTGCTCTCATGTCAAGAAGCATCACATCAGTGCATGCACTGCATCGTCCAATCAGTGAGCGATACACAGTAAGGGGAGGGGCGAGTGTCTGAGGATTTCATCGGAGGATGGTCTACTCGATTATAGCTCCTCCATTATCGCTCCTCGCTCCTCCGACAAAATATAAGGCCATTGGGACGCTACTCAAGATGGCGCAGACAAATCAACTTCCGGTGAGACCGAGACCGAGGAGTGAGGAAATGAAAAATAAGAGAAGTGAGAAGGGCCCCGGGTAGTGACACCATTTCAAATGCACAGCATTCGGCGCCACTCGATGACATAGTATACTTGAAATAGTGGCTCTGCAGCAGGTATACTCAACATTGAGAAACGGCCCGTGTCAACAGGAGTGACAGTCCGCACACACGCAAGACCGCAATTATGGCAGAAGCAAAAAAGCCCAAAATATATCATTTTCACTCAGATTGGGAGGATGATTATTTTTTTGTTTATTCCAATTCAAAGTCCATCTGTCTCATCTGCAATGCGAGCGTGGCTTTACCGAAGAAGGGTAATTTAGGAGCGGAATTTCAAAACGGTGCACAAACGCTACGAGACGGAATTCCCTCCTAATTCTGCCCTGTTCGTTGCGTGCATATAACAGAGTTAAACATGTGAATACATAATTATAAGTTTGTGAATTTGTAATTCATAATAAGTTGTGCATTTTAAGAGATGAGATTGTTTCATTTAAAATGTTAAGTTTTGTTTCCCGTGGGAACACCGCCCCGTTGCATGTCTTTTTTTTAACTTCCGGTATGTATTTTCCATCCTCTGCGGACTGGCCATCTGGAGAATCTAGAGAATCACAGAACAGCCGGTCGTCAAGGGCCGGCTCGATTCGCTGACGGCCGTCACCGCCCTTCATTTTTTATGTCTTTAAAAGGCATCATTGAAGTTGCACCGACAGAGGTCCGCCGTTTCCCCGCAGGGAGGCCCCCCCCCAGTTGACAGGTCGCTAGCACCCCCCCCCCTCTCTATTTGGACTGGTAGATCTCGGCAGACTGGCCATTTTAAAAGTAGCTCTTGATTAAAAAAAGGTTGGGCACCCCTGCTCTAAACCCACTTTGTGTAAATGCTAAATTAAGCAGGGTTACATTGTTAAGGATTGTCCTTTAAACACTCAGCGAGTGAGTCATACATTTAGTACAGTATATCGGAGTATCTTCCCTTATATTCTTCCATTTTACTTTATTTTATTTCCCCTTGGTGTTGGTTTCAACAAAATCACTCAAAAAAGGAATAGTGCTTCTGTCTTACAATTTTAAGCTAACAACAGCTCTTATCCACATCCGTCTCCAGCTTTGTCTCCACTCTCTAACCTTTGTTCCTTTGGCCCTGCTGTAGCTCGCTCTCTCTGCAGACGAGGCTCCACCATGATTGTTCCCAGGGACGTGCAAAGACATTTTGGGGGGCAGGAGTTCAAGTGAGAAAAAGGGCACTTCCCATAATCATTTATAAAAACATTTTTAAAACAAAAACTTAAATATAATTGCACATCTCTGACTTACTGACCAATTTATTTTAATACCCTCACACTCACACAATTGTTTAATACTCAACAGCATTCTACAAAAATAATCAGTTAACACAGAGACAATGGTCTTCTTTAGTATTCACTAAGCACAAGAGCAGACAACAAACTATTACAATTAATAGTAATTAAATGAGCAGCTAACAATCAAAATGATGAAGTTACTGTTTAAGGCAGGACATTACAGGCACAAATATAGTTTTTCATGTACTTGTACACGTTATTTTGGTCTATTTTGCTTCCATGTTTTCTTTCACTCTAATGGAAGAAAAACTTAAAAATATATATATATAAGGTCCTTACACACCAAACTGACACCAAAGAACACGTCCCGATGGAACGTCGCCTCACGTCGCCTCACGTCGTCTCACGTCGTCTCACGTCGTCTCACGTCGTCTCACGTCGTCTCACGTCGTCTCACGTCGTCTCACGTCTCCTGCGTCTTGGCCATGTTTCTGGAACACACCGCAAAGACTTCGAGAGGGGTCTGCTTGCAGGCCTCCACTCTCAGGACAGTTCCGGTGCAGGCTCGACTGTCAGGACAGGAAGTGACGATTCTGACGAACTCTGTTTTTTTCCCGCCCCCTGAAGGACTCGTCTGATGGAAGTTTTCAAATCACAATGGAGACTCATCACGGAGGTGATAAATCCGCTTACCATGCACTTTGGGTCGGCCTTGGTCAAGCCCTTTTGACCTCCCCAGCCTGGTTCTCGTAAAAGTTGACTCCATTGACCATGGAGGAATGTAACGGGAGTTGACAGGGGACTTTGCCCGCCTCACGAGTGCCTATTTTCGGACACTTTCTTTTCGCTTTCCCCCCTATTTTCCCTGGTTTTATACATTTCAATTTTTTTGGCTATTTCACCCGGTTCCTTCTACCGGGGACACTGCCCGGTCTCGGGTGTCCCCCCACAGCCTGTGTCCAGCCGTTTTCCCCCCCACTCATCCATATGTGACCTGCTCTATCGAAATCAGTCGCATTGACCCGAAGACACATTTTGAGTTGTATACACTGTTGGAAAGAGGATATTCCTAGCTTTCTAATGATATCAGGATTGTTGTTGTACTCTAAATATTAAACAAAATATGTCACATTATATAATGACTCACCAAGTCATCATTTTGAGAAAAAGGCCTTCAAAGTTTTCTCTTCTCTGGAATCCATCGATCTGATTGATTATTAGCGGAGCAAATTATCAAAATACTAGGGAGGGAAGATATTTTCGTTTGGATTACTTGCCTCAGGGAAGCTCGCGAGTGTGTGTGTGTAAACGTGTGCGTGTGTGTGTGTATACGTGTGTGTGTGTTTGTGTAATTTTGTGTTTGTGTGTGTTGCGTTTGTTTCCCGGGGAAAACCCTCACGAGAAACACCGGCTGTTGTTATGCCTGCTGTTACGTTAGATTACTCCGTTCTCCGCTTGTAATTATGCAGTTTAATATTCTGAAAGCCAAAACTTTGTTTAATTGAAATCAGATGAAAACAAACTGTAACGGACCCTGCCGTGTTATCTATGATTACTATACGCCTTACGTTCATAATTTCAGCCGGAGGGAGGGGGGGCGGCGCTGCGGAAGAGCAGATTGCGAGTAAGAGGTGCCTGTCATCTTCCCTTTAAAAGCTTCAAAAATGTATTTATCGTGTGATTTTGGAAATAAAATGTACATATTCTGAAAGCCAAGACTTTGTTTGTTTAAAATCAAACAAAACACCCGAACGTAAAAAAGTGTTTTACGCAAATCCACGTTTATTTGGAAATTAGCCGTTGCGACTTCCGACTGATTTCGATAGAGCGGGTCACATATATTAACGACAATTTTGGATCGAATGGCAAACGCGACCCACCATCGGAGGGCCACCCCCAGCTGAATCCTGGCCACCCTATTGGCCATCCCAAACACCCTCACCACGGGGGCCCAAACTATTTTAGAACATTAAGAAAAAAATGTTTCGTAACCTTTCATCATTCATCAATAATTAACATTAATACTAGCACGTTATATTGATAATGTACTCACTAAACCTACAATTCGTTTAACTTATTTTCTTCCAAAAGTTCATCATCCAAAGCCTCTGTACACCCCCTTCTATTTACATTTAATGGTTTGGTCCTGCTTCCAAACGCGGTGCAGCACCGCCGGCACTTTCTAGCAGAGAGTGAGAGCATGTTAGGAGCAGGGATGCTAGTACTTACATGTGTACCATGTCTCAACGACTCAGAAAGTCAGGCTTTCAAAAGAGAAAAGAAAGGAAAGAAACACATGAGAGAGGGACTTAAGGGCGACAGTATGTCACCCAGATTTTCAAAGAAAAGGTGGGTGTGGTCTATGAGTGGTGGAAATGTTTCTGTTACCTACGCGTAGTCCATTGTAAATAATAATTGTTATGTTTTTTTTTTTAGTAAGCTGACATTAAGTAGGCCTAATGTTAATATCTATACAGGTTTTTAATTTCACTCCTCTTTTAGCTGACATTTAGTAAATGCAGGTACATTTTTAGCAGCTATTCATACTAAATCAGTAGTCCCTCCCCCTGGTGCCAGGACCAACAGATCCATCTCTAGACTTAGCAGCCCTGTCCCCCCATAAGTGTTATATTTTCACAGCTCAGAGTCAGTAAACATTGTGCAGTTAGTTTTAGACTACAAGATAGATGCAAGCCTGTACAGGTAGAGTTATTTAAAGCATAAATAAGTGGTTTGGGTTCTGGAGGTGTGGTTGCAGCAATTGTGCTTGGTTGCCGTGGCCTGGGCCTGGTGGTGGGGCCCAATGTGATATATTTCCATGGGGCCCAAAATCCCTGGCGTGTATGGCCAGAGGGCAGGACCTATAACAAATTTACTACCCAATAGCATTGTGAGGCTGAACAAAAGGACCTTTTGTCTATGTAAATGTAGTCTTTTAAAAAAAATAAACATTTACTGACTTCTTTAGGATAGCTTCAAGTACAACCGGAGGCCTTACAGGGTTATGGGCTATTGTTTATTGTTATTTACTTTAAGATATTTATTCTTAACCTATCATTCAATTTAAAAAACTCTTATTTAAATGATGTGTGTGTGTCTCTGTATTCCTGATGATACACTGAGAGAATGAGCTCATAGGGCTGCTGATCATCATAAGCTAAACAGTCTGTATATTGCATTACATTTGTATAATGTAAGCTTTGTTGCGGGAATATGAAAAAAAATGTTAGATATACTGAATATTATTTGATCTATTCTACCACTTAATCCCAAATAATGTAGAGGTGTGTTGTAGGTACCTTAAATAACTCCTTCTTTTCTAGTGAGATGTATTTTTATTTTCATATAATAGTGATTTCAAGGCCACCCCAAAGTGATCACTGGTTCCATCCTGGCCACCCGACTGAAAATGTCCTGGCTCCGCCACTGGGCGTGCTGCGTTGGGGTCGGGGACTTCCCCAACTCTGGGTGTCTCTTCCTTCCCGGGCCGGCCGATATGAAGCGTGACCAAGACGCACCGTCTGACTCAGGGGTCCCACCACGGGTCCCGCAGCGGGGTGGAGGTTCCCGGCTGGAACCTCCCCACCACCGCCGCGGTGCACCCGGCAAACACGGTTGTTTCTCGAACCCTCCACTGCTGTCTAGCGGGTGTAACTAAAATACAAGATGTCATTATTTATATATATAAATATATCTATATCGATATAATAAGTGTCAGTGCGATTTTATTTTGTATTTGCGTGCATTTCCTGTTTGGAAAATGGTGCTGTAGGCTACTGAGAGCAGTAAACAATACATTGTAAGGTGTCCCTATTGATATATATATATATATATATATATATATATATATATATATATATATATATATATATATATATATATATATATATATATATTGATATATATATATATATATATTGATATATATATATATAAATTGATATATATATATATATATATATATATATACATATACATATGTATATAATAAGTGTCAGTACGATTTTTTGTATTTCCGTGCTTTTCCTGTTCGGAAAAGTGGCGCTGTACTGATAGTGGCGATTTTATTTTGTAATTCTTAGCGTGCACTTCCTGTCCTGAGAGTGGAGGTGTTCTCAGAATGGAGGTGTACTGAGACTGGCGCCTGAAGGCAGGCTCCCATGGAGACTTCAGCCGGCGGCCAAGTTGCACGTACGAACTGCGCATGCGTGAGTGGCAATAACTCTCCTTACCAGCAGGCGGCAGTAGTGTGTATTCGTCATTCAAAAGAGGCAACAACCGGAAGACAGAAAGCGTGATACACCGAGAGAAGAAGAACAGGCTGCGTGATATAAACAAACAACAAATAGCGTGTGCGTTCCATTTTCACTCTACAGCGAGAAGCTCATGGGGCTTTCCCGAACCTGTGTCAAGAGCTGGAGTTAAATGAAATCTCAGATTTGCCTTCTTAATAGTTTGTTTGTGTCCCTCACTTACGTTTAGCTTGTCATGCACTGATTCGCTAAGCTGAACAGCCAAGAGTGATTTCTTTGGCCGACGGCCTTTAGCCGAATCGACGGTGGAAGGTGTCGGCACGGCCGAAAAGACACGACGGTGCGGGACACACCAGACACACCAATCTGAGTAGGGCGACACAATGCTCATCGACGGCCCGACATCTATCGACGGCCGAAATCGGCTTGGTGTGTAAGGGACTTAAATAGTGTTCGTCTTACTACCCTGTCTGAATTAATCTATAGATATAAAACTAATCTGCATTTAAACATAACATTTCCGGGGAAACTACTGACTTGACGTTAGTAACTATCTGGGGAAGTTGTGAGGTGCTATGTTTTTGTTTTGTTTTTTGTTTTACCCTTTTCACCTGCAATGCCTTGGTAACTGCATGCAAATGTGAGCATTTTAATTAGGCCTAGTAAACGCCTAATTTTCATATCAATGTGGCGATTGTGATGACGTTATTAGATACACATTTTATTGTATTCACCGGTAGTTTCTCCCCTTAAGTAGGCCTAAAGTACATTAGCCTGTATGCCCATGATAAATTGCCTTAGCTAAACCTTGAACTAACTTATCCATTAGCTAGTACCCTAGTAGTTAACTATATTTGTTTTTGTCTTTTGGCTAATTAGCTGTAAACTCGAGGCACTGGCAGTTTAGTCATCTGTTCATCTCCACTCAACTTCAAACAAGCCAAGAAAAGCCGGCATAACGTGGGACTGTAAGGTGGGAGGTGCTGCTACCTGTCTGTCTGAAGTGACTGCCGATGTGGAGGGAGGGAGGAATGGTAGAGAGAGCATCGAAACGTGGAGGGAGGGAGGAATGGTAGAGAGAGCAACGAAACTTCACAGTCTAATCTCCTGACCTGATATTTTTTATTTTTTATTCAATCAATATATTTTTGGAAAGGGAAACTGCGCAAACAGCAGTAGACATATATTCATTTATTGGAGGGAAAAAAAAGCACCCCATGAAAAGGGCACTTTCTCTGGAGGGAGAAGAAGGGCAGGGGCTCAAGCCCACTTTGATGTCTATGAGTGCACGTGCCTGGTTGTTCCGCTAACTTACCAAACCAAGCGCCTCTCCCAGTGATCCTCCACTCTCAACCTCCTTCTTAGTCAGTCTATTACATGGCAGCTCATGTTCCAACACATGTTCCTCGGCTTTCTACATTTCACTGTATTTCACACTGGCTTACGCCGGCTATAATCGCTTGACGCTAACAGTCTGCCTCACATTGAGCAGGTCCATACAAAATAATACTTCTCTCTTGGTTTGTGTAATTGGTTCAAATAACCATGTGTAAAATATAGATATAGACACTTTCATCTAATGCTGGAGAGTGAAGGAAAAGAATCCTCCTCTAGTTGAGATTGAGGAGAAGCTAACGTCCCATTTAGCATGAAAGCTAACAGCATCAAAACACTGCCACCCAATGCAGTTTGGTTTTCGTGCTCACCACTCCACTGAGACAGCTAACTGTGTCTTTGTGGAAAAGGTTCAATGTATGTTGGACACAAGCCCATATGTAGGTGCTTTCTTCCTTGATCTGAGGAAGGCATTTAACACAGTTGACCAAGTGCTCCTTACAAAGCTGACTAATTTCAATTTTTCTGCAGTTTCTATACATTGGTTTAAGTCTTACTTATCTAACAGAAAACAGTGTGTTTTGGTCAGCGGTGCCAAATCCCCCTACCTTGTGAACCCTGTTGGGGTTCCACAAGGTTCCACTCTTGGACCGTTATTGTTTTCTCTGTACATTAATGAATTGCCTAATGTATCTCCTGAGTTGAATGTGCAAATGTATGCAGATGATGCGGTCATCTTTGTACACGGGAATAACACTGAAATGATCTAAGGTTGTCCCTCAAAAGCTTTGGACAAGGTTCAACACTGGCTGAACAACATTTGCTTACAGTTAAACGTAAAAAAACAACAGTATGCATGATGTTCAGTAAACGACCAGTCACAATCGAAGGATCCAATGTGTTTTTAAACGGAGCAGAAATATAGTCTACCAGTTCAAGTATCTTGGATTCATATTGGACTCGAACTTGACTTTTAAGAAACATATTAAGAAATTATCCAATACCATTAAATTCAACTTCAAACAAATTAGACCTTTCTTAACTGTCAATGCTGCAAAGTCATACCTCCACTGTATGATTCTATCCCACATTGAATACTGTTTCATAAACTGGTCGTTTGCTTGTGCCACAAACCTGAAACCCATAGAACAGCTGTACAAGAGAGCTATCAAGGTGTTTGACAGTGTTTTGACATTCATCCAAAAAAAAAACACTGGACGCTGCACTAGGTCAGAAACCAGAGGAGACTGTAGTCCACCGTAGGCGGACAACTTTCGGTCAAAATTTACTCTCCATTAAAGGCAGCTCATTCTGGAATAACCTCCCAACTGAGATACGGGATTGTCCCAATTTGAACAGTTTTAAAGGACAACTCAAAGAATGGTTGAGAAACAAACATGCAATCACCGCTAAATGCACTTTAACACAGGGGTATCTTCTCTTGCACATTATGTCGTTGCTGCTATATTGTACTGCCATGTTGTACATACTTGTATATGCTGCTCTTGCTCCTTTGCACTTTTTGCATATCATGTATTTTGTTTTTGCTATGTTTGTAAAATGTAAACTTCTTAAATGTTTTATGTGAGGGACTGTGGATGGAAATTAGCTCAAAGCTAAATCTGGCACTGTTACGCTTGACACATATTTTATGTTCATCACTGTGCATTGTCCCTGCCAAATAAACGATTAAATGAAACACAAACATGGCTAAAAGGAAAAATAGCTTAGTACAACTGGTGACAGTGAGATAAAAAACAACCCCTAAATATTTTAGCGTGTTTTCAAGCATGACTGGCAGCGCTACGAAAGCAAGTATGCTAACAGGGATGTAGCTTGGATTTAGCTCCCTCCTCCCTCACCTTCATCTTCCCCTATTCCAGTACTACCACTTGCCTGCAGCCCCCGCATATAGATGGAAAGTGACACTTTGATTGTGTGTGGGGCCTGGCCACGCTCAGATGAGGTTGTCACTTCTGCCTAGCCTGATTGCCACATTCGGCGGGTAAGGCGGCGAGGAGTTGAATTGAGGGAGAAAAGGTCAGGAGCCAGTGGTCATCTGCTCTCCCTCTCTCTCCCCCAAATGACTTGTCCTCCAGGAGGGGAATGAAAACAGACAGGGCCGGCCCGGCACCTGGAGCCTGGGAGGGCCGGCCAACCACCCAGAGAGGATTGAGAATCTGAAATATAAAGAAGGAGAGAGAGGAGCTGGTAAAGGTGTCAAACTCAAGCTACTGTAGGTCCCAAAGATAAAAGTTGAGCATCTCAATGCAAGATGGAGGTTTCATATCCGCTGTGTGCCCGTGACAGAAGCTCAGCTGCGAATCATAATCTATGGTGAGAAAATGTATCTATGTGTTTTTATACCCGTTAAAGAAAATATAAGATACACATTTACATTAGTAAGGCACACATATAAGACACTCTGGAAAATACTTGGTTAAAAACGTGATTCTGTCTCTATAGGTGCGTTTGTAATAGTCCCTCGCTGCGGACCTTGGCACAAATTGAACCCTTCATAAACTCGGGGCACTGATGGAATGAAAAATGTGGTTATTCAGCATGTAATATGTGCACGCTAGCAGCAGGACACGAGGTGAAGTGAATGTGTTAAAATACTTTTTGGGCGTACTATGTAATACAACGCTAATCTAGCCAATTAGCTAGCTAGGCCCTCCTAACGTTAGCTTTAGCCAGGGGCGGACTGGCCATTGGGAATACCGGGAGTTTTCCCGGTGGGCCGGTGCTGTACGCCCCACTTCTATCTATCAGATAGTTTCACTTTCACACATCAGGCCCATAGCAGCTGTCACTGCGCAGTGAACGATCAGGAGTGAGTGACTGAGAGACCTAGTTGGCAGTTGCTTACAGATGGATAAACAAGCTCCAAAGCGTAAAGGCGTTTTTGTATAGTTTGTGTATACAGGAGTATACAGTATTGTAGCGAGCCCTGGGTTCAGAGGGAGGGGCTTGCATAGGGGAGGGGGGGCTGGCTGGCAGGGAAACAGGGTTCAGGGGGAGTGGCTGTACCCGTAGGATAGAAAAGGGGGAAGTGACGTCTGACTCAGAGTTCGCGCGGCTGTGGAGAAGAACGTGTTGCCCACATTCTGCTACTGAGTTTAGGCTAGTTAGCTAGCAGGTTTATTGTTTTGGGTGCAGTCACTTTCGCCCCCACTTGCTGTTCAAATAAATGTTGGAAGAAAAAGTAAATCTGTTCATATGGGTGTTGAGAGATATATCCATAGATTTAGTCCCTAATTTTGCTCTCAAAGTGCACCAGATTGATGCATTTAACTTCAACATTTAAAAAAAAAACTCTTCCCGGGGGAGCATGCCTCCGGACCCCCCTAGAGGATGTGAGGTCCACCACCTGCCCACACCCACTGTTCAATTATCTCACCCACATTGAGGATGCTTCCTAAGTCCATGTTAAATTCCATTCGCCAAGTCAGGCAAATTGGGTCCAAATGTTATTGCATCAATGATCTGTTAACATTACAATGAATAAATATATGCTGTAACTATTTTGCTCTATTTAACTCAAGGGCTCAGGTAATGTGATTACTATATGAATAATGGTCCAAAATAACATTAAATGCATAGGGTTTTTTGTTAAGTAACATACTTTCGTCGCCGGCCGGCTGATACATGCCGCGCATTAAGTGGGTTCTGTCAATTAATCCCCGGGCCACTTTTTCCTCCTAGTCCGCCCCTGCCTTTTGACTGGGGGTGATAGTTGAGCACGCTCACGTACTGTGGAGCGCATATAGCTTAGCAGACTCTTCAGGGCAGGGAAGGCTACTCAGTACTCAGTCTACTGTCCCGCAGCTGCTGCCTCTCTGTTGGACTCCGGTACTGCACATTACTCACGAGACGTTGTAAAAAAAAAGATGAGTAGGGGGCGAACGCAATAACCACTCCGCCTACGCCACAGTCACCCCCGCTGTGCGGGACCGGATGAGAATGTCTGGCGGGCCCGATGTGGCCTGGTCACTGGTCTACAGGCTCTCATGTCTCATGATTATCATTTTAAATCCTCACTAATAAGCAAGAGGCAGTACATTTTTTTTGATCATACAAATCCCAAGGAGCATTCACCTTTCATGCATTTAAGTGTAGCTGTTCTTTATTTTAGGTAGGAATAGACTCCACTGTAAGAAAGTTCTAGACTTGTAGTCAGCCGGTTCTGGCTAAAGAGGCTTACAACTACCAGGAAGTATCCCTACAATGGCTGAAAGGAAAAACTAAGACAGCTTATCACATGGAATACACCCAATAAATGATTACGGAGATCAACAAGACACTCACATCTCTTTCACTGCCCTAATCTTGATGAGACAAGCCCTGAGCTGATGACAATGTTGATATGGTTATGTCATGTGTCTAATACAAATACACTAGAACTGAACATCAATCAAGTCTAAGTTAGTGACGGAAAGTGTTTCTGAGATTAGTATAGATGTTTAGTGACTTAAAATAACACCAGTCATGCATGCTTTATTTTGTGATTTGTGGTTATACATTTTCGCGTATCATTAAATAAATACATGTAATTTTTAGGGATGATGTTTTAAAGGCACAATGTAAAGGAAAATTACATTTGACAAGTTCTCATCATTTGACCCTCTGTTATTTGTCAAATTTAATTTGCTGTGCTTAATTCTAGAGACCCTCTTTTTTCTCAATTTGATGAGACATAAAAACAGCATCTTACATTGTTTGTTTCTCTCTCAGGTTCCTCATCAAGTCCTATTCTGTATCATGATCAGTTGTGGCTCAGAAAGTTCAGAGGGTATTTCCTCCGGTAAAATTACCAGTGAACGTAGCACATCCAAGGCTACACAAAATGGGCCTCATGAAGAATATCTGAAACATTTTTTTCTGAACACTTGGAAACCTTAACCCTTAGATGCACGAGTGACTGGACCCTACACTCTTCCATAAGTGGGTCAAAAAGGATCCGTATTAGAATAATATGTGTTTTCATGCCATTTTTGTCATTTTGGTTAAGAAAAATCACTTGTATAATATTTAGTATTATATTTTGGTCATTTGTGACCCTCTTATGGAAGCTTGGGGTAGAAATACAAAAACTACAATTTCTTAAAATGTAAATAAAAAATGTGAATGGCATGACATCCAAAACAAGTTTTTTGAGGAATAGCTGGAATATGAAATGATAAAACATTTTAATTACAAAGATACTTCAAGAAAACCACCTCACCGGTCAAAATAGACCCACTTATGTTAACACTTTACTCTTGACTAAAAGAAAATTAAGTGGGTACCAATTACAAAGTAATTAATTGTGGATACGGACACAAATAAGAGAACATTCTTATATTTCTTCCCAGCCAAATGTTTGTTGTATTCTAAAGGGCAAGACACACTTGATGAATACGTTAAAACTATTGCAACATTTAATGTTCAACAACCTTCTGAAGGCTTTTCGACATCGTACTGAGTTTGACTATCAAATAACTCTATTACAAGTTAATTTTTGCAAACATTTGTCAGTAGTCTATGATCGTCAGATGGTGTAATGTGTTTTCTTCTGAAACACGTTTTTTTTTGTGAAGACTTTTTTTTGCAGATTTGTATTAATACAAACCTCTAACATTTTTGCCATCGTATCGCTGTTCTGTCTAGGACATGAATACATTAAGATATGTATGCATGTCCTTAAAACCCTAACCCTTTGAGATTTTAATTCTTTACTCAAGTTTTACATTTTATGCTTCTAAGATTTAAAGGGACATATTGTGCTTTTAACCTCCCAACATACAGCTGCAGCAGATCATTTTCATTTTCATATCAGCTAACAATCAGAAACGACGACCTTTTATACTGAATGTATAATATAACGCTGATATGAAACATCTGCAACATTTTAAATGTAGAGCTAAGTTGTAACAGAGTGGTATTACATGTAAAATGTGTGTGTTCATCTATTTTTTCATCAGTAAAAGATGTCAAAATAGATGAACACTGCTGCTCAGAAGTTACTCTTCTCTTCACTTGGAGAGGATTTTTCTGTGCTCCGGCAGACATGCTGTCCTCTCCTGCTGCCATTAGGTGGCGCTGTGTGCCAGCTCCTCTCTCTGACACCATGATGATGTGCCTTGCATCATATACAGTATGACACAGCTGCCAGTTTCTGATGCAGAACTCTGGGTTTACAGTACAGCACTGCTAACAATTCAACTAAAATAGCATCTTATTGCCATCCGTTTTGCACCGGGGCAATTAACCTGCTAATAATACAATGAGCACAAGTCCCCCTCCACACATTCACACACACCCCAAGCACACACTCCCTCAGGCCATAGGAGAGCCATTGCATTAGACGATGCTAGCAAAGACAGTTTAACGTAATGAAGAATCAAGATAACGACTATTAAAGATGATTTGCAGTGTTCCAGTGCAGAGAGGAGCCAGGAAGAGACACCTGAGTCTGGCTTTTAACTTTTTATTCTTTCATCGTTGGCCGGTTCAAACATAGAGGCCCGTTTCCTTCTCAGACAGGAAGGACTTGATAAGTGGAGCAAGTAGATCCGCACAGTTTTGAAGCATGCAGTTTGTTTTTGGAGAAATGCTACATTACTGTAGATCAATAACCCATACTTTCCCAGCATGCATCTGAGGGTTGTTGATGCACCTTTGAGTCACTTCCACAATAGAAGAGACAAGAAGGACACAATTGTTTAAATATGAGTGGTTGTTGCACAGTGTTGACACATGTTAGAACCTCCTTTATTGGGATTCAAATTATTCATCTGCTATGGACTGACAAAATATTCCCATTTATACATTTACACACCATACAAAATATTTGTGAACAAATATTTGTGAAAAAACATGTAAAAACTTTAACTGAAATCTTAAGCTTTCATCAAATATTTTATTCAAAATATGTTATTAAAACCTAGAAATTCAGCCCACTTTTCTGCCACTGATTATGCAGTACGGGTGCTTACTGTAGTGATATGTAATTACTTAAAATATGTATGTATGTGTATACAGTATGATTATATATATGGTATATGTTCTTTTCCTTTTTTCTTTATATTCCCCTATAACTCTTTTTAATTAT
This sequence comes from Notothenia rossii, assembly GCF_949606895.1. Classification (NCBI taxonomy): domain Eukaryota; kingdom Metazoa; phylum Chordata; class Actinopteri; order Perciformes; family Nototheniidae; genus Notothenia; species Notothenia rossii. The sequence continues at coordinate 62,669,038 of NC_136902.1, forward strand.
GTGTATTCTTAGTGTACAATATAAGTAATGCTTTATAAAAGAAAACATTCTAAATGTTTTATGCGCGCTGCTTAAATAACTCTCACGGTAGGCTACATGTTCATTAGTGCTGAGTCAGCCAAGCAAAATCTTCAACAATTTCTTAATTGTAAGATTATTTTCTTCTCTGTTTGAATGTCTTTGAGATTTAGACATTTCAAAGGACAAAAAAGCAACTTGACTGCCACCTTTGATGTAATTTATTCCCCGATTGATTTAATTTGATATGATGGCTGTAAAATGGAAACAGTAGTGTATGCACATTCTAAATATAAGATGCTTTGTGCAAAATGTCATGTTGTAAAAATATTGTGGATAAGGAAGTGACTGACTGTATAAAATTGTTCCTTAGCTTTAACTTTAAGAAATTGAGGCAACAACTTCCATGCAATTTTAGGAGTAGGCTGAACCTCTTCATTTTTTGAGTTGGGTGAACTTACTAATGTGGTTTACCTGTACTCAAACAACTATTACTTTCATTGAAACTTAAAAAAAGCGAGGCAACAATGTCCAAGCATTTTTAGGTAAAGGTAAAAATAAATAAGTAATGCTGTTGTTAAAACATGCTGCACTAGAAAAATACATTTGAAATTGAGTTGTATGGATTGCCCCATCCACATCCTTTTTACAGTTCGACCAAATGAACTTGACTTAAGGTATACTTTATGATTTATTCATGAATTCATGAATAAATCCCTAGCTTTCCTTTTTCCTCTTGGAAAAACCCTAAAGTTAGGATTATAAATAATAATATGATAAACATCACAATAATTCTTAATCATTCCTTATAAATAAAACCTCCAAAGCTCTGTGCATGACATTATGTATCTACCAAAGATCCAGACGTCAGTTCCAGCGGGTCGTGTGCTGAAGCTGTTGTGATGCAGGCCTCGTCTCATAGCCTTTACTAACCATCAAGCAACACAAGCATGAATGTAAAGAGCCAGCCGTCTGCAGACCTTACTCAATCTCCCAATATCTCAGCAAGCAGAAGACCAGATTGAATTTTTCTCCGGAGTCTCCCAGGATGCGGGCGGACGTCACTGGAGGATATTCCCTCCCCACGCCTCCTGCTGTGGCCCTATAGATGGACGCCTCAGATATCCCTCCCCAGACGGGAACGAAAGCGCGGGCCGTAAAGCAGCAACGCTCTGGATTCGCTTTCGATTTTACATCTAGTCAACAGTGGGAATTCGCAGATAAACAAAAGAAAGTCCATCTGGCATGAAACGCAGCATCCTCAGAGAGCAGGTTTTCTAGATTGGACTTCTTATAGCTGATCCTCAATATAGAGATAGTCACACAAAAGGAACAAAGCGCTCTGTGTTTGCTTCGACATTCTGTGATAATTTCAGAGCTAATTTCCCCCATTGTCATTTCAGCTACCACTGTGGCCCATATGTGTGTGTGTGTGTGTGTGTGTGTGTGTTTGTGTGCGTGCGAGTGTGCGTGTTCTGTAAACTGGATAGGAGAATAAATATTTACCATCTATTTTTTCCCCCTCCCTTCCCTCTTTCTCTCTCCACCATGCAAAATTCCAGCACTTTTTTTTTTTATCAGCGCTGGAGTTCAGCCATGGGCCTTTTTAATTTTCTGCTTTTGTGTTTTTAGCTGAGATTGACAGGCTGCTCTCTCCCTGGAGCATTGTTCTATTAATCTGTTTAATATGCTACAGAAACATTGGAGTGCCGGAACAGGCAGCCGGGTAATGGAAATCGCAGCAGGTAAAGGCGGGCTTGCATATCTGACGAATGGAGAAGCGCAATAGTCGCCAGCCACGGTAACAGTGTTTGAACCCCCCCCACACACACACCAACTCCTCACCTGATGACCTTGTATGGATAGACAGGAAGATGGACAGTCCCTCCACATATTGTCGTTCAACAGAAAATGGTTCTCCCCATCGTCACTTGCATCTCTCCACGTCCAGTTAAAAGCGAAGCACGCTGACTTCCATTGGCGCCGAGCGGCACAGGGGAAAAGTGAGGCATGTGCATTGAGAAGTGACCGCCAGCTGAGCGCTTTACATAGAAAATGGTAAGTAAATGCCAATGTATAATTGTGCTCCCCTCCAACCTTCTTTCTTCCTCCTCCCACCCCCCCTTCCTGCTGAGGCAATGAGTTGTGGTTTAATTAACTCTGCCTTAATGGGTGCACAGCAAGAGGGAGGTGGTGGTGGTGGTGGGGGGGGGAGCTCGGGGTCGTAGGTTTGTGGCATGCTGTGCTCGGCAACGGCACTGTCCCCGAGAGATAAGCCGTTCCTCAGAGAGCGCGGCCTGACATGGGGCTGGAGACAGTGGACACTGTGCTCAGACAATGGCCGTCCGGCTTGTAGGCTGGAGAGAGAAAAGACGGAGCTAATGACTCAAGAGCGAAATAAGTATGCACAGGAATTCATCCTCAGAGCCTTTTACAGTCTCCAGACAAGGTCTAACCTGGCTTTATCTCCACGTTGCACCGAGAGCCCAATACTCTGACTGAGGTTAAGCTTTTGATCTGGCCTGTTATCCCGGGCTTGCCTGCAGATGAAAAACAAAAGAGTCACAATGGATGTTCGACACTAAGAGCGAAGATCCACCGCTGGAAGGATTTCCCCTGAACTGACAGAGAAGACCTCAAAGGAAACAAAACCATGTTGGCTCTTAGGATAATTTATTCCTTCATTGCCAATCATACCCGGAAAAATAAGTCATATGATTGATTTCAAAGGAAGATGCTTAATTTCACAGAAGCTTGGAGTACACACTTTTAATTAGTTGAAACCCTAATACCCTCTTGTTGTCGTAAGTCCACGTCTAGTGGGATGCTGGTTATCTCCCCACCCCCCTGTCTTTACCTCACCCATGTAACCGTACCTCCGTATCCACCATTACCACAAAAAAAAAACTGTGTCAAAAAGAAATTAGGAGGCCTGATGAAAAGCGATTGGACGGGAAGTCGTGAAGCGGCAAAGGGGCCTCAGATCAAAGCAAGCCACCGGTAATTAGAATACATGCTGAAGAGAAGCAGACGTCTGCACAAATCAGGATTTTAGCTGGAAAATTACCTGTTGAGCTGTTCAAATAATAAATGTGAGCCCTGTCTTGAAGTGGGGAGGTTGAAAAGCAGAGCTCTGCAAAGTCAGGCTCACCGGTCGCCTCGCTTTCCCAAGGCGGCGCGAGGGAAAGAAATCATCTCACCTATTTTCGGCCTGCGTTTGTGGAACTCTTTCTTTACCTCCGCCCCTTCCCCGAAACACTGTTCATTTATGGCTTTACTCGCTTTTTTAGCACCTTTTGATGCTGTAAAAAATGAGGCTGTTCTGCCTTACACATTAGACTCACAGCTCTCCTCTTGAAATCATTGGTCGTGGATTACTTTTAGTAATGTTGAAAAGGAGCTACACGGGTCATCAATGCATCATTTAAAAAATAAACTGTGATCTTTTGCCTTACTTACAAATGTCTTGAACAGAACATTAGAATAATGCCATTCTCTATCGTAGACATTTCTGAAAATATATTGGTATAAGCGTGAAGCAACACCAAGACAACACGTGCTTATTAACCAGCATAATACATTATTGTGCTATTCCAAATTTGGAGGTTTAGTGACATTTGTAGCTAAAATGCTTATCAAATTTGACAACTCAACTTTAAACATACATTATGTTTAAAATGTTCCATTTATTTTATGGTAATATTAGCATGTTTGTAAATGTTTGCATTAAGATTGAACAAGTAATCTCTGAATGATACGTGGTAAAGAAAAATATCAGCTGACCAGGTCCATGTATGAAACACACAATGTTGTGGGTACCTGTGTGCATGTGTTTGTGTGTGTGTTTATTTGTGCATAGTGTTTGCGGTGGCAGTCTGAGACCCGGCATGCTGTAAATGTCACCCGTCATCAGGCGTTTGTGCAGCATGTGCCCTTGTAGGAAGGGGAAAGTGCCGATGTTGCAGATCCCCGCCTTTGATTTAGACACGAAAGGCAGAGCGGCAGCAAACGCACTGAAGCGTGAAGGTAAATTCCCATAATTCACAGCTGAAAGGTTAGCCAGTGGTGCGCTTTGCTCCTCCCTCATGTTAGTTGCTAACAAATGTCACCTGATTGAAATAAGCACAGTTATACATTGCGTGTGTGTGTGTGTGTGTGTGTGTGTGTGTGTGTGTGTGTGTGTGTGTGTGTGTGTGTGTGTGTGTGTGTGTGTGTGTGTGTGTGTGTGTGTGTGTGTGTGTGTGTGTGTGTGTGTGTGTGTGTCTGTGTGTCTGTGTGTGTGTGTCTGTGTGCTCTCAAACTGATATACTGTGTGTTGTCCGAGGCTCTCAGACGGAGTAAATGTGCATCAGCCAGTTGATGAACACTATAAGGGCAGAAACAGCCACAGAACAATACAATCTGCTTCCCAGTTCAGACAGTATTGTCCTTAAACATAAACACTCTCACACAAGGTGTCCACATTTCTCCGGGAGTCAGGTTCTTTGTAAGGGTAATGAGTTAGAAAAGTAATATTTCAGGAGGATTGCATCTGTTGTCCACATTAATCCATTTTTTCTTTTACAAATCAGCAGCCATCATCTGTCAATGCCATTTAGCAGCATTCATGCTATAGTATTGTGTTGGGGTTTTACACTTCACTTTCGGTGTCAAAATCTAGTTATTCGTAATGAAATAATTATAATTCATATTACTACAATTATTTATATAGGAAAATCATATATAGGGGTTGTCGAGAACTGGCACTAGAGTTAAAAAAGTTTGATAACCAAAGTACATACAAATGGTGAACAGAAGGAATTAATAAATATCCAAATATTGATTAGTTATTATAATCAATATAATGATTTATTCTATGAATTAGTATGACTTGACTTACATTAAATCCCTTCACTTAGGGCATCAGCTTGTATACAGCCAAATGACAGCCAGCTGGATCATGAAGTCTCATAAAATATTGTCATACAAGACTGAATTCGGGAAATCTGGTTAATAATGAAATTGACAAATATAAACAAAATTACAATATCAATAGCTAGTATTAGCGTAAAGATTACGGAATTCTTGTCTTGTAGAGGTTGGCAGAACTCCCTCTTGTACAACATTAAAGGTCCCATTTCATGGCCATTTCCACTGATCATAATTCCATTGTTGAGGTCTACTAGAATAGATTTATATTGTACAATTTTCCAAAATCACTTTGGTTTCTCATACAGCATCTCTGTAAACTACGTGTATTCACTGAATTTCACTCTCTGCCTTTAACGGCTCGTTGTAGCTCCAATAGCTCCAGCCCCCACCCTCCCCTGTCAGCACAGTGTGCTCTGATTGGTCGGAACGTTGTGAATCGCGCTGAGCTCCGTGGAGGTGTTGTTTCCTTGTTTACCAATACACAGCCAAACACAGCCAAACTCACCCTGAGCACACACAAAGTCACAGCCGAAGTAAAAACAATAAGTGTGGCTTGATATTGAGTAAGAAAAAAATTGATAAACGCTGTGAGAATGGGTCTGCAGAGAAAATTTCGCCGCGATCCCAACTGTCTGTTATCAGCCTGCAGCCAGGGAGGAGAGATCAGCAGAGCTGCATGCACTGAGTGTGTGTGTGAGGAAGTCCGTGGATTGGTCAATTTGGACCAATCAGCGGGGGCTTAACGTAACGGCTCCGTGGACGTAACGTAACGGCTCCACGGATTGGTCCATTTGGTTCCGGGTAACGCATGACATCATGAGTTACCCGGAAGAATCAATGGACAGTGACGTATCTCCAACGAGGCGTTTTGGGGAGGTATTTTCTGTGTTAGAGTTTTACTCGCTACAGGGTGTACTTTGAGGGTTTTGACTCTGCAGACCGTTGACATGCATAAAAACCTTCATAACACACAAGGGGACGGGTAGTAACCGGAAAAGCATGACATGGGACCTTTAATAAACATGTGACTCTACTGATGTAAAGAGGAGCCCCCGTTAATTGAGCTGTCTGGATTAATTTGCTACCATTAAAAAAGCTAGCTACAGTAGCTAGCTAGCTAGCTTACAGCGCAATTGTCACTTCTGAGGACCCGGTCACAGTTGTGTGCGATTTGAGACACTACATGGTAGAAATTCACACTGTGCAAGTGTTTACTGTGTACGACATGCCTTGTACTTATAGATGTATCCAAATTGTGTCCAGGAAGCTAACATATGCTAACAATCTCTCTCTGGGGATATGCCTCAACGCACCGATAAAGGCACCTCTGTTTTCCAATCTTCTGTTCCACTTATTGGCTTAAATGGCAGTAAACAAACTCAAGATTCTGAATGCCCCCTCTAAATGTGTATGTGAAACCACAGACATGTTCTGCAGCCTCTATGACTCACCATTTGTCTGTTTCTCTTATGTGTTATACACTAGAAGAGAAGATGCCTTTATTTAAAAGACAACGCTCCTTTAATAAACCTGGTCACCCCTCCATTCTCTCCTGGAGCTAAATGAATACCCCCACCCCCAACACACACACACACACACACACACACACACACACACACACACACACACACACACACACACACACACACACACACACACACACACACACACACACACACACACACACACACACACACACACACACACACACACACACACACACACACACACACACACACACACACACACACACACACACACACACACACACACACACACACACACACACACACACACACACACACACACACACACACACACACACACACGCTTGAAAATACAGAATACATTTTACATGATAGCCCCCTGGTTCATTACGGGCCGTGAGTTATTAGCTAATTTGCCGGGGTGAAATTTCTAACCACTATGAGTGAACTGAGGTGTCAAGAGTTCGCTAAATGTGGTGCATGGAATTTGATGTTTGATGGGCACCTACTGGTTAGGCGCATGTGTGTGAGGTTGGAGATATGCAGAAATGTTAAATGAACACAATGTATTTAGTTAAAGTGATATAAATCTTAGAGACTAGATCCATTCCTCATCATACTTTGTATCAACAGATTGAAACTAAAGAACAAGAAATAGTAGTAGGCCTATTAGAATATCTCTAACAAAACTAAATGGGAGTTTATCATCATGTTCTGGTTATAGTAACGTTAGGTTAATCCAAACACAGTCTGAACAAATGAGTCAGTCAGTTGGCTGTATCGATAGAAGTTTAAGGAGATTAGCGCCACCATTTGGGCAATTTTGTTAATTCTTCCATAAGCAGGTATAATTTTCCATGCTCTTTATACATGTGAAATTACATTCTATAATTTCTGCATGTTCAGCTCACCTGTTGCATAGAGATAAAGGCTCTCTGGGTAATTAAGTATTGTACAATTGCCGTGGCTTTTGTTTTAACACAACATGCCTTCCTACATTACTGTGGGCAAGAAAGTACATCAAATACAGAAACCTCATATTAGCAATGCTTATTTTTTGCATATTATTTAGTTGAAAATGTTGCATTGTATTGGGTGTCTGTTACAGTAGGGCCAATTGTGGTTTAATGTTCTGTCCAGCATCATTATTATATTAATATATCTCCAATCAGTATACTACCAACAGATTTAATTATCGAACTATTAAATGTCACAAACAAAAACAAACAGCTTACAAAGAAATAGAATAGGAGTTAAATGGATTTTGAACTTCATATCAGAGAAGTTCAGTAGAATTGGGTAGGGGCAGTAAGGATATGTCCTTACCAAAATACAGTGACAAATAAATTGTCCGAAGCAATACTTTTTTTCAATAAAGATGTTTCAATACAGCCACAAATTATTCAGAGCTTAAGATGAAAAAAATGGCAGAATTATATTTAACTGGGAATCTGGGATACTCAATGTGTCTTTCAGCCTACGTCAAAACCATGAAGAACTCAGAGATCCTTTGAATGAATCACAAGCTAATACAATCCAGGGGTTAATTAATAAATAATTATTTCATTAATGTGAAAAAGTCTAAGTTTATCAGCAACTCCCATTACTACATACTTCATAAGGACAGTCCCTAGGCTGGGGAGTTAAACTATTTGTATTTACAAGTTCTCATTTATTTTGCAGATAAGATTACTTTGTGATATTCTCCTGTATACACTGTAAAATTTTTGGCTGTAAAATTACAGTAAATTACTGGCTACTAGTTGCATGGATTTCACACTAATTTACTATAAATATTTCACAGTAATTCATTGTAAATATTTCACAGTAATTTACTGTAGATATTTTACAGTAAATTAGAATAAAAGTACAACCAAATACTGTGACTTTACAGTTGCCATGCCCATGGAATTAATGTGATATAGCAGTACAGGGCTGTGGTATGATGGTACCTTGCTGTACATAAATTACAGTAATTACCTGTATTTTCACACTTTTAGTGTAAAAGTAATGCAACACAGTAGCCAGTAATTTAATGTAAATATAAAAATGTAAATAATACGATAATATATTGTACATTTGACTAGTTAACTGGGATTTTACAATAACGACACAATTCAATCAGCTCAATCAACAAAGAAAAGGCCCATTTTAACTTTTTATTACTCCATTGATGTGCAAAGTGCATTTCACAGTGTCTTGGACATGTTGTTATGGCCCAAACCTCTACTCCGCGGTAGTGGCTCATGCTGAGACCCGCAACATGAAAGAATACACGCAATAACCGGTACTTGATAATGAGCATTTATTGATAATCAGCCGTTTGCTCACGAACTGTGAATGTATTTATTTCACTGTGAAATTCAAAATCACAGTATTATATTGTGAAAATCACAGGTAAAGACTGTAAAGTAGTAAAACAGTAATTTATTGTAAAATATTACAGCTAAATATTGTGAAATCATGGTAATATTTTACAGTGTAGAGAAAAAAGGTTGGTTGATATAGTGTAAACAAAAGTTACAGACTTATTGTTCAGTTCCCCCCCCCCCAATGTATATACTCTCTTCTTAGACTCTTTTTGTACTCACAAACAGTACTGTATATTTGTAGATCTGGTATGTCATAAATGTCTAGATGTAACAGTACTGTCTATTTGTATGTCATATATGTTATGATGAATTGAAAATGAATCTAAAATGAAAATGTAATCTATCTGTGTATGTCATGTATGTCATATATGTTATGATGAATTGAAAATGAATCTAAAATGAAAATGTAATCTATCTGTATATGTCATGTATGTCATATATGTTAGGATGAATCAAAATGGGGGACCCGGATGTAAACAAGACGAAAGTCTTTCTCTGGTCTGCATCCTCTTAACAATTGTGGGTATTGAACTGTACTATATTGTACCCATTCTGCAATCTGTGAATACAATTTTCAATCAATCAATCAATCAATCAATCAATCAATCAATCAATCAATTGTCTCATAAAGAATAACCATGGTGTAGAACTTTATGGAGACTCTAATTTAAAGTAAATGTGCATGGTTACGCTCAGGGATATTAGCTGTTCTGCTTTATTGTCCTTTCGATGAGGATGTTGTGTAGAAGAGGTTCTTTTTTTTAATAGTAAAATTACCTCCATTTACGTATATATATTTATTGTGGCTGGATGACTTTAAAATCTTGAGGTGTGTTTTTTTTGGTAAAATATTTTATCTGCAGAGCTTGGGAGAGAGATGGCAGAAGATGTTGTACAACTTCACCTGAATGTTGGTGTTTTGTAAGACCACACCTGCTAACACGACAGAGGGTGGTGGTGGTGGGGGGGATCGGGGGCTCTTTTTTTGGTGTTTTCAAAGGAGCAGGAACGCAGCCAGAGTGTACATTTGCTGAAAGGGAAAGATCAGACATAAACAAAAACAAAGGAAAAGGGTGTCACAAGAAGTCAACGTGCCTTGTATATGATGGGGGAATGCATACACACCAACATACTGTAATACACACCCCAACATAGTATATAAACACATTAACACACATCATATACACCAACACCAGACTGTATGTACACACGCCAACACAATATATAGACTCACCAACACATTATAAACACACACCAATACAACATAGACAGACAAACACACAGTACATATACGCACCAATACACTATTTAACACTGAAACACAGTTTACACAGATATGGTGCGCACTGCGCAGACGTGTGTGAGTATGTTTATCAATGTGTGTGGTTTTTTGGTGTGTAAAAGACAAAACAATGTCAATGATTGTAATAGCATTTTCAGAATGATGAGATGTGACATTGTTATAGGTAGGGTGATTGGAGGGAGGGAGCGCACGCGCGCGCACACACACACACACACACACACACACACACACACACACACACACACACACACACACACACACACACACACACACACACACACACACACACACACACACACACACACACACACACACACACACACACACACACACACACACACACACACACACACACACACACACACACACACACACACACACACACACACACACACACACACACACACACACACACACACACACACACACACACACACACACACACACCTCCTGGAACCCTAACCCTAAATCTTCCCTTCTTTTCTTCCCCTCTTCCCCCTGCTCCTTCCTCTCTGTCCTTCCTGCCAGGCTCTTTCCTGACCCTGTATCCTGAGGTAGGACATGGATGGATGGCGTCCTCCAGGTGGCCGCCATGCTGACACGCCTCAGCTCAGCAGCGTGACTGTGGAATGAGAGCTACACAATGTGGTTGATCCACATGCAAGCAACTGTTATGCTAAAGTGATTGGCTCTCATCAGGCTCTAACCTGCAATGATGCTAGAAAACAGCAGACGAGGAAGAGCGAGCCCATCTCCGTCCTTCCCTCCCCTAATTTGCATTGCATGCTGAAATGCATGAACCGGGCCCATTAACGGAGGGGCCGTGCTGTGTTTTGGTTGTAAAGCGAGGGGAGGGGGGCTGTCATATCTTTTGATTTGCTTGATATGAAAACAGTGGTGGTTTGCAATCAATGGAACCTGTGGTTTATTTGGGGTGAAATTAGATTTTTTTTATTGGGATGTTTGCATCTCGATGCAATTTGCCAGCTTTATTGTGGCCGACCCGGGAGCACCTTCGCTTGATTTTACAGTAAATTTGTCATGGGGCCAATACAAGAGCTGAAAGTGAATATGGTTATTTATTTACATGCACGCAAACAGGCCCACGTTGTTAGACGCTCGTGATGATTGTTGGAATGGAGATCCCAGCTGGCTCTGTGTGCTGCAGCCTGGTGTGAAGAAAGCCTGTCAGAACGATTAGGCCGACAGCTGCTCTACATGTCACTGAGAAGGGAAATAAAACCCCGAAGGTCTGTCTCACTGTAGCTCTGCGTGTGAACTTTAATATGTTTTTCAATTTGGGTTGGTAACTAATACAAAATGTGTTTTGGCTCTGAGTATCTTAGTCTTTCTATAGCTGAGGGTTCATTAACAAAACAAGCCTGAACGGTTTGGGTGACCACCAATTGGAAGGTTGGTGTCAACATGTCAATGGGTCCTTGGGAAATATACTACCAAATTGCTCCCAATGGCCAATGGTGTGTGAATGTAAAATGTAAAAGCATTTAAGGATTTGCAAAGACTGGAAGGTGTTATATAAATGTAGTCCATTTACCATCAAAGTATTGGTTTATATACCTGCCGCTCAACAACAGTGATTCTCAAAGTGGGCACTCTTCCAGGAGGTAAAGCAAAAATAAGTCAGCTATGAAGAATACAAATGTGCCGTATCATTCAAAGGTGCTGACTACAGATCGGAACTACTTATGCAAAAAAACGTAAATATTTGGCTCTTTAAAAACACTGATTTTAAGCAGCAAGGTGCTTGCTCAAGGCATATAAAATTGCATAGCGCATTTCAAATAATGAAATCATCTGCAACTGCACAAAAGGAAATTCTTCAACTGGGAGGCTCAGCAAGTGACCTTTAAACCTGAAATGTATGCATACTGTATTTCGGGACTCTTGCTTCAAGAGTTCAAAGAGAACTAGGGGGACGGTCTGTTGACGTATTTAAGAAAATAAGTTAAAGACAAAAGTTTAGCTATTTTCAACTTATTTGATGGTGTACATATTTATGTCTCTTCAAAGTTCTTGCACTATTATTTAAAATATCCACTTTGTTGTTCTTGATACCAGAGTTGTCCATTTAGAATGATTTTTTTTAGCAAGGCATGATGTAGAATCACTGTATTTTGATATCATCGTTATGGCGGGCAAAACTTGGGGTTAGTATCTCGTGAGTTACTCTGAGTCTTAGAAATAGAAAATGGTTCAAACTCCTTGGGCACTTACAGTATAGGAATATACTGTATTGTAGCTCAGCAGGAATATATTACAATAGGAGCTTTTCCCAAATCTTTATATACTCACAACAAGACCGGTTGTTAAAGCTGCCGCACCTTCACCATCATTACAGACTGAACACAGACATCCTGGTAGGGAGCAGGAACTATGTAACAGGAAAAGGAGAGCAAAATTACAGCTCCAAAATGTGTTTAATGGATAGAAAATTGCTTCAGACAAGAACAAATTCTGAGTGAACACATCATATACTTCAATTCAAAGGATGGAACGAAATGATGCTGCCACAAATTTGCCATTGCCAGGACTGTGCCATTTTGCCTCAAATACAAATGTACTTTGAGAAGGTACAGAATGATTTGAGCAATACAGTAGGAACATAGCCATGTTATATTATACTTTGAACACATTGCTAATCTTGTGCCCTCTCACTCGATCATCCTGGACATTTAGCATGATGGAACATGCAAAGGCATGGGGTCTACATATTTGATCAATGGAAGAAGAAGTTGATTATTATTAAAAGACTGCTGGTCAGACACAAGATGGAATCCCAGAGGAAGAAGGCAGGCTTATATTCTTAGAGGAAGCATGTAAGAAAATATACATGAAAAGTAAGGCATGTCGTTTTTCACATTGAAAAACATGGGGTCAGTAAGAGCAGATATTCTGTCCATACATACAGGTACCTCAAGTTACACAAAGTTATCGAGAATATATAAAAGTGAATGACATTACAAATATTTAAAAAATAAACCCATCATTGCTCACCATTAATACATTTGAAATATATTAAAATGTGTCAATTCTTCAAACTAAAGATGAAGGATTTCAGGCATTGCATAATGTAAACGTTTTTTTTGTTATTGTCTGACAGAAAACTTAAGGAGTATTGTCATTACCTCCGAGAACCCCTTTTTAAGTCAGACTGAAATTATGTTGGTAGCAGAAAGGATAAAAAATGGGGATTTCAGAATAAAAGCCTCTATATTTAGATAAGTCATTAAATTAAAAGTGGACCTCACAACACGGTTCACATGCATTTGAGGTTTATTGTGCATTAGACTTTCAGGTTGATATACGACAACACCAAACAGGCTTGTAGTGGGCTATTTATTCTCTAGCATTGATGAATGAATCCACAACATGCACTGTATTGTATGCATGTTTGTGTGATTATCACCGTTTCAGTGTGACCTTGATGAAAAATCTTTACACTGTCATGCACATTAGACACCATACATGTCCAATCCATCTTTTGGTTAATCCTTATCTATTTCTGTTACCGATGCCACTGCCCGGACTTGTTTCCAATTATAAGAGGTATATATCACGCATCCAATCTTCCCCGGTTACCTGCAGAGAGAAGAAAGGAGCGCAGAGGAGGAGGAGGAGGAGGAGGAGGAGGTACAGCAGGGAGTGAAATAGAGAGGGAGGGGAGGTGGAGAGGCAGTGTAAAAGCTGGGCTATTTTTCAGCAGGGTCCATGGTGAAGTTGTCAGGCGGGAGTGTATGTGAGCCCGCCGGATGATAATGTGGCATGACACTTCTGAAATGAGAGCCGGGTTGCCATGGCAAAGGCGGGGAGGGACATTCTCTCCAGGGGCCCAAATAAAACAAGCTGTAAATGATGTTTGATTAGGATTTAGATCAGGGAACTGTTCGGGATGGCCTTTTTGTTCTGTTTGTCTCGGAGCACCACCGTGTGTGTGAGATTGTGGTTGTGTTTCTCTGCTGATATATCTGGTGAAAAAGAAGGACAGTGCTTTCCTGTGTTTGAACCAATTTCCTTCATCTTCTTTTGAAATTATGGTTGATAGTTTTGGCCGTTAACTAGCAGGAAAACTAAACAACTGCTACACAACCTCCATGCAGAAAGCAGTATAATCAAAGCCATTTGCAGTGGTGTGTCTGTCCACCCGTTGAGTGTAAGTTTCTTACGTCTGCTTAGCCCAGGGGTCTGCAACCTTTTTGACCAAAAGAGCCATTTTGTTCCTTTTTTCCCAAAACATTTTTTGTCTGGAACCGTAAAACATATTTCATAGCTTGATAGCTTATACATTTGTATTTATTGTTATATCAGACAAAAACTACAGTTGTTTTGCATTTATTAGGCTATTTATTACATTATATAAAACTGTTAACGTCTAATAAGAAACAAAGAACTCCTAAAAGGAGAATTAAAAATAATACACAGGCCTACTTTAAAATAAATTAAACACAGCACTTGGGGAGTCCTCTGCACATTTGAAGGAAAAAAAATATAATTAAAATGGGCCCACTTTGAAATAAATAAAACATATAGCTGCACCCTAAAAAGAGTTAAAGGTAGGGTAGGTAAAAATTGAGAAACCAGCTCGAGTGCGCTAGAATTTGAAAATACACAACCGGAAAAAATCTGCCTCTTCCTTCAGACTTCCTTACAGAGCCCCTACTCCAACACACACGAACGTGCACATGACCAATGAGGGCACGAGATAAGTTTGTGCACAGATGGAAAGCTGACAGGCAGGTAGGCCATCCAGTTATTTTAGCCGGGCCGGCTAAAATGATTGGTCGTGCTTTTTACAGCGCTACGGCTTCCAGAGATAAAAATTGTTATGTATTTATTGTTAAAGCTTTTAATATATTCATTGCTATCGGGACGTTAACAGCATTCCGTGGAATATAACAAAAAGTGTTTTCTGAAATAAATTACATACCCCATTGAATTATGACTGAAGATCGTCAGCTGTCTTCCTCTCCCAATACGTAAAGGCTGCAGCACCGTTGACAACTTCTCTCTACATATATCAAACATACCGATAAACCAGCATCGTTTGCTATGAAAACATATAACTCTGTCCACGCAGAATTAAATCCTGTGTTCCTCCGATACTTTTTTTTTCTTTGATTTATCCATAGTTCGCTCATCGAGCCGGGGGTCAGGTTATTCGCCTCCAAGAAAAGGCGCTCGCGCGGGACCGTAGCAGGATGTGACGCATATTTTAGTTGACCTAATTAAAACCGTTTTGTTTTTTATTTATGTGTCACAGTATCACCTCAAAATACAAGATACAAAACATTTTCAACCATGCAACAAAATATAAATAGTCCTACAAATACTTTTATTTTATTTCCTTCTTATTTTTGTCTAAGCTCAAGGGAGCCAGAGCAGAGGGCTTAAAGGGCCGCATGCGGCTCGAGGTCCGCGGGTTGCCAACCCCTGGCTTAGCGAGACCCGATTAAATACTAAATGGCCAGCAAGCCTGGAGATGTTTCTAGTAGTGCCCCTAAAGGGGAAGTGTGGTTGACTCTCAGTCAGACCACCGCTCTCCTCAAACCAGCCCAGGGATCAAGCAACTCCTCGGTACACCTCTTGAAGGCAGATCCCTCAGTCGGGTTGGACAGCCCGGTACTTGGTGTACGTTCAGTGTTAAAAAGGTGTGCACAATGTTGGTGGTGAAAAGGTCTTGCCTCTGTCAGACAGGGGCAAGGGCGCCGGAAGCAGGGGGGCCAGGGGGCCATTGGCCCCCCCACTTTTCAGCCCTGCCCCACATTTTCGCAGCAGCAGATGCCGTGGAAAACTGTACAAATCCCGTTTCAATAATTCCCCTCTACTCTAAAGTCGCATCTAAAACGCGATCTGATCTAGCTGTGTACATTTTGTTATTTTTGATTGTTATATTCAGTCTCACTAGCTTCAGGCATGTTTGAAGCTTGTAAAGGGAAGATGACAGCTCTCACTCGCCACTCTGCTGTTCCTCAGCGCCGCTCCCCTCCCTCCCGCTGAAATTATGAATGTAAGGTGTATACTATAGTAATCATAGATAACACGGCAGGGTCCGTTACAGTTTGTTTTTATCTGATTTCAAATAAGCAAAGTCTTGGCTTTCAGTACATTAAACTTGTTTCGGCAAATTCAGATGATAAATAGGCCTACAACTTTGAAGCTTGTAACGGCATAATTACAAGCGGAGAACGGAGTAACTTAACGTCACTGCAGGCATAACAACAGCCGGTGTTTCTCGTGAGTCTTTTCCCCGGGAAACAAACACAATACACACAAACGCAAAAATACACAAACACACACGTATATACACGCGGCGCGGAACACTGTACAAATCCCGTTTCAATAATTCCCCTCTACTCTAAAGTCGCATCTAAAACGCGATCTGATCTAGCTGTGTATATTTTGTTATTTTGTATTGTTATATATATTGTTGAGCATATTTAGTTATATGACAAAGCCATGTTAAGCCAATCACATTAGTTACATTTGGAACATGTGTTGCCTGCGTGCACACTGGGCACACTGGGATGCTGTTGCGAGCATGCGCACAATAAACGGTCTTGTGAACTCCGACCAAAGAGATGATGGTTGTGTGTGATTTCTCTCCGTGAATATAGCTAGCTAACCACATTGGTGACTGATATAACGTGCTGCAGAAATGTCTCACGCTACAGGTTATGGGCCCAGTCATGCAGGCCAAAGGTGGTTCAGACTTTTATTCGACGGTGAAGAGAAAAGTTACGAGCTCTGGGAGACGAGGTTCCTCGCGCACATGGAGTTACGTGGTCTCAGAGAAGTTATCTCGGAAGACCCGGAGATAGATGGGTATGACGAAGAAACTCTCGCGGAAGATGAAACCAAGAACGGTGAGGCATATGCAGAGCTAGTGCAATGTCTGGACAACAAGAGCTTGTCGTTAGTAATGAGGGACGCGAAACGTGATGGAAGAAAAGCACTGAATATTCTTCGCGAGCACTATGCAGGAAAAGACAAACCCCGCGTGGTGAGTTTGTACTGTGAACTTTCCTCGCTCCATAAGGCTAGCAATGAAACGGTCACTGACTATATTATTCGAGCAGAAACTATATTCACGTCATTGAGAAGAGCAGAAGAGCACATTAGTGATGGGCTTCAGATAGCTATGGTAGTTAAGGGGCTACCTGATTCATACAAGCCATTCGTCGTGCACATCACCCAGACGAATGACACTGTAACGTTTGGCGAGTTTAAAACGAAACTGCGAAGTTATGAGAGTACAGAAAAATATGGGAAGAGTGACGTGAATGTTGAAGAAGACAACGTGATGAAATCTAGCGGGGCAACGAGGTCACGAGGACGAGGAAGAGGAAAGAAAATGGACCTGGCTGATGTTGAGTGTTACACGTGCGGTAAAAAGGGACACATGGCCAGAATATGTCCTGACGGGTACCACGTGAGAAGAGAGGAACGAAAATGGGACACACCACAGCGAGGAATGGGGCGCAGTCGAGGACGAGGCCGTGACCATATGAAGAAAGCTGATGAAGAGACGGAGGCAGAGCCAACATCTTTCAGTTTCTTCAGGATGAGTGACTGCCCTACACAGAGAGGGAACAAGAAAGGTCTAATGGTCGACTGCGGCGCCACAGCACACATGATCAACGACGCCACAAAGTTCAAAACAGTTGACAAGAGCTTCAGACCCGAGGACCACATGATCGAGCTGGCCGACGGATCCAAGGTGAGCGGGATGGCGAAGATGAGGGGAGACGCTGAAGTCTGTTTGCTGGACAGCGAAGGACGACAGGTGAAAACGAGGCTCAAGCAAGCGCTCTACATCCCATCTTTTCCACAAAACATCTTTTCAGTCAAAGCAGCGACAGCCAACGGAGCTGAGGTCCACTTCAAGGACGGTAATGACTGGCTGGTCAACAAGAATGGTACCAAGTTCAAAATGGACGTGTATGGTAGGCTGTATTACCTTAGCACAGTAGAGGATGAAAATGTTGATGAAATGTATGGGTGTCATGACATTCAAACGTGGCATAGGATACTTGGTCATTGCAATTTTGATGATGTTGCAAAATTAGAGAAGGTGGTTGAAGGGATGTCTATAAAAGGGAAACATGACATGTCCAATCAAAACTGTGAAATATGCACACAGGGCAAATTTACACAAAGCAGAAACAGGCAAGCAGATGCTAAAGCTACAACTGTGTTAGAGCTAGTTCACACAGACCTATGCGGTCGTATAGAACCAGCAGATAAAGATGGGTACAGATATGCAATAGCATTTACTGATGATTACAGTGGGATGATTTTTCCATACTTTATCAAAGCAAAGAGTGACGCGACAAAAGCTACTGAAAAATTCATAGCAGATGTAGCGCCATATGGAAAGATAAAGTGCATAAGGTCTGATAACGGCACAGAGTTTACGGGACAAGAGTTCCAGTCTCTACTTAGGAGTAACGGGATAAGGCATGAGAAGAGTGCACCCTACTCACCTCATCAGAATGGAACTGCCGAAAGAGGTTGGAGAACCTTATTTGAGATGTCACGATGCATGCTATTGGAGAGTAACCTCCCAAAGCAATTATGGACATATGCTGTACAGACAGCAGCTCAAATCCGCAACAGGTGCTACAGTAAGCGGCTAGAGCAGACACCTTACTGTGTTTTCACAGGAAAAACACCTAACCTATCTAACATGAGGATATTTGGCTCTGAATGCTATGTATATAAGCAGGATAAAAAGAAGCTGGATTCTAGATGTGAAAAGGGGATCCTTGTAGGCTATGACAAATACAGTCCAGCATACAATGTGTATTATCCTGAGACAGGAAAAGTCCTAAAACATAGGCTGGTGAAATTCATCACCAAAGGTAGCGCAGATAGACAGACTCAGACAGATTGTGACATGGGGGAAGACTTTGAGAGTTATGCAGATACACCACCAAAGAGAGTCAACCAGGTACAGGGACAGCCTAAGGAGCGTAAAGAGTCCAGTGGTGAAGAGACTGCTGAGGCAGGTCCTACCCAGATAGATAGTACTGAGAGAGAAGAGGGAGAAAGGAGATACCCTACGAGACAGAGAAAGGCTCCAGAATACTTTAATGAGTACCAGTGTAAAGCTGAGTGTGATGGTGACGAAAGTGAGAATGTAGATTATTTCTACAGAGTAGCTTATGGTGTACCTAATACACTTAAAGAGGCAATGGACTCTAAGAAGTCAAAAATGTGGGCTGATGCGATGAAAGAGGAGATTAATTCTTTGACCGAGAATGAAACTTTCACTCTGACTCCACTGCCAAGAGGCAAACAAGCAGTGGGAGGTCGCTGGGTATATGCAGTGAAAGAGAGCCCAGATGGATCTGAGATTTGTAAAGCCAGATATGTTGCAAAGGGGTATAGTCAAGTTGAAGGGATTGATTATAAAGAGACCTTTTCACCAACAGCCAACATGACCTCTGTACGAGCATTAATGCAGGTGGCTGTACAGGAGGATCTTACTTTACACCAAATGGATGTGAAGACTGCTTACCTCCATGCTCCAATCGACTGTGAGGTATATATGGAGCAGCCGGAAGGTTTTGAAATCAAATCAAAAACAGGGGAACACTTAGTGTGTAAACTAAACAAGTCATTGTATGGTTTAAAACAGTCCGGACGTAACTGGAACATGTTACTGCATGATCACCTTACAGAGAACGGTTTTGTGCAAAATGATGCTGATCATTGTGTCTACAGCAGAAATACTGAGAATGAGAAAGTGATTCTGTTAGTATGGGTGGATGACTTAATCATAGCAGCGAGTGACAACACCTTACTCACTGATGTCAAAGAAATGTTGAACAAAAGTTTTAAGATGAAGGATATGGGTCCACTTAAACACTTCCTGGGTATCGATTTCAGACAGAGTGATGGAGAGATCAAAATGACTCAAAAGAGACATATAGAGAAGATGTTAGCAAAATTTGGAATGTCTGAATGCAAACCGAGATCCACCCCATGTGAGCAAAAGTTAAACTTTGACAGTGAGGGTGAAGTGATTGATTCAACAGGATACCGAGAGATAGTAGGTAGCTTGATATACATTATGACATGTACTAGACCTGACCTGAGCTGGGTGGTTAGTAAACTATCTCAATACCTAGCAGAACCAAAGCAGCAGCATTGGGCTACAGCCAAACACCTACTGAGGTACTTAAAGGGTACTATAGATCAAGAGCTACACTACCAGAAATGTGAGGAAAGCGTTCTAAAGCTGGAGGGGTACAGTGATGCTGATTGGGCAGCCGATAGGGATGATAGGAGGAGCACAACTGGATACTGTTTCAGCTTAACTGAGAATGGTCCAGTTATATCGTGGAAGAGCAGGAAACAGCCAACGGTGGCATTATCCACCTGCGAAGCTGAGTATATGGCACTAGCAGCCACTACTCAAGAGAGTATGTACCTTGTACAACTACTAAGAGGAATAGATAGTTGTAACCAGCATGTACCAGTCAAGATATATGAGGACAACCAGGGGGCGATAGCTTTATCTAAGAACCCAGTATGCAGACAGAGAAGCAAACATATTGACATAAAGTATCACTTTGTACGGTCTGCACACACAGAAGGGAAAATATGTATAGAATACTGTCCTACTGCAAACATGGTAGCGGATGTCTTTACCAAGCCAGTGACAAAGGCTAAGTTTGAGAGTTTCAAGGGATATTTGTTTGGAGAGTAATGTGAACTGGCAGATGTAAATGTTTTGAAGTCTTAAGAACACTGCCAGTATGCCAAATGTTTTATTTTTTTTGGAGTTTTGTATTTTTGGTTTTATTTACCATTATAGAGAGCTATACACATGTCTTTGAGTGGGAGTGTTGAGCATATTTAGTTATATGACAAAGCCATGTTAAGCCAATCACATTAGTTACATTTGGAACATGTGTTGCCTGCGTGCACACTGGGCACACTGGGATGCTGTTGCGAGCATGCGCACAATAAACGGTCTTGTGAACTCCGACCAAAGAGATGATGGTTGTGTGTGATTTCTCTCCGTGAATATAGCTAGCTAACCACATTGGTGACTGATATAACGTGCTGCAGAAATGTCTCACGCTACATATATTCAATCTCATTAGCTACACGCATTTTTTAAGCTTGTAAAGGGAAGACCACAGCTCGCCTCTCACTGGCCACTCTGCTCTTCCGCAGCGCCGCTCCCCCTCCCTCCCGCTGAAATTATGAATGTAAGGCATAGTAATCATAGATAACACGGCAGGGTCCGTTACAGTTCGTTTTCATCTGATTTCAAATAAACAAAGTCTTGGCTTTCAGAATATTAAACTTGTTTCGGCAAATGCAGATGATAAATACAGGTTTGAAGTTTGTAATGGCATAATTACAAGCGGAGAACTGAGTAATTTAACGTCACAACAGGCATAACAACAGCCGGTGTTTCCCGTGAGTGCAGTAATCCAAACGAAAATATCTTCCCTCCGTAGTATTTTTGATCATTTGCTCCGCTAATAATCAATCAGATCGATGGATTCCAGAGAAGAGAAACACTTTAAAGGCCTTTTTCTCAAAACGATGACTCTGTAACAGTCATTATATAATGTGACATATTTTGCTTAATATTTGGAGTACAAAAACAATCCTGATCTCATTAGAAAGCTAGGAATCAAAATGTGTCTTCGGGTCAATGCGAACGATTTCGATGGAGCAGGTCACTTTGCATTAGGTAAAATAAAGCAGGCAGACATAACAGGAAGAATATGTACATTTTAACCCAATCAAATAGGACATTGTCACACCATTCAAATGTATCCATGTAAATTACAACCAATAAAAAAGCTTAGATTTGTTTATTTGTTACGTTGTTTACTTTATTTGTTACGTTGTTCTGCTGTGTGTGTCAGCCGTTAACCTAGAGATATAAAGCATATATACACTTGCAAACATGTCAGAAGAACCAGCGCAGAAGAAAACTAAATACGGTCAATCTAAACTTAAATTTAACAACTGGAAGGTCACATCCCTGACTACCACATCTCCGGAGGCTGGACCTTCTTCAAACAGCGAAGCCAGATGAACCCAAAAGCAGCAGCTCTAGTCTGCGGCCGCAGAAACTGTCAAAACCGCCGCCGACCCCACCGCCGCCGTTGTTGAACCGAAACAGGCTGGTTCCAACTGCATGGAGGTTTGCTGTCGGGACATTGAGGCGGTTAAAGCTGTACAGCTAACTATCAGAAAAAAGGAGACCGCTAGTAGATTATTTGGGCAAAGAGAAGGTACTTCAATGCAGAATGGTACAAAAACAGAGTGGTTAATTCTTTGCAAAACCACTAAATGATAGTGATAAATTGCGATGTTAACAACCTCATGATAACCTCATTTTTTTTTTTACTTAGGATCATACCTGTGTTTAGTCTAGAAAAAGGTGAATGTGTGCATTTTATTATAAAATTGTGTATATTTACAGACTGTTGCAAACACTAAGAAGCTTATAAACATCAGGTTTAAAACTAAGAGCTTTACAAAAAAGTAACACAATTAAAGATGTTTGGAGTTTTATTTGAGTTATTCATTTACATTTTTTGTCAAAGAGATGCTGATTTGAAACCGTTGTAGCCGTTACGGCATTTCCTGTTTCTGCCGGAGAGAGGGGAGTTTGTCCCAAAGCTTGCCGCTGTATTTACTCCCTCCATCTGACAGGAGGGAGCCTCATGTGTCACTCCACGGAGTTCACTCCGTCACGGAGGGGGAGTGTCTAGGGCGTAGTTTGGGATTGGGCCATACACACGCACTTTTTTTGGCCCCCCCAATTCTAAAATGAATCCGGCGCGCCTGGACAGGGGCCAGTCACTACAGGCTAATGAGTTTGCAAACAACCCCTCAAAGTGTGATATCAGTGCTGATCCTGCCCCCTACCATGTGACTAAGGCCCCGGCCCCACGAGGACGCATAGGGCTAAACGCATAGGATTAACGCAAACGCAAAAAAGCTTCCGTCCACACGCAATATTCACCGGATAGTGTCTGTCCACACGAGACAGCTCCGTTTAGCTCCAACCGCTGGAGAAGCTGCAGTACATATGCAGGAGCCTGTACGTGGCGCTGTAACTTCCTCCACAAAAACAGCGAAGAAGCATGGTTGTCATGGTTGCCCTTCTGTTTATTCTCCGCGGTGGGGGCCGAGGGAACCGGGCAGAGTTTTTCGCCAGTCAACGTGTATTAAAGTTTAAATCTTCCGGACAAAATTATAAAAGTGCCGGTCAAAGGTCTTCTTTGTTATTTATTGAGCTTTACAACAAATGAATAACGAATCTATATAATATAATAATAAAATACATGGAGCCTCTCTTTTTCCCCCCTCTCTTTGGACAGCGTCAGTGTCTGTCTCATGCAGCAGTTGATCCAGTAATGAATGAACCGGCCGACAGTAAAAATAAACATATTTATAACTAGTTTAGGTAGTTTGAGAGGTAATTAAAATAGCTAAGGGAGATGATCTGACTTGAAGTGTGTGTTTTGCTCCGTTCACCGCTGCATCACAGCGGGAGGAGCTGAAGGTGAGCAGAGGTGCGTGTCTCCGTCCTGTCAGATTGGACTTCACTCGCGTTTATGTCCATATCGAGAGAAAGATAAATAATCTGAATTCAGTGTGCAGTTTACTTTGATGCGGGGGTGAGCAGCAGAGGCGGGGCTATTGCGTCATCCTTATCATAAAATGATCGTATAGAGAGGCGAAGTCCCTCCCCTTCCGGGAGCCTCCATGGGACCCCGGAAGCGGAAAATTATACATTGAATTCAATGGAGAGAGAAAACGTATCTTTTGATCCCGTTTGAATTGTGCCACGAATGACACATAGGATGTTTGTCAATTTAAAAGAACATTTTGCAAGTCAAAAAAATTAAAATGTGTCGTAAAACTGTGAAGTAACACATTTTTTTGTGTTAAGCCGCTCAGTGAACTACATGTCTCTGGTCCCGCACAATACGCGTCACCAACACAAAGATGACCGTCACGTTGGCACATTTCACCTCATTCTTTCAGAATGAGAATAAAAGTATAAAACGAGGTGAAAATCACTACAAGTCTGGGCACGTTGAGAGCTGTACATACACGAAAGGGGAGTTAGTCGGTTCTGTAAGAGCCAGCATGCGGGACCGGCTTTACAAGGTTTCGGTGAGTAATATGAGTGCAATGTTTAAGGTTAATGTCAGTCAATAAGGAGGAGAATGAAAAAGAAGATGATGAACCACAGACCCGGCATATAATGACTGCAGTGTGCAGGGCTGTGTTAATTTATGTTACTGTTATCAATAGCATTAGTTGACTGAGAAAACCGTCAAGAAAAAAAGTTTAGCGATGTTACGAGTCGACTAGCATAATATGAACCACGGCTGTGATTGACAACCTGGACAGCCAGTCAGAAGCTAGAATGCTAACCTAGAGAGCCAATCAGAACCTAGAACGGGTGTACTGTATACGGGTGTGTATGCTGTGGATAACATTAGTGTTCACAAGAACAAGGTACACTCCCGTGTTTTGTTTTAGTTGCTCTTCAGATTGAAGCGGCCAGTTTTATATCGACTATATGTGTGATCTCCTTTTTACATCTCGTTGTGTCATTTGAGTTTATTTGCTGTGTGTAGATTAAAGGATTTTGGTTATCTTGTCAATTTGTTTGGTTATCTAGGCACAGCTGTGTGTGACTCCCTCTGGTACACTGGTATGTTTTCCTAATGTAGAGAGCATTGATTAATTCATAAACTACTCACTGAGTCTAGATCCTGACCAAATCCTTTTTTGTTGATCAAATGTTTTTCAAAAATGTAATACACATTTAAAAAAATACAATGTACAATCACAACCAATACAACACAAATTACAAAAAATTCAGAAAAAACAAACAACAACAATCAGACAAGAGGACAAAACTATGGAAAAATAAACCCTCCCACCCCCAGATCTGGACCATCCTTGTATTGCTCATTCAATCTATTATAGCATGTTAACAAACATGGTACTTACTTTATTTGTACAGATCTACATGGGAGAGGATGGCGTGATGCAGAGCGCTGTCTGTGGTTGTGCACGGGGGATGTACAAATGCAGCCACGCTGCAGCATTGGCAATATTTGCCATGTGGCAGATCAGCTCCACAGAAGTTGAGTGCCAGTGGAGGAAGCCTGGCACTTCAAAAGTAGTCCAGCCGGTGTCTCAACTCTACCAACAGCAAGAGGAGACATACAACCCACTGGCCAGAGACATCGCCACTGAGGAAGTAGACTTGTTCAGGTCTGCACTGAGGGGCGCAGCGTGGCATGGCATGGCTTTTGTCACCTGAGCCAGAGCTGCAGCCTCAACATCAGGCCATTTTCAACGTGCCGGAGCTGGTGAAGGAGCGTGGGGGTCGGGGGCTTGAGGCAATTCTTGCCTCAATGCGACTGAGCAGAGACCAGCAAGCTGCCATCTAGACAGCCACCGTAGGACAGCGGACAAATCCTCAGTGGCAGTTACACAGGCAGGGCAGGTTGACAGCCAGCAATTTTGGTGCTGTGCTGAGGTCGGACTTTCATCCACTCCATGCGCGTCCCTCATGAAGAGGGTGCTTGGGGGGTACAATTTAGACGGAGTCATGGCTGTCAACTGGGGAGTTGTAAACGAGGTGTGTTTGGCCAGTGTGTTTGGCCTTTTAAGTGTGACACATATGTAGTGATAAATGCTTCACCTGACCACTGTTCCTAAATAAAAAAAGTTTTCTGCATCGTCAGTAATTTTTTCCAAATAATTACCAATATTTCACAAATTCTTCATGTCAACTTAAGAGCACAGCTGTATGTTGAGTGTCAGCTTTGCTTGGTTCATCTTACTGGGGGCAGCTACATGGATGTCCACAATCATTTTGCAGTTGAAGGCAGAATGAATTTATTATTGACTCAGAATGAAGCACAACTTCATGTCATACAATACATTGACTTTATTTGTAACTGTGTAAAAAAATAAATATCACACTCAATACATGTGTCTCTCTGGGGGGTGCATTGTGCCTTTGATGTATATAAATAATATACCATAACCAAATACTATTACGTACAGTGGAAATCAGGTTGCCAGAGTCGGTCAGTCCAGTGTGCATGTTCCTCAGGGTCTCAGCAGTTACAGGTGAGGTAAAGAAAATAAAAGAGAAAAAGGTCAGTAACAACACTTTAAAGTAACAACACTGAATAATTATCTATTTTAATAATTTTCTCTCAGTAATCACTCAACTACTGTCTTTCCAACCAACAGATTGACTCACCCTCACTGTCATCACAATGACACATGTCCAGAAGAATGTCATGAAAAGCTCCCTGCCTGCCTGCCTTCCTTCGACTCTCCCTGAACTGCTTCCTTAGCACCCGGTGGAGGGCGCAGTAGGCCACTCTTCAAATGTTTCACGAAATACTTACCATGATGACTACTCTTACTGTTTAACATTTTGGTGTACTTCATGTAATAAAATAATAACTTAATGGTAAGGCTACTAAAAATGACAAGGCTAAGTAATGTAATGCTAACTAACGTGCTCGCTACTCGTCGCTACTAGCTAGGTAGCTAACTTGACTATGTTCCATGCACAACATGTATATTACCTATGATATTACCTGATATGTCTGATCCAGCGACTCCTGGTCCTTTCATAAGAGGGGAAGCGATAGAACGAGCAAGTGGTATGATCACTTTTGTGATTACAACATGGTACAAAGCACACAGGCATCTTGTAAAAGTTAATTTATTGGAGCAATCTCTTATATTTATTAGAGGGAATAAATCAGTTATGAAATCTTCTTCTTCGCTTTAATTACGAGTCGCAACCACTTGGAGCATTATCGCCTGTGACATCACATTCGCGACCCAGAATGGGATTTGGGATTTGTAGTCTTTGTAGTCGCGTATTTTTCATAGTCTTATATTTCAACAGTTTTACGACAAAATGTGACTTTTTTGACATGGAAATGATTGTTTAAGATTGACAAACATCATATGTGTAGTTCGTGGCACAATTCAAACGGGATCAAAAGATACGTTTTCTCTCTCCATTGAATTCAATGTATAATTTTTCGCTTCCGGGGTCCCATGGACCGGAAGTATATGGGCGTGACTTCGCCTCTCTATAGGGCGCACACACGGAGCCGTTGGACCCCCCACAGCGTTGCGTATGCCGTTCTATCCACCTTGGGACCCGTTATTGTTTCCGCAGTTGTTTACTGTCATATTCAGTCGTCCTCGTGTGGCCGAACGGTCTATGACACTAAACAGTAACGCAAACGACCGTTTTCGTCCTCGTGGGGCCGGGGCCTAAACCACGCCCATGTCTAACCACCATTACAAAAATTAACTAATACACCTGTAATTCTTTTTTCACAAAACTGTGTCTCAGGGCTTCTTAACATTTAAAAAGAATTAATCATACCTGATTAACGGGAAGAAACTCAGCTAACTGACAATACAAACAATTTTTACCGAAACAAAAACACAAGTCTCACAAGAAGCGTCTAAATGAGCCCTGAGCGAAACAATGCTAACACACTTAGCACAGAATTCACGATAAAATACCCTTATTACTTATCGGATCTGCACAAACAAGATATCGATTAGCAAGCTGAGATTCCACATACAGGGTTCCTGCAGGTTTCGCCAACTCAAATTTAAGACTTTTTAAGACCTTTTTAAGACCACTTTGAATAGAATTTAAAGACCTATTTCACAGCAAGAAAGTATGAAGGAAAATTGTTATGAAAGAAGAAATACGTCCCATAATTACTTACAAAGCAAATGTATTCATGTTCAACATAATAACAATGACTGAACATAACAGCATAACAGAACTGTGTTAGCCAAAAAGTGTGTGTGTGTGTGTGTCTCTGTGTGTGCTTGTGTGTGTGTTAGGGCTGTGCAATTAATCGTATTTTAATCGCCATTACGATTTTGGCTTGCCACAATTACGATTTTGGCCTGCCACAATTACGATTTTGGCCTGCCACAATTACGAAAAAATCATCATCGAAAAACTATTATTTAGCTTTGCTAGGTACTATGGCAAGCCATTTGAGTATTTATTCCACATCCTTGATATCAGACGGCAGCTGTCTACACTAGTTGGCTCTTTGATTCCACTTGTTAGAGATATGGTCAAACTAGTTTGGCATTCTGCTTTACTAGTTCAATAAAACATTACACTAGTCAGTCTTTTTCAGCGACTAGTGGCACTTTTGTCCGACTAGTTAGCACATAAGCCTTACTAGTGACGCCAGGAGCAGCACTAGTTGCACCAAAGTATCAACATGTAAGCTTTTTCATGAACTAGTGACCCTCTGACCGTACTAGTGACGCTAAAAGTCTTACATGTTAACTAGTGCGCTGCAAAAGGTCAAAGGAGGCGGCAACTAGTTAACTAGTGAACATTCTGCCTTCACTAGTTAACGTGTAAGCTTTAATATGTATCCACTAGTTAACTAGTCGCCGTTCATATGGCTCACTAGTGAACGTGTATGGCATACACGTTCACTAGTGAGCCATATGCAAATGAAGCAGGCGGGACCCAGATTCTGATTGGTCAGTTCAGCTCTGTGAGGGAGAGCCTTAGGGGGCGTTCTCCTGCAATGTTTTTAGCAACGTCTCGAAGAAGTGAGGTGCATCAGTCGGGTATTCAGTGCCTACTGTTAAAATATTGTCCGTGGGAAGTCAGTCAGTGTGTGTTTTGCCTAGAAAAATACATGTTTCTGTTTCTGCTTTGCTCCGCTTTCTGTGAGTGTTTTTGTTGGTGCGAGTGTCCGTATGCTTGTGTGAGAGAACACCGGCACTCGAGACACAAAAGTAGCGGATATGATCGTAGGACATATTATCAGCGGTGCCCACGAAATGAATAAAGCTGAAACACTGGACAGATCTTAAAACCAGGGTAACGATAGATCCGTATGATGATAAACAACCTCTCCATATTTACGGAAGTCACGGCGATCTCTCAAAGCTGTGATCCGAAGAGGGTTACTTCCTCTTTCTATCCATCACTAATGTCCCTCCTTCTGTTATCACAGTTCTATTCTAATCCAGCACCTTTCAAATTGCAGCTTAATAAAATGTTTTAAAGAGGATCTATATTCCTGTCTGCAGTCCTAAGGCAACTTTCTAATTTTAACAAAGTATTCAATGTTCTTACCTCATTTGATATACAGTCATATGATCATAATTACAACAATACTTTTGTTTTATATTTTTGTAAATATGGTCATATGACTGTATTTTAAAACACAGTGTATTTAAGCTCTTAAAGAAACAATTTGGGCTGGGTGGCGCTCTATATCTTAGGGCCAATAGGAGACCTCGATGCATTATTTCCCCTCCTCCTCATTAGCATTCTGTGCGACTAGTGCGACTAGTGCACATTTGGGATCCACTAGTGCGACTAGTGAACATTTTAAGCCCGACTAGTTCACTAGTGGAATTTCAATGTATCTCACTAGTTAACTAGTAAAGGGCGAAGGGTTCACTAGTTAACGTGTAGACATTTTGAGCCCCACTAGTTAACTAGTAAGGCCAAAAGACGCGTCAACTAGTTAACTAGTGAACCTTTTGCCTTTACTAGTTAACTAGTGAGTGATTCTGGGTGCGACTAGTTAACTAGTGCAGACAAATGTATGCCACTAGTTAACTAGTTGTGCTTATTTTGTGTAACTAGTTAACATGTCAGAGCCTTTGCAGCGCACTAGTTAACATGTAAGACTTTTAGCGTCACTAGTACGGTCAGAGGGTCACTAGTTCATGAAAAAGCTTACATGTTGATACTTTGGTGCAACTAGTGCTGCTCCTGGCGTCACTAGTAAGGCTTATGTGCTAACTAGTCGGACAAAAGTGCCACTAGTCGCTGAAAAAGACTGACTAGTGTAATGTTTTATTGAACTCGTAAAGCAGAATGCCAAACTAGTTTGACCATATCTCTAACAAGTGGAATCAAAGAGCCAACTAGTGTAGACAGCTGCCGTCTGATATCAAGGATGTGGAATAAATACTCAAATGGCTTGCCATACAGTGCACTACAGATGTAGCACTCCAGATAGGACTTACATGGGTGTGTCCGAGTCAAAAGCCCAGCGGATCCCAGTGGCTGGGGGTGTTGCCAAATTGCTAGAGGGCGTTGCCAAATTTCCCCATTTGTTCAATTACAGGATTTAACCATGAGATGGCGCTTCATTCACAAATACACAAAGACCACTGGGTGTTGTAGAATTTATTCTGTTTGCAATGTTTGCAGCTCTGCAGTTGTGTTTGCTGAATACTGTAGCATTTAATCACTTATTTGTTATGGTTTTCACAGGCTACTATAATGAAAAAACATCAATATTTTAGATCAAATAAAGTATATAGTTTGCTTTATGCAGTATATTTTTTGTAATATTGATGGGGTGTTTTTACACAGTACAGTAGATTGAAGTAAATCAATTTATACATTAGGATAAGATAAGATGGACCTTTATTAATCCCCGTGGGGAAATTCAGTAGTTCAAACAGCAACAGGGTAAGAGTGAAAAACAGGATAGCACAGATTCACACAGATTAATAAAATCAAAAAGTAAGATGAGCGATAAAAATAATAATAATGAGAAACTATGAAATAAGAAATGAATAAAACTAAAATATAATTATCGTATATTATAATGTATTGTATTATTAAGTAATATCATACATTAACCCCATTATAGCAGATGCCACATTGAATGGATGAACACATTTATGCATCAATAATTACAACAGAGTATTTCTAAATACAAGTTTTAAAAATACAATATGTATTTAATATGAATAACATAATGATTAATTTCAGATGATAATACTTTTCAGGGTTAGGTCCGGTCTTAGCTCTCTGCTGAAGATCACTGCTGCTCTAAACAAAGTCAAAAATCCTACATCCAAACGGAATAAATATAATTAATTATTATTAATACGTTAAGTCTTGTTCGTTGTTTTTCACTTTTCTTAAATGTTTGATATTTCCGGCACAGACCCTTTCATACCGGCAATGTGCGATAGAAACAACAGAAAGTGCGACAGTTTAAAGAGCCTGTGACAGCATCCCAACAACGGTTGTGCAATTAAATATTGGGCTACTAGTCATCTCGAACCGTCAGTTTAAATAAGAAGGTGCGATACCGTTCCGATAAAAATCAATAATTTCGAATATTGCGCGGAAATTCCTTCGACTCATTTTGAAGTTTTGGGGGAAGCCGGAAGTGACGTCAATGCGGGAACGCTTCACTGTGCGGCGAGAGAGCCAAACACGGACAAAGTTTGTTGTCATTCGTAGAAATGGTGAATTACTGAGTTTAGGCACGTTAATAACGTTTTAATGAAGTTGACTACAGTATATTCATATTTGTCAGTGCTTTCCTGTCAATTCGGGGAACATAAACATAAATGATCGTGGTGAAGATGATGATTAAATTAGGATTACAAACCGGTAGTGAGAGCTGCTGAATTTCCGCCCGTAGGATGTGATATAAAAACAAATTGATTATTTTTGTAGTTGTAAACTCAAGTGGATGAAACTACATTTATTAGTGCTTTCATGTCAATTCGGCGAACATATGATACATTAAATGATCGTGAGGAAGATGATTTAAAAATCGTTTGTTTGAGCCGGTCTGCATTTCCTGATCAGAAAACAAACCGATGCTTTTTGTAGTTGTAGTACACCAACATGGATTACACGTGTGTTTTTTTTACCACAATGTTGGGGAAATTAATGGATAAAATGCATGGATTATTATTATTATTATTATTATTATTATTATTATTATTATTATTATTATTATTATTATTATTATTATTATTATTATTATTATTCCCACTCCGGTCGGGACACTAGGTCCACCGTTCCCCCAGCAGCGAGGCTCCCCCCGTTGACAGTTTACGTGGGCTGGGATGGGTGCAGTGGCGGACTGGCCATTTTGTCTGTCAAAATGCATCTTACGTTTCTAACTTGCAATATCATTATTTCCGCTCTCTTCACTCCAGAAGAGCGATCTCCCTGTGTCGCTCTGTGTGCGGGGAGCGGGGCCTAACAGACATGCTGCAGCGAACACAAACCTACAGACTGGAGGTTGGGAGATCATAGGAGGGGGGGGGGAGCTGTGGAATGTGAGCATCCCCCTTAGGAGACTTACTCCACACATTCTGATGGCCAATTAGCTTTAAACAAAGAGTTTGCAACATGGGGGGTGGGGGCTTCTCAAGAGAGAAAATGCAGATATAATTCACTCTCGACTCGCTGGTATCTCGAGCTGAGCGCTCATTGGTGGTTTGTACCCGCTGCTGATGAAACTCTCCATTGGCTCGGCAAAAGTTTGTTGTTGTTTTGTGTCAGTTTTACGTCGCCACTTCCATTCACATTTTTCATAATTGTTCCACAATGTTTATCATGAAATTAATATCCATATATTGTAGACTATACTACATGCCAACCCTACCGATTTGGGCGGTAGTCTACCGCTTTTGACATGTTTCTACCGCCTACCGACTTAGCTGGCTTTCCCACCGATTTTCAATCTTCCCAAACTATAACAAATAAAAATGACACTCCATAGACACTGTACTCGACTTTTGGTGGACATCGTTTGCAGCGTGATCGCATCATACAAACAGTAGTCCTCTGTGTTTCTAAAAGAGAAACAACGTGCAGACAGGGGGTAACGCTGCGGGAAAGGCAGCGTTACCCCCGACGAGGCATTTGAGTCCTGCAGGATTTCCCCGTTAATATCAGTGTCTCGAAAACACATGTTGGCGACTGAAAGACATCCAGTGTTTAGTCTTTTCCGGAAGCATCCTACAGTGTCTCAACTGAAAGAGGACCACAAACACACACAAAATATAATGCAATTTTGAGATTTGGGGATATTTATCTCCCATTCTTTCACTTTTTCTGACATTTTCAACACCAAACATGTCGTTAATGTGTTTAGTGAACTACAGCAATCTGAAAGCCTGTACATTATTTATATTACACTTTATCAGTATAAAAATGCAGGAAATGACTTTTTTAATGCAGTATTTTGATTTATGGCGCAACACAAAGATATTTCGCTCTGTGCAAACCTTTGACTCTAATATGTCAACAACATGAAACAAGAATATGAACCTGGCTTTATCCAATGTTCACACAAGAGTTCTACATCCTGACACATCCTTCATCTTCTACACTGTCTCAACTGAAAGAGGACCAGAAACACATTAAAAATATAATAAAATGTGGAGACTTTGGGATATTTATCTCCCATTCTTTTACTTTTCGGGCATTTTACAGACCAGACATGTCGTTGTTGTCACTGTTTACCAAACTACAACTTTTTCAGAAAAATGCATAAAATGATGCAATATATTTTAAATACATGGTTTATACATGTGATTACTGGGGTTCCATTTCTTCTGATTACCTAATTTGGGCGTGCACATTTGCCACGCGCAAACCTACCTCTTTTGGATTTGGAAAGGTTGGCATGTAGGCTATACTTGCACTGCTTACCGTTTTCATACTTTATATATCTTAGCATATTCACACACACGGTTAATACTGCTCACAGGCTGCTGTGTATATCTAGTGTATTCATACCCCTCAATGTTTATTCATCATTCAATTAATTCTATATTTTATTCTGTAGATTGTGTACATTACTTTTCACTTTACTGCTTGTTGCACCGTTAGAAGCTAAACTGCATTTCGTTGTCTCAGTACCTGTAATCTGTGCAATAACAATAAAGCAGGCATCTTTATTGTGGCTTCAACAACAATCAAGTTCTAAGTAGTGCAATATGAAATAAAAACAACTACACTCTTTTGGCAGTGTTGTGGTGCCAAGAGATGGGAGTCGGAGGCGGGGTATCAAAGGTACAAGCTAGACTTTTATTTAGCATCTGAAAACCATTGTAAACAACTTCATGCCCGGGAAGCGAAGACCGGCGGAAACAGGAAGTCCGGTTCACTAAAATGTCCGTGCAGAACAATACCCCAACCATAGATCCGTGGGTGAATAATGTCAATCACCACAGTGTACACATTAACAACAACTACACTATTTTGGCAGTGTAACAATTAAACAAGAACTACACTCTTTTGGCATTAACAATTAGATAAATAATAAACGGTCAGACTGACACTGAAGACAAACAAACTATTTTCAGCAATCAATCTGTTTGGTTGACTCTGGGTGACATGTGGCGATTTAAAAAAATCGTTTTTTGGCTGTTTAGATAGTGTTGCTCCATCTGGGTCACTGCCGGTGGTTGAGACGGTGGGGTCTTTGGCGACTTCAGGAGATCGGCATTGCTGTTATTCGATGTGGACAATGCTTTCTGTCCTGCACACAGTTTACATTTGACCGTAATATTTTGTGCGTCCTTTATCCCCACAAATTGAAAATAGTGGTCATATCTCCAAGTTGTAAATGCGCTGCTGCTCTCGCTGATACTTGCATCTGCCATAGTGTGTGTGTGCTGGTGGTGGGCGTTGCCGTGTATGTGTGTGTGTTATCCTTAGCAAGTGTTTGTGTGTCTGTGTATTTTCCCCATAAGGCAAGACCCGCCCAACTCTGTCTCTGATTGGCTTACCCTGAAATGTTACCCCGCGTTAACCAATCTCCTCCTCTCTGGTCAATTTCACTTTTCCATGGTACTGTGAGAGGACATCGCTGTATTCGCCTGTAAATTACATCCGCAGGGAGATTCGGTTCAGTTGGATCACATAATCAGTGGCGGCCAGCCCATAGGGGCGCTAGGGGCGCCGCCCCACCTCTTTCCACATAAAAAAACAAATATTAAAAAAAATATTAAATTAAAACAAATATATTTAAAAATATATATTTAAAAAAATATATATATTTTATAGTTTTTATTTTTAATGAACAAGGTAAATATCATACAATTGGTATCAGTAAAATGTATAATCTACAATAAAATCTTGTTTAAAATTGTGTTACGATGTCTAAAGTTACTGATAAGTCACATGTTTCCTGCCTGGCCTTGCCCTTAGCATTAGTTTATCATTACGGGGCGCTGCCACCGAGCCAAACAGCAGCAACCAGCACGTTGCAAAAGTCTCAATAGTAAACTGTGCCGCCGAAACATAATTTCAGCCAATCAACTCCGTCAAATATTTTGGTCACGAGAGCGCTCACGTTGGCGCCCACGTTGCTTACGTGCGTTGACGTGAGTTGTTTTTTAGACCCGTGAGGAACTGGGGTAGTATCTATAGTAACGCAGTGTAGGCGGAGCCGTGACGTAATCTTCAATGAGCTCCCCAGAAAAACAACACAGCCGTTAGCTCTTAGCACTCAGAGCTCACAGCTCTTCATATCTGTTCAGAAATTAGACAGAAGTTAAACAAGTACAAACCACATACTGTCTGTGTCATGGCGAATACAGTCGCTGGTTTATTTATGTCTGTATAGGCCGTTGTTGTGAGTGTGGACGGTCGGAGCATTTACAACGTTAGCTTAGCCAAATCTCCATTAGAAAACACGCATTTTAAAAGGTTTTTCGCCTGCCGTCTGTCTGCAGACTTGTCAAAGCCTTAATTCATGATTTTTACTAACCGATATCAGTATGTTGTTACTTCGGCATCATTTTGAAACGTGTATTACAATTAAATCACGGTCAAATATGTTCATCTTGTTGTAGTTGTAGCCCCCTTGACAGCGATTCTCTCTCTAGTTTTAGACTGCGGTCAAGCCAGCCTCCACTCGGAAAAACCTAGTCAAGCCAGCCCTCACGTGATATTGCGGTGCGCGAATATCCTATGCATTACGGTAGAGTCAAAACAAATCCTCCCTCTGTGTTTAGATGAGAATAAAACAAAAACTGTCCAGTATCAAAGACTAATTTCATTTCAGGGTGATAGCAGGACATCCCATCTAGTCACTCAGAACAAATCAGGACATTCTGATGTAGAGTTTCAAAATAAAAGACCTTTGAAATCTCTATTGTATGAGTTATCATCCATGTTTTTAGATGAGAATAAAACAAAAACTGTCCCGTATCTTAGATCCATCTCACTCCAGGTTGATAGCAGGACACCCCATCTAGTCGCTCAGAAAAAATCAGGACATTCTGATGTACAGTTTCAAAATAAAATACCTCTGAAGTCTCATATATGAGCTATCATCCCTGTTTTTAGATGAGAATAAAACAAAAACTGTCCAGTATCAAAGACTCATTTCACTTCAGGGTGATAGCAGGACATCCCATCTTGTCACTCAGAAAAAATCAGGACATTCTGATGTACAGTTTCAAAATAAAAGACCTTTGAAGTCTCATATATGAGCTATCATCCCTGTTTTTAGATGAGATTAAAACAAAAACTGTCCAGTATCATAGATCCATCTCACTCCAGGGTGATAGCAGGACACCCCATTTAGTCGATCAGAAAAAATCAGGACATTCTGATGTACAGTTTCAAAATAAAAGACCTTTGGGGACAGGGATGATAGCTCATATATGAGACTTCAAAGGTATTTTATTTTGAAACTGTACATCAGAATGTCCTGATTTCTTCTGAGTGACTAGATGGGGTGTCCTGCTATCACCCTGGAGTGAGATGGATCTATGATACTGGACAGTTTTTGTTTTATTCTCATCTAAAAACAGGGACGATAGCTCATATATGAGGCTTCAAAGGTCTTTTATTTTGAAACTGTACATCAGAATGTCCTGATTTTTTCTGAGTGACTACATGGGTTGTCCTGCAATCACCCTGGAGTGAGATGGATCTATGATACTGGACAGTTTTTGTTTTATTCTCATCTAAAAACAGGGATGATAGCTCATATATGAGACTTCAAAGGTCTTTTATTTTGAAACTGTACATCAGAATGTCCTGATTCTTTCTGAGTGACTACATGGGGTGTCCTGCTATCACCCTGGAGTGAGATGGATCTATGATACTGAGTTTTCTTAATAGCTGCTACGATAGCCACCAGAGTGTATCACAGCTTCCGGTTCCGGAGCATTGTGGCAACGCATCACTCATTCACCAATGGGTAATGTTTAGATGGATTTTAGGAACTTCCCCTCGATTCTATTGGCTCTAACGGTTAAAAAGAGATATGAAAATTTTCTTCTAAATCTCCCTAAAAAGGTCAAATGTCACTTGTTTTGCATCAATCTTGATACAGGGTACTTATTATATGTTATAGTTTGGATTCCTAAAGCTTTTAGTCTACTATCCCATCATTCAAGGCTGGTTTTCACTTTAAGTAATGTTTCTTTTTTGGACGGGCGCTATCATTTACATTTTGTTTACTATGTTCAATCTGAATTTACTTTAAAATAAAAACATTCTATATTGATTCTGACTTTTCTACATCCAACTCACAGGTTTATCATTGCTTTGAGAA
This sequence comes from Notothenia rossii, assembly GCF_949606895.1. NCBI lineage: Eukaryota > Metazoa > Chordata > Actinopteri > Perciformes > Nototheniidae > Notothenia > Notothenia rossii. The sequence goes on from NC_136902.1 coordinate 62,706,551, forward strand.
AAAAGATTATTAATTTACCCCTTTTAGAAGTGAAGATATAGTCATTTGTTCTGGGAATGTCATTTTCGAGCCTGATACCTGAAAAACAGGCTCAGGGCTTAACAGGCTAATAGAGACATATACAGTATAAATCCAAATTCACTCTGCTTGCAGATTTGGTGGAAAAAACACATTAGGCAGGTCTTCTACTTCCTTTACAAACTCCTTGGGAATGTTCCACAGTGGGCTTTTCAGCTTTGATAGCATTGAGCGGAACATACATTATACTGTATGTGCCATTAATGGAAAACATGAGCGTAGCGCAGCACTAGGTAAGTGGGACCTCTTTTGTATTTCTACAATACATATTTCAATGGGCATCTGCTATGTGTCATTGAGTTTCCATTTGGACAGCTGAATGAAGTTTAAGTATAGCTTGTTCACTATTACCGATGTTTTGCCATTCATAATCCAAATCAATTCATGATCACAAAGGTAGGCTACAGTCTGCAGAAAAGCTACATTAGTGTTATTGATTTTGTACAAAGACAGATGATCCATCCTAACTGGAAATACATGTACATACATGAATGACACCTCTAGACTTTTAGAAATATTTGCTTCCCTTTCATTCGCTGTTACACTGAAATAATAGTACAGTATAGGCTTTTCACTGTGGTAAAAGCACAGGAGGAACTAAAACAAATGTTTCTTAAGGCCGACATTAGCATTGCAAGTGTGGGACCCATAGTAAAAGTGGGATTGGTTTAACATGGAACTGTATATGCCAGGGATCACCAACTACATTTGTCCAAGGGCCAACATGTATCCAATAGACATTATCGCGGGCCAGCGATTTTTATATAGTCCACAACTCTAGTGGAGCACGCTCAGGTACTGCGGACCGCATAACGCTTAGCAGACTCTTCACGCTAACGAAGGATCACTTCTAGGCAGGGTTGGGAGGGTTACTTTGTAAATGTAATCAGTCACTGAATACTGAATACATAATCTGAAAGTAATCAGAATACAGTTAGTTACGTATTCAGATTACTTTTAGAATACTTTTGGAATACTTTCTTTTTCCATAACAGATGGGTATGTTTTGGTGTACAGGAGACACTTATTTGACTGTTTTAATGGCTTATCAAGAACTCAAATACAACATCTTGGTGTCATTCTGGACAGCTCCCCCTCATCTGTACCCCACATAAAAAACATCACCCGGACTGCATTCTTTGTACTGTCTTAAAACCTTTCCTTGGAATATGTTATGAATTGTAAGGTGTCCTTGGGTGCTTTGAAAGGCGCCCCTAAATAGAATGAATTATCATTATTATTTATTATCTGAAACGATGTAATAACTTTTAAAACTTTTTCCAGTCACTTGCCCCATGCATTCAGCAGCAGCAGGCCATTCACTTTGATTTAATCCAGTTATGAAATGTCATCCTTTCGACAATTAATAAATGCTACATAAACGTTATCTTTCACATTTTATCAAACCATCTCCGTTTTTAACTTTCAATATATTTTAAAAGAGATCTTTCTCTCATCTGCGTGCGGGGGCGGGGCCTCACAGACACGTTGCATCTCTAGGCTTGTTTGAGACGCGTTGCGGCTCGCCTCGAAAGTAGACGAGAATAGCCGATCGCAGCCGGGCGAGGTCTCAAAAAGCTCGCCTGAAGTCGGAAAGCTCCGAGTCGGCTTCGGCTTCTTCTTCTTCTTCTTCTTCTTCTTCTTCTTCTTCTTCTTCTTCTTCTTCTTCTTCTTCTTCTTCTTCTTCTTCTTCTTCTTCTTCTTCTTCTTCTTCTTCTTCTTCTTCTTCTTCTTCTGTGGTGGATGTGTGTTTGAAGAGGGAAGAGGGAATTTCAACTTTAACTCTTTTGTTTCTGTTTCAATCGTTTCTTTAACTGTATGATCTTTCGTTGGGATTTTTGTACCCTTTGCAAGTACGGTTAATTTGTTAATTTAGTGTTTTTCCGTGCCTCGTGGCGGGGATGGCGTCCTCCGGGGCGCCGCCGGTGTCTCTGAGACACGGAGTGCGGCTGGTGGCTCAGGCCGCAAGCACAGTGGAGCAGGTGCTGCTGGCTGTGGGGGATCAGGTCGGTCATGTAAACATCTCCTATGCTTCCCGCATGAACAAAGCGGTCGTGGTCTTTTTGAAAGACCAGAAATATGTGACGGAACTTATCGAGAGCGGATTAATGCTGAACGAGGAATACATTCAAGTTTCACCGCTGGCGACACCGTCCACGCGGATCACTGTGTCTGGCGTTCCTCCGTTCATCCCGAATGAGGCGCTGGAACGGGAGCTGAAGCGTTTTGGTAAGTTTGCCAGTAGTCTCCGCACTGTTGCTCTGGGGTGTAAGGATGAAAAGTTAAAACATGTCCATTCTCTGCGGAGACAGGTTTTCATGTTTCTGAATTGTCCCACTCAGACACTAGATGTGTCCTTCCGGGTGAGGCACGAAGAGGGTTTTTATATGGTTTATGCGAGCTCAGGGAATGTAAAGTGTTTTGAGTGCGGGGAGTCGGGTCACAAACGTGTTGCATGTCCACAGAGACGGCACGCCGCTCCGCCGGGTGCGGCTGGGCCCGGGCCGGGGGCCGCTGGGGCGGCCGAGCCCGGGGCGGCCTGGTCCGCGGCAGCGGGACCCGGTGTCGCGGGGGCTGCTGCTGCACCCGCCGGGGCCCCGGTGGCTGCGGAGGAAGTAGGGATGAATATCGTGAGAGATGAAACAGGGACTGTAGAGAGTGTGGTGAGTGTGAGAGGAAAAAATGTGGAAACAGGTAAACGGGTGAGAGATGATGTAGCAGGACAGGTGAGGACTGGTGCTGTGGGACAGGTAGAGGCTGTTGGCACACAGAAGGAGCTGCCGTCTGGCTCTGGGCGGAAAAATGAGCTTCAACAGGCTGCAGACAATAATGAGGTGACAGAGATGGACACAGACGGTGAGGGGGATTCTGACTGTGGTTCAGTTGCAGATAGTCTCTCTCAGAACGCAGAGATATATTCTTTGGAAGAGATTAATGTCTTTTTAGACGAGTCTTTTGGCAAGTCAGTGGAAGTGAGAGATTTTTTCCCTGACATTGACAAGTTTCTTCATACAGTGAGAACTCTTCAGAAAGTTGTAGGGTTAGACCTGCTGGATGAAAAGAAACGTTATCGTCTCAGGAGGCATGTAACTGCTGTGAAAAAAGATACGACAGGAAGCCAAAGAGGGAAGAAACTGAAAAGGTCTAAATAATTTCAACATGATCATGCAACACTGGGTGTCTCCTCTCTGCTGTGTGTACCTGTCTGTTCTTTCTCTCTGTCTCCTTCCTCTAATGCAGGCTTTAAGGGTTGCTTCCTTGAACATGAACGGGGGTAGAAGTGCACAGAAAAGAGCTTTAGTGTTAGAAGTCTTTAATCAGAAAAAATTAGATTTGATATTTCTGCAGGAAACGCACAGTGATAGCCTGAATGAGACGGACTGGGGGATGTGGTGGGGGGGTCAGTATGTACTCAGTCATGGCTCAAACCTTAGTGCTGGAGTAGCTGTTTTATTCTCCCCCTCTCTAAATGTAAAGATTTTATCCAGCACTGAGATAGTGGCAGGTAGAGCCTTGATGGTGAAAGTGGAACTGTTAGAGTTCAGTTTCACCTTTATTAATGTGTATGCACCCAATCAGGGCCCTGCACGTGTATCTGTGTTTCAGTTATTAAAAGACAAGCTAGACACTAGTGTACAGGGGGAGTGTGTTATACTGGGGGGGGACTGGAACGTTTGCACTAATGTCACTTTAGACAGAATAGGACGGGAGCCTCATCCTCAGTCTTCCCTTTTACTGTCACAGGTGATAAGAGAGGCTGACTTAGTGGATGTGTGGAGGATGAAGCATCCCTCCGTTAAACAATACACCTGGATGAGAATGCTAGATGGGGGCGTCAGTGCAGCCAGGCTAGACAGATTTTACATGTCTTCTTCTTTTATTACTCGTGCAGTGAACTGTCACATCCAACCTGTTGGTTTTACAGATCATCAGCTAGTTTCTTTGGATTTGGTTTTATCCAACACAGAGAAACCTAGATCGTTCTGGCAGTTTAATGTTAACATTTTACAAGATTTGATTTTCTGTGAGAATTTTAAATTGTTTTGGATCAACTGGAAATCAAAGAAAGAGTCTTTTCCCTCCCTGAGTCAGTGGTGGGAGGTAGGAAAGGCTCAGATTAGAGTGTTCTGTCAACAGTATACAGCCTACTCCACTGCAAACATTAGGAGAGCTATAGAGCAGTTAGAGAGAGAGATCAGAGAGTTAGAGAGTGTGTCTGCTCGAAATATAGAACAGTCCCTCCTAAAACAACAACAGCTTAACTGTTTTCTTCAGGAGGAAGCCAAGGGAGCTCTGATCAGAGCCCGTTTTACTTCCATGAGAGACATTGATGCACCAACCACCTTTTTCTTCAACCTGGAGAGGTCTGTGGGCCAAAGGAAGCAGATGGTATGTCTGCGTCTTCCCGATGGACAGGTAACCTCTGAACCTGCTGAGATGAGGAGACATGCAGTGTCCTTCTACACGGACCTGTTCAAAGCCGAAGGTTGTGACGTGGAAGCCGCTGATGAACTTTTTCAGGGTCTTCCACAGCTGAGTCCAGCCGAAAGTGACACCTTGGGCTCTGACATTACGCTGGAGGAACTGACCTCTGCGGTGACTATGGCCTCCGGCAAGGCTCCGGCATAGACGGTTTACCTGCAGACTTTTTTAAACATTTTTGGAGTATTCTAGGACATGATTTGTTGGATGTATTGATGGAGTCCTTTGGGAAAGGGACTCTTCCAGCTTCCTGTAGGCGTGCAGTGATTTCACTGTTGCCTAAGAAAGGAGATCTAACCCTGCTGAAGAATTGGAGACCTGTGGCTCTCTTATGTACGGACTATAAGATACTGTCAAAGGTTTTAGCTAACAGACTGAAGTGTTTTATCGAACTTCTTGTTGGTACTGATCAAACATATTGCATCCCTGGCAGATCAATTGTGGACAATTTGTTTTTGATGAGAGACACTTTTGATGTTTGCAAACTGTACAATATAAATGTTGGTATTATTTCTATTGACCAAGAGAAGGCCTTTGATCGTGTGGATCACACTTTTCTGGCTGCCACATTGCAGGCTTTTGGTGTTGGGGAGCATCTTTTGTCCTGGGTGAAGTGTTTGTACAGTGATGCATGTTGTGTTGTGAAAGTGGGGGGAGGGCTGAGCAGACCTGTACCAGTTAAAAGGGGGATCAGGCAGGGCTGCCCTATCTCAGGCCTATTATATAGTATTGCCATCGAGCCACTTTTGTGCAGGCTTAGAAACCGGCTGAGGGGCCTGAGTCTGCCAGTGTCAGCTCAGGCCCCCCCGGTGGTTGTATCAGCTTATGCTGATGATGTCAGTGTTTTTATCCAGGGTCAGCGAGATATCCAGGAGCTACAGGACAGTTTAGTTTTGTATAGGAAGGCTGCCTCAGCCAAAGTTAACTGGGAGAAGAGTGAGGCAGTTTTGGTAGGTCAGTGGAGTTTAGAAAATAGGCCCAGTCTTCCTGGTAACCTCAGCTGGGGAAACGAGGGTTTAAAGGTCCTGGGAGTTTGGTTGGGGTCTGAGGACATGGTGGCACAGAACTGGGAGGGATTGCTGGGAAAGGTGCGAGCAAAATTAGCTAAATGGAAATGGCTGCTACCCCAGCTGTCCTACAGGGGAAGAGTTCTTGTAGCCAACAATCTGGTTGCCTCATCTTTGTGGCACAGACTCCAGGTGTTAACCCCACCGCCGGACCTCATGAAACAACTGCAGTGGCTCCTCGTGAATTTCTTCTGGTTGGGTCATCACTGGGTGCCAGCATCGGTCCTGTACCTCCCTGTGGCGGAGGGGGGGCAGGGCCTTGTGGACATTACTGCGAGGACTGCTGCTTTTAGACTGCAGGCAGCTCAGCGGCTGCTGTATGGTGCCTCTCCCTGCTGGCTGGCTATGGCCCGGCTGTTGCTCTGGAGGGCAGGGGGCTTTGGTTTTGATAAACACCTGTTTCTGCTGAAGGGCCCTGCGTACAAGATAACTGGATTTGCACCTTTTTACTGCTCAGTCATCAATGCCTGGAAGATTCTGAGTTTTACCAGACCACCCGACCCCCGGCCTGGGATGTGGCTGTTTGAGGAGCCCCTGTTTGACACTGGTTTTCTTTCCGGAACCATTTTCTCTTCAGCCGCCCTAAAAAATGCGTTCATTGAAGCGGGAGTGGTAAAACTTGGCCATTTGACAGGGATCTCCACGGAAAAACTGGCTGAGGTGACGGGCATTCGATCAACTCGAGTTCTGGAGAACCTGGTAGAAGAGGTGTGGCAGTCGCTGTCGCCATCCCACCGGACTTTTGCTCTGGATGCAGATCTGGCCGACCAGTGGAGAAAGGGACAAGATTATGTTTTTCCTGCCTTGAGGGTTTGTCCTGCGGTGGGGGAATGGAGAGAGGAGGATGGTCTCCTGCTATCACTGGGGACTCTAACACCTGGAATGTTCAGCTCCTGCAATGGGAAGAAGCTATATCTTAGCTGCGTAAAGGTGCTAAACCTCAGCTCGCTCGCAGGCGTCAGAGAGTCGAGGTCGACAGATGTGTTTGGTTTGGGCTCTTCCCCTCAGGGCAGCTGGCGGATCCTGTATAAGTCTCCCGTTGAAAAACGGATGGCTGACATCCAATGGAGAATTATACACGGTGCAATAGCCACTAACAAATACAGGGCTCATTTTGACCCAGGCACAAGGGGGGGCTGTCCGTTCTGTTTTATGGCAGAAACATTGGAGCATTTAGTGGTGTCCTGTCCCCGGTTGGCTGGTCTTAAAAAAATGTTACAGGAGTGGGTGGAGGGGTTCGGGGAGGTTTTCTCCATACCACTTTTTGTCCATGGCCCCAAATACATCCTGAAAAAGAAGGAAATCCTACTATTGATCAATTTCTTGTTTGCTAATGCAAAATTAGCAATCTGGAAAAGTAGGAAGAACAAACTTGCTGGAGTAGGGTGGACGAATGCAGTGCTCTGTCTGAGGGGGCTGGTGGCAGCGCGTCTGAGGGTGGAGCATGCATACTATACGCTGATCAATTATCTACAGGGGTTTCTGGATGTGTGGGCTGTTGGGCAGGTTCTGTGCTCACTGGGGGAAAATGACTCTCTAATATTGAAGTTTTAAAGGGTAGGTGAATTTTTTTGTTTTTAAGGTGTGTAAAAGATGATGTTTTGAAATGGGTAAAACGTTTTCAAATGACATTTATTTGGTAGACGTGAAAATCTGTTTATTTATTTGATTTGTGTAATGTTTTTTGTTTTTTTGTTTCGGTGTATAGTTAAAACAAATGGAAATACATTTTTTGTTTTAAAAATCAAAATCTTCTTCTTCTTCTTCGGTGGTGGATGTGTGTTTGAAGAGGGAAGAGGGATTTTCAACTTTAACTCTTTTGTTTCTGTTTCAATCGTTTCTTTAACTGTATGATCTTTCGTTGGGATTTTTGTACCCTTTGCAAGTACGGTTAATTTGTTAATTTAGTGTTTTTCCGTGCCTCGTGGCGGGGATGGCGTCCTCCGGGGCGCCGCCGGTGTCTCTGAGACACGGAGTGCGGCTGGTGGCTCAGGCCGCAAGCACAGTGGAGCAGGTGCTGCTGGCTGTGGGGGATCAGGTCGGTCATGTAAATATCTCCTATGCTTCCCGCATGAACAAAGCGGTAGTGGTCTTTTTGAAAGACCAGAAATATGTGACGGAACTTATTGAGAGCGGATTAATGCTAAACGAGGAATACATTCAAGTTTCACCGCTGGCGACACCGTCCACGCGGATCACTGTGTCTGGCGTTCCTCCGTTCATCCCGAATGAGGCGCTGGAACGGGAGCTGAAGCGTTTTGGTAAGTTTGCCAGTAGTCTCCGCACTGTTGCTCTGGGGTGTAAGGATGAAAAGTTAAAACATGTCCATTCTCTGCGGAGACAGGTTTTCATGTTTCTGAATTGTCCCACTCAGACACTAGATGTGTCCTTCCGGGTGAGGCACGAAGAGGGTTTTTATATGGTTTATGCGAGCTCAGGGAGCGTAAAGTGTTTTGAGTGCGGGGAGTCGGGTCACAAACGTGTTGCATGTCCACAGAGACGGCACGCCGCTCCGCCGGGTGTGGCTGGGCCCGGGGCCGCCGAGCCGGGGGCCGCCGGGGCAGCCGAGCCGGGGGCCACTGGGGCGGCCGAGCCGGGGGCGGCCGGGTCCGCGGAAGCGGGACCCGGTGTCGCGGGGGCTGCTGCTGCACCCGCCGGGGCCCCGGTGGCTGCGGAGGAAGTAGGGATGAATATCGTGAGAGATGAAACGGGGACTGTAGAGAGTGTGGTGAGTGTGAGAGGAAAAAATTTGGAAACAGGTAAACGGGTGAGAGATGATGTAGCAGGACAGGTGAGGACTGGTGCGGTGGGACAGGTAGAGGCTGTTGGCACACAGAAGGAGCTGCCGTCTGGCTCTGGGCGGCAAAAAGAGTTTCAACAGGCTGCAGACAATAATGAGGTGACAGAGATGGACACAGACGGTGAGGGGGATTCTGACTGCGGTTCAGTTGCAGATAGTCTCTCTCAGAACGCAGAGATATATTCTTTGGAAGAGATTAATGTCTTTTTAGACGAGTCTTTTGGCAAGTCAGTGGAAGTGAGAGATTTTTTCCCTGACATTGACAAGTTTCTTCATACAGTGAGAACTCTTCAGAAAGTTGTAGGGTTAGACCTGCTGGATGAAAAGAAACGTTATCGTCTCAGGAGGCATGTAACTGCTATGAAAAAAGATACGACAGGAAGCAAAAGAGGGAAGAAACTGAAAAGGTCTAAATAATTTCAACATGATCATGCAACACTGGGTGTCTCCTCTCTGCTGTGTGTACCTGTCTGTTCTTTCTCTCTGTCTCCTTCCTCTAATGCAGGCTTTAAGGGTTGCTTCCTTGAACATGAACGGGGGTAGAAGTGCACAGAAAAGAGCTTTAGTGTTAGAAGTCTTTAATCAGAAGAAATTAGATTTGATATTTCTGCAGGAAACGCACAGTGATAGTCTGAATGAGACGGACTGGGGGATGTGGTGGGGGGGTCAGTATGTACTCAGTCATGGCTCAAACCTTAGTGCTGGAGTAGCTGTTTTATTCTCCCCCTCTCTAAATGTAAAGATTTTATCCAGCACTGAGATAGTGGCAGGTAGAGCCCTGATGGTGAAAGTGGAACTGTTAGAGTTCAGTTTCACCTTTATTCATGTGTATGCACCCAATCAGGGCCCTGCACGTGTATCTGTGTTTCAGTTATTAAAAGACAAGCTAGACACTAGTGTACAGGGGGAGTGTGTTATACTGGGGGGGGACTGGAACGTTTGCACTAATGTCACTTTAGACAGAATAGGACGGGAGCCTCATCCTCAGTCTTCCCTTTTACTGTCACAGGTGATAAGAGAGGCTGACTTAGTGGATGTGTGGAGGATGAAGCATCCCTCCGTTAAACAATACACCTGGATGAGAATGCTAGATGGGGGCGTCAGTGCAGCCAGGCTAGACAGATTTTACTTGTCTTCTTCTTTTATTACTCGTGCAGTGAACTGTCACATCCAACCTGTTGGTTTTACAGATCATCAGCTAGTTTCTTTGGATTTGGTTTTATCCAACACAGAGAAACCTAGATCGTTCTGGCAGTTTAATGTTAAAGTTTTACAAGATTTGATTTTCTGTGAGAATTTTAAATTGTTTTGGATCAACTGGAAATCAAAGAAAGAGTCTTTTCCCTCCCTGAGTCAGTGGTGGGAGGTAGGAAAGGCTCAGATTAGAGTGTTCTGTCAACAGTATACAGCCTACTCCACTGCAAACATTAGGAGAGCTATAGAGCAGTTAGAGAGAGAGATCAGAGAGTTAGAGAGTGTGTCTGCTCGAAATATAGAACAGTCCCTCCTAAAACAACAACAGCTTAACTGTTTTCTTCAGGAGAAAGCCAAGGGAGCTCTGATCAGAGCCCGTTTTACTTCCATGAGAGACATTGATGCACCAACCACCTTTTTCTTCAACCTGGAGAGGTCTGTGGGCCAAAAGAAGCAGATGGTATGTCTGCGTCTTCCCGATGGACAGGTAACCTCTGAACCTGCTGAGATGAGGAGACATGCAGTGTCCCTCTACACCAGGGGTGCCCACACTTTTTTGGCTGGTGAGCTACTTTTGAAATGACCAGCTAACCGAGGTCTACCAACCAAAAATAAAATCCCAAATTGCAAGGGTTGCTGAATAACACGTTTTATTTTTACATGGGATAACTACAATAGGGCTGCAACAAACGACTAATTTGATTATCGATTAATCTATAGATTAATGAAACGATTAATCGACTATTCGGACTACTGCTGTGTGCCTTGCACAATTTCTCAAACGCTCTTATTTAGCCATCAACTTTTAGATTTAGTTTGAGGTTGTTTTAGGCATGTGGAAACTAACAATGAAGACAATAAAGATGAATACTTGATTCAAAAATACATATATTATTAAATTAACTGAACAAATTGTGAACAAAATTAACATTGCTTTTTATTTGAATTAAATAAATAATATTTCACATCAAAAGAAACAACAATGTTTTAACAAATCGTATTAAATAATGTGATGACAGAACTGTAAACAGAATAGCTGAAACTTTAACAAAATAAATAACTCAGTTACCTCTAATAATTAACCCATGTTTGTATAATGTAGTTAACTCCGTGTGTTGCTGCTAGCATACATAACACCTGACGTGGAAACGTTACTCGTGGATGGGGCTACAGAGCTACGAGAAAGACAGTCGAACCCGGTGCATTCGTCCGTCTGAATGTGGTGCATTTTTGCTAAATGTTTAGACAAATTGCTCGTGTTACCGCCCTTACATGCTAAACACTTTTGGTGACGAGCATTGTCCACCTCAAGACGGGTAACATGTAACCACACCTTGGAGCGCTTCTCTCCACCATCTCCTCCGTGTGTTGCTGCATGTAGCAGCTGCGTGTGTGTAAACTGCCCCGCCCCCTTGCAAACAGACGGGGGAGAGAGAGATCTCTTCTGGATTGGAAAGATAGAAAATACACCGACCATAGACGCATTTGTTTGTCTTTTTGCATGTTAGAAACAAGTTGGCGACACTAAGACAAAGAGATAATGTTTGTGTAGCAATAATACATGACCTTTCTCTTTCTCAACTCGCTACTCGGAGGGAAGTCGCTGTCATATGCCTTGTGAACACTCCGATAATGCCTCTGCACGTTACCTTTCTTTGGCAGAGAGACGCTTGCTTTACAAATAAGGCAAATAACCTTTGAATGTGACATCACAAAAAAAGATTCTCCCTCCCATTCTGTGTGGAAGTGGTATGTCTTTAGCTTTTTGCTCGTTCCCGCACTCATTTTGTTGTTTGTCTCTCCCGGCACTTGACTGATTTTGTATCGCTTTGCATTCTGGGTTAACAGACTGGAAAGCAATAGGTCGCTTTTTCTGTCAATCAAGTAAACTCCTGAATTAAGTGGCAGGGAGGCCAAGGGAGGAGGAATCAAAAGCTGTTTTGTCTATTTTAACGGAGCTGGATTTTTTATTTTTTATGAATGACTCGCGATCTACCAGCATTGCCCCCGACCGCGGTCGACGTACTGGGCACCTCTGCTCTACACGGACCTGTTCAAAGCCGAAGGTTGTGACGTGGAAGCCGCTGATGAACTTTTTCAGGGTCTTCCACAGCTGAGTCCAGCCGAAAGTGACACCTTGGGCTCTGACATTACGCTGGAGGAACTGACCTCTGCGGTGACACAGATGGCGTCCGGCAAGGCTCCGGGCATAGACGGTTTACCTGCAGACTTTTTAAAACATTTTTGGAGCATTTTAGGACATGATTTGTTGGATGTATTGATGGAGTCCTTTGGGAAAGGGACTCTTCCAGCTTCCTGTAGGCGTGCAGTGATTTCACTGTTGCCTAAGAAAGGAGATCTAACCCTGCTGAAGAATTGGAGACCTGTGGCTCTCTTATGTACGGACTATAAGATACTGTCAAAGGTTTTAGCTAACAGACTGAAGTGTTTTATCGAACTTCTTGTTGGTACTGATCAAACATATTGCATCCCTGGCAGATCAATTGTGGACAATTTGTTTTTGATGAGAGACACTTTTGATGTTTGCAAACTGTACAATATAAATGTTGGTATTATTTCTATTGACCAAGAGAAGGCCTTTGATCGTGTGGATCACACTTTTCTGGCTGCCACATTGCAGGCTTTTGGTGTTGGGGAGCATTTTTTGTCCTGGGTGAAGTGTTTGTACAGTGATGCATGTTGTGTTGTGAAAGTGGGGGGAGGGCTGAGCAGACCTGTACCAGTTAAAAGGGGGATCAGGCAGGGCTGCCCTATCTCAGGCCTATTATATAGTATTGCCATCAAGCCACTTTTGTGCAGGCTTAGAAACCGGCTGAGGGGCCTGAGTCTGCCAGTGTCAGCTCAGGCCCCCCCGGTGGTTGTATCAGCTTATGCTGATGATGTCAGTGTTTTTATCCAGGGTCAGCGAGATATCCAGGAGCTACAGGACAGTTTAGTTTTGTATAGGAAGGCTGCCTCAGCCAAAGTTAACTGGGAGAAGAGTGAGGCAGTTTTGGTAGGTCAGTGGAGTTTAGAAAATAGGCCCAGTCTTCCTGGTAACCTCAGCTGGGGAAACGAGGGTTTAAAGGTCCTGGGAGTTTGGTTGGGGTCTGAGGACATGGTGGCACAGAACTGGGAGGGATTGCTGGGAAAGGTGCGAGCAAAATTAGCCAAATGGAAATGGCTGCTACCCCAGCTGTCCTACAGGGGAAGAGTTCTTGTAGCCAACAATCTGGTTGCCTCATCTTTGTGGCACAGACTCCAGGTGTTAACCCCACCGCCGGGCCTCATGAAACAACTGCAGCGGCTCCTCGTGGATTTCTTCTGGTCGGGTCATCACTGGGTGCCAGCATCGGTCCTGTACCTCCCTGTGGCGGAGGGGGGGCAGGGCCTTGTGGACATTACTGCGAGGACTGCTGCTTTTAGACTGCAGGCAGCTCAGCGGCTGCTGTATGGTGCCTCTCCCTGCTGGCTGGCTATGGCCCGGCTGTTGCTCTGGAGGGCAGGGGGCTTTGGTTTTGATAAACACCTGTTTCTGCTGAAGGGCCCTGCGTACAAGATAACTGGACTTGCACCTTTTTACTGCTCAGTCATCAATGCCTGGAAGATTCTGAGTTTTACCAGACCACCCGACCCCTGGCCTGGGATGTGGCTGTTTGAGGAGCCCCTGTTTGACACTGGTTTTCTTTCCGGAACCATTTTCTCTTCAGCCGCCCTAAAAGATGCGTTCATTGAAGCGGGAGTGGTAAAACTTGGCCATTTGACAGGGATCTCCACAGAAAAACTGGCTGAGGTGACGGGCATTCGATCAACTCGAGTTCTGGAGAACCTGGTAGAAGAGGTGTGGCAGTCGCTGTCGCCATCCCACCGGACTTTTGCTCTGGATGCAGATCTGGCCGACCAGTGGAGAAAGGGACATGATTATGTTTTTCCTGCCTTGAGTGTGGGTCCTGCGGTGGGGGAATGGAGAGAGGAGGATGGTCTCCTGCTATCACTGGGGACTCTAAAACCTGGAATGTTCAGCTCCTGCAATGGGAAGAAGCTATATCTTAGCTGCGTAAAGGTGCTAAACCTCAGCTCGCTCGCAGGCGTCAGAGAGTCGAGGTGGACAGATGTGTTTGGTTTGGGCTCTTCCCCTCAGGGCAGCTGGCGGATCCTGTATAAGTCTCCCGTTGAAAAACGGATGGCTGACATCCAATGGAGAATTATACACGGTGCAATAGCCACTAACAAATACAGGGCTCATTTTGACCCAGGCACAAGGGGGGGCTGTCCGTTCTGTTTTATGGCAGAAACATTGGAGCATTTAGTGGTGTCCTGTCCCCGGTTGGCTGGTCTTAAAAAAATGTTACAGGAGTGGGTGGAGGGGTTCGGGGAGGTTTTCTCCATACCACTTTTTGTCCATGGCCCCAAATACATCCTGAAAAAGAAGGAAATCCTACTATTGATCAATTTCTTGTTTGCTAATGCAAAATTAGCAATCTGGAAAAGTAGGAAGAACAAACTCGCTGGAGTAGGGTGGACGGATGCAGTGCTCTGTCTGAGGGGGCTGGTGGCAGCGCGTCTGAGGGTGGAGCCTGCGTACTATATGCTGATCAATCATCTACAGGGGTTTCTGGATGTTTGGGCTGTTTGGCAGGTTCTGTGCTCACTGGGGGAAAATGACTCTCTAATATTGAAGTTTTAGAGGGTAGGTTAATTTTTTAGTTTTTAAAGTGTGTAAAAGATGATGTTTTGAAATGGGTAAAACGTTTTCAAATGACATTTATTTGGTAGACGTGAAAATCTGTTTATTTATTTTGATTTGTGTAATTTTTTTTGTTTTTTGTTTCGGTGTATAGTTAAAACAAATGGAAATAAAATTTGTTTTAAAAATCAAAATCTTCTGCTGCTTCGCCTTCTTCTTCTTCTTCTTCTTCTTCTTCTTCTTCTTCTTCTCTCGGTTTTTTGGAAGATTGCAAACAACTTTAAGGTGCATATCGCCACCTCCGGAGTCGGCTTGACTCGGTTTGAATTTATAAAGAATGCACACATGTGTTTAATTGTTAATGTCAGATATGTACTAAGTAAATACATTTGTTCCTGCTCAAGATTAGATTCAACTCTATTGTTATTGCACAGATTACAGGTACTGAGACAACGAAATGCAGTTCAGCTTCTAACCAGGAGTGCAACAAGCAGTAAAGTGAAAAGTAACGTACACAATCTACAGAATAAAAGATAGAATGAAGTGAACGATGAATAAACAGTGAGGGGTATGAATACACTAGGTATACACAGCAGCCTGTGAGCAGTATGAACAGTGTGTATGAATATGCTAAGATATATAAAGTATAAAAACGGTAAGCAGTGCAAGTATAGTATAACATATATAGATATTAATTTCATGATGATAAACATTGTGGAACAATGATGAAAAATGTGAATGGAAGTTCGCGACGTAAAACTGACACCAAACAACAACTTTTGCCGAGCCAATTGGAGAGTTTCATCAGCAGCACGGGGTAAAAACCACCAATGAGCGCTCAGCTCGAGATACCAGCGAGTCGTTTCCCATCAAGCATTTCGCCTCCGCAGCCCGTGGAGACTGCGCCGCCTCGCAGCGCCTTGCTCTCAAGGCTGCTGGCGTCTTTGTCCCGCGAGATTTCAACGTCTCATGTGAGCGAGCCTCCAGAGCAAGTCGGACAAAATGACTAACCATCATGCAACGCACGAGCAAGACGTTGATCGAAATTGCGCAGGTCTGCGCAGGTCTCGCTTGTCTCAAACAAGCCGCCTCTCTCGCTCACAGACATGCTGCAGCGCTGTGCAGTGTGCACACAGTTCTGCCGGTAATGGATATTACATTTTGTGAGGAAACTTTTCCGCCAATAATTCCAATAAGTATTCCAAAATGTATTCACTTCAGGTTTACGAAAGTAACTGTAATCAGATTACTCGTTTTTTAAATGTAACGCCAGCTGAATACAGTTAGCCTACTTGATTTTTGTATTCTGATTACGTAACTCCGTTACATATATTCCGTTACAACTACAACCCAACCCTGCTTCTAGGCTACTGTCCCGCAGCTCCTGCCTCTCTGTTGGACTCTGTGGCAGCGGGGCTGCTGCTGTGGAGCGCACACAAAGCAGACTGTGTTCACAACAGTTCACAACGAAGGATCACTTCTTCTTCAAGGCAGGGAAGGTCTCGCAGTAGGCAGTCTACTGTCCCGCAGCTGCTGCCTCTCTGTTGGACTCTGGTACTGCACCTTACTCACGAGACGTTGTAAAAAAAAAAATGGGCGGGGGGCGAACGCAGTAACGGCCCGTCCACACTACAGCTTCAAAAAAAGCTTGCCGGAGGGCGTGTCTGAAGCTCGATCAACAACCAATCACATGAATATCCCGCATCTGACACACAAGCAGCGGTTTGATTGGGTAGAGCTTGTACTGGCATATGATTTGATTGGCTGATGCTTCCACCGAAAGCTTCAGAAGCTTCAAAAGTTGAACATTGCTCAACTTTTGCAGCCTGAAATGCCAGGAAAGCTCCGCTCTGCTACCAAGCGGCACACTCTGTGGAAGAGCCGGGACGCCAATACGGAAGTGGCACACACTGCAGTTCATATATTGGCCGATAGGGACTGACTGCAGAAAGGAGCAATTTCCATAGACCCCATGTTAAAATGCCCAACTTTACAGCAGAAAAAAAAAACATGTTTCTACCCATGGATGTGTAACAGAGTTATAAAGGTTGGTGTAAAATCCGGGTTAAATTGGAGAATTACGCCATCTGGTGTTACAAACGCGTGCCTGCATTACTGTAGCTTTGTTACCGCAATGGATTGTGGGAGATTCTCATACCGCGTGAGGATCTTTTGAGAGTAAGGTTCTATTGTATTATGTCGGTGGACAAAATGTATGTTATTATTTTATTAGGACAATAACGTTCTGTTGTGTTGTTTCGTTTAATGTCAGTCGTTTAATGCTCACAGCAACATGTTTTTGTGTGATTGGCTATTTGTTTAATATGATTTATTAATGTGATCACCAATAGCTAATCTGAGCGAATAAGCTAACGTGAGCGTGGTGCTATCTCTCCTACAGAACGTGTCCTTTTTATGTGTCCATTCAAACGCAGGTATGTGAGTTTTGTACACCAGTTTGTTTATGTTTAATGTTTCACATTGTTTACTACCACTATACGATCATTGATGTGTTGTTGGAGATTTAGATACCGCGTGAGGATCTTTTGAGAAACGTGTCCTTTTTATGTGTCCATTCAAACACAGGTATAAACAAACGCAGTGAAATAAACCAAAGTAATTTTTGTTTGGAAAGGACATGCCTGAAAGACACAACATTTTCTCCTTCTCTGAGGGTCAAAAAGAACATCCAAGAGGAAAATTAAAAGCTGATGCTATGAGATTTTAAGACCAGTACACTACTTTTATTGTAAAAACAGTCAGCTGATCGAATGCACCCATTTCCACATCTACACTCCATCAGCAGATTATTTCTATTTGCCTCGCTTGTGCCTTGTACCGCAGAGTTTGCAACGTCACAATAAAATAGGGCCAATCTTCAGTCAGATGTGAATGTGTAATCTAACATTTTCAGTAAGAATAATGGACGAAAGGAGTACAAATACAAATACAATTTATTGAAATGTGAACCAAAAGTTAATCAAATGTTTTAAATTAAACGCACAGATGGACAGAAGGTGTAAACCTATTAAATGTATAAGTAAACAAATTTAGTCAAATAAAGTGACAGATTAGGCCTGTGCAGTTGGTATCAGCTTTGCCCAGCATGGGCTCCTCCATCAGTCCCTGCCCCCAGTCCCCCCAGTCCCCCCAGTCCCCCTCGCAGAGGAAAGACCCTCAGTCCTCTCTAAACCAACAGACAGGACGTCCATCACACGGAGGTTTCTCCCTGAAGTCTCTGCAGCTTTCTGGACACCACGCTGTCTCAATCCGTCCACACTGAATATGAGAGGGGGAAAATGAAAATAACAAATGCTTTAAAGAATAAGAAACATAAAGTTGACTGTTGAGTTGCTCAGTTTTTTTAGATTGTCAATACTATTACTGTATAACTAATATATCAGGTTAAGAGGCACATTCGAATACAGATTGGTCTTTAAATACATGTTGTCTTTTGAATTGTTTGTCTAAAGTCAAGGATCTAGAACTGGTGTAGCGGCCAAAATCATATAGAAATAAAACAGATAATTAACTTAAAATAATACAGCAGCTGAGGCACTAGTTAGCGGATCTTACGCAGGGCAATGAGCCAGGTCCAGACAAGATTCTCCATTTGTGCAGTTTATTCCAATAACAAAAGTACAACGAACAGGTTTCCTATATCCCTTTTCCTTAAGCCTTTCCTATGGCTTTCCTTTTGCTGGCTTGAAACACCCTGGTAAAAAACCTTTTGCCTACTAGTGATCTGGCTCCCACCATGCACCCACCTGTCTCCAATATATACAATTACACCAGGTGCTCTAATCACCCAGTGCCCAAAACATGCCTTCAAAATAAAAGCATAGAAACTACTTTAACTTAAGAATACATATAAATAAATGATAATAATAAACAGCAAGAAAATAAATGTTAAACTATTAAATAATATAAAGAGATATATAGTTCCAACATTCCGGCCCCTAATTGTGAACTGGAAACACACAATTACTTAAATTATATATAAATGGAGCTATACTCTATCCGTATCCCATCTATACAAATACTGTTCTCCATTTTCTTGAGGCAACAGCCTCCTGGAAAATAAATAGAAAGAGAGAGAAAAATAGTATAGAGAAACAGACAGAATAAATGTTTATGATGCTACGCTGCTGCATCCAGGAGCAGGCAGATCTTCAAACAGGTCTCTCCATGACACTGGTCTTCATTTGGGGCTCGCAGAGCTGACCAATCCTTGTCTGTCCTTTCCCTCATCCAGGGTCCACTTGTATTTGCAATGAAGAAAATATCTCCTGTTTGAAATTATTTTCTGGGCCTTCTCCATTCGCTCCGTCATCCAAATCCTCTTCATAAGGAGGCTCCTCTCTGTCTCCATCACTGTTCACACAATCTATCTGGAGGTTGGAAAGCATTTCTTCAACCTGTGTTTCGGTTTGATGTTTATGACTTTGGTGAGGCTTTGATGTCTTGGAGCTGGTCTCCTCTTTGTGGTTTCTTCCCTGCTCCTCACTCTCTGTGTGCTTTTCCCATTGCACTGCTGGTGTTTTTTCTTTTGAATCATGATGAATGTGAAGTTTGATGAGCATCTTCTCTTGTTGTTCCAATGCAAGCTGAGAGGTTGCTACAACAGGGAAGCCAGAGCTGAATCCATTGTCTTCTCCTGGTCCACCGGCCCCAGTATGAACACTTGTCTCTGACTGTCCAGGTGAAACATGTGCTTTAATTAAGGATGTGCCTGTATCCTCATCTTCAATGTGAAGGGCTGACAGTTGCTTCTGGTGACACACACTCCACTTCAAAAATCTCCAATAGCCTTTGATTATGTGACCAGCAGGGCAAACAAAACTAGATCCATCCACCTTTATGGAACTGGTTTCCTAATTTTCTATGTTCATATAGCTTGAACATGTATCCTGTGAGTGATGGTTGTGTTGGAGAGAAAAACAGTTGTTGGTCGGGGCAGAAGGAAACTTTATCTTTTCAGATTTCTGTTCGTTACCATTTTCCACAGATCCTTTCGATCCACGCCTTGTGTGGATTTTCAGTATGTCAATGTTGGCATTGAGTGCATACAGTTTTAGTTCAAAAGCAAGTTTTGTCTTTTCTTTTCTAAGCTCCTCCTCTTGGGCTTCCAATGCATGCTTCCTCTTCAATGCAGCCATGCGTTCTTTAAGGACTGCTAAATGTGCTTCAGCTTTGATTATTGCAGATGAGCGGTATGATAATCTGAAAGATTTCTGTGGTCTGGAATCATTGTTCTTTAAACATAACATGTGTGGTGCAATGTCCTTAGGATTTACCTCGTCAGAAGATCCACTTCTGTCCTTTGATGCGACTTCTTGCATCATCCTGAATTGTCCTTATTTAAAATATCCACATGTGTTATTTTTTTTATCCACAGGAGAAAACGCTGCCAGAGTGCTTAATCACTGTGCGCACCCGTTCCCAATGTCCGACTATTCTTTATACTTTTTCCACTGTTCATTAATATGCGGCGAAACAATGACTCAAGCACTCCAATAGTGAGGCCGTTTTCCTATACAGCCACTGGAGAAAATGTTCACATACCGCCCATGTTCCTGTGCCGTTGTTGAAGTCCGCCCAGGGCCCGGTGTGTCTTTTAAAGTGAAATCCAATACTCCACTTCAAACGCGGGCAATCCAAAAATCCACAAAAAAGAACTTCAAAAAACAAGTCCGCTTTGACGGCACGGTTTTTTACTTTGTAGCGGCCAAAATCATATAGAAATAAAACAGATAATTAACTTAAAATAATACAGCCGCTGAGGCACTAGTTAGCAGATCTTACGCAGGGCAATGATCCAGGTCCAGACAAGATTCTCCGTTGTACATTTATTATGATCCAATATCATTGACAATGAACAGGTTTCCTATGGTTTGTTCCTTAAGCCTTTCCTATGGCTTTCCTTTCCTGTGGTTGGAAAACCCTGTGGCTCGAAACACCCTGCTAAAAAACCGTTTGCCTACTAGTGCTCCGGCCCCCACCACTTAGTTTTAATGATACAGTCTGGTTATTATGCTGTTTGGAGGAGGCCTCACAGGTAAAAGCACTAACTAGCTACCATCACATGTACCTTAGCTTGACTTAAATGTATTAAACGTATAATTAAGTGATATCAAAATATAAATAACTAATGTCATGCAAACATATTAATATTTGCTTGATTCCAATGTTGAATTTAGCACAATTGCATACAAACGTTAAGGGATTTTAAGATTCTGAAGTATTATGCTAAAAACTCAATAACTTAGATTATTATTTATAGTTTTGCTGAATAGATTCGTAAAAAAAAGTAAAATACCACGGCAGTGTGCCAATGGGGAGCATGTTAGCGTAGCTTGGTAGCTTCAGCTAGCTCTGGAACTTTCAGCTCGGTGGCAGCAGGTCCCGCCTCGGGTCCGCCTCTTTGCCCTTATTTGGAGCAGGCTGGAACAGGCGGGAGTTGAACTCTGACATCACTGTCGAGCCGTTAGTGGCCGACTCCGCCTACTAAGGGCTTCTCGGCAACTCTGCAGAATCCTATGGGTGACGTCACGGACCCTACGTCCATTTATATATACAGTCTATGTCTGCTACCCACAATTCAGTTCGGCGAAAAGCGAGGCAACGTGACGTCACCCCATTCAAAGTGAATGGGCAGACGCGTTGGAAACCGTTTTTGAAGCTGTCGAAGCTGTAATGTGGACGGGCCGTAACCACTCCGCCAACGCCACAGTCACCCAAGTCGCGCGGGCCGGATGAGAATGTCTGACGGGCTGGATTTGGCCCGCGGGCCGCCAATTGGTGGTCACTGGTATGCTATAAAAGCACTTTACATTGTTTTCTTTATTTATGTTGTATGTTTTTGTATTTAATCAACCTGTGTTTATTCGGTTCGTTCATGTGCAATACTAAAGTTAGTGAAGCTTACACAGGCACGGGGGGGGCGGGGATCTCAGGGGGTCCATCAGGTGAAACGCGTGAAGGTGAGGAAATCGGTGATTGGACGAGAGGAGTGCATGCAGACTCGTGATGTAAAGTGCTCGTGCTCATGTAATAGAAGAACTGAAGTAAAGATCTTTTTTTTTTTAAACTTATGCACGCCTGGAAATCCCTTTTGTGTCGATGTGTGCAACACAAGGGCTCCATAGGCAAAAAGCAAAGGAATTTCTCCATTGGATAATCCCCACATATTAGCACCACTTTTATAATAGTTGAAATGCAAATGCAATCGCCAGAAGTAAAAAACTACCTTTTGGCTATAAACAGACTACATCGCGGTCGCATGGCTTCACGTCACCAAGCTTCAGACATTCACGTCTGGGCATTCACTGATGTGTTTAAGTTTTAGAACAAAACGTGACTCTTTTGATTTATTTCAGGCAATTGAAACAACACGTTCTCACTCCCAACCCGTCACATATTGACAGACGGTCAGGGCCCCTCCCCGTCACTCTATTAAGTACAGGGTACCCCTCAGTTTTCAACGGGCAGGGCGTCCCATAGACCTTCATAGACCTCCCATAGCGTTGATAATAGACGCCATGAGAACGCTCCCCGGCAAATGCTACCCCGACGGTCGGTTGTTATTGTCAATATTAATATAATAATGATTTATTTTTTAATAGTCACACTCGATTTCGCCGATTTTTTTGTTGCCCCAGCTGGTCGACACCTCTTTTAGCAGAAACAAAGGCTACATTAACTTATTAAATCGATGTTAATCCATGTGTGTGGTTGTGGAATTAATGGACGTGCCGTTGTGCGATTGCGCAACGCAATCATTTACAAACTCTTCAACTACAATCCTAATTATATTTAAAAATATTTTAGAAGGCCTCACAAAATACTTTAATGTAAATTTAAATTTAAATGTGAAGGGATGTGTGTAATGTGGTGATTATTATTCACCCGCGGATCTATGGCTTGGGGTATTGTTGCACACGGACATTATAGTGAACCGGACTTCCTGTTGATGTGAAATCTGAATTTTTCTTTTTTTAAATAAAATAATACTTTATTCCGAGTGTGCTTGCTTTTCTCTTTGAAGGTCATCACATAACGGCATTGTAATACACGGTTCGGCTGCATTAAATATTACATATCTGCTGTAGTTCGCTATTTATAGAGCCCTGATGAGAGGACTTCTAGACAAACAGGAATAACTGCTTCCGAAACTGAATATGTCACGTGGATCATAAATATATCAGCAATCAAACAAAATCTTCAATGTCTCTTCACACAATACGTCTCCTCGCAGTATCAATACTAATTCGGCTGACTTTTATATTTGATCCAATCGGTATATTGGTATATGTACACCATAACGGTGCACAGCTGATATAAAGGGACACCTGGTGGTTAAAGCACCTTATTGAAATGTATTATTTTTATTATTAGATATTAATAGGAGACACAGACAGACAAACTCATACAAATCTTTATTTAAACATTAAAGAATACTTTAGGTTAAGGTCTTATTTTGAATAAGAAAAAAGCTTTGGGGGTATACATATTAAGGCTGACAAAGTACTAATATATTGCTTTACCAGTTCAAATCCAGTTTTGGACAGTCTGCCGTGGTTCCATCCCATTTCAAAGTGTTGTTCGACGCTCGGCGTAACCCTCGGCGCACACTCAGACATCCAATCACAGAGCTTGAGAACTATCACGGGGTTTGTCCATCGAAGCAGAGAGAATACTTTCTTCCGGGTGTAAAATTCTCTAAAGCAACTACTATGAGCTTCTCCGACCCTCGTTCCTGACGGACTCCAACTTGTGTTTATTAATCAAACAAATAAATAAACACAAGGATAATTATGTGTTATTGTTGAGTAAATAACAGTGTGTGGTTTAGAAAAGAATACACAATTAGAAGGAAAAAACTATGAAACAATACAGATTTCAGTATTCTGAGCCCCTACTCTCCCCATAACTGACAGCAACAAAAGTCCTACATTATTCAATTAAAATAAAGAAGTAAAAACAATAAGTGTGGCTTGATATTGAGTAAGAAAAAGGTTGATAAACGCTGTGAGAATGGATCTGCGGAGAGCATTTCGCCGCGATCCCAACTCCTCTATTACCAACGTTCAGGGAGCTCTATGCAAGTCAATGGGACGCCCTGCCCGTTGAAAACTGACTTCCAAGGGGTACCCTGTGCGTAATAGAGTGACGGGGAGGGGCCCTGACCGTCCGTCAATATGTGATGGTTTGGGAGTGAGAACGTGTTGATTGAAAACAGTTCTGCTAAAATGTTAACTTATCCAGGTTAAGCACTCAATCCACACACACACACACACACGCACACAGACACGCACACACACACGCACGCACACGCACACGCACACACGCACACAGTAGTTTGTTAAGGTAAGCCTTACTTACTTACTTACGTAAGCCCTCTTTCCTCTCACCACTCCTGTTCAATGGAGCATAATGGGATACAAGTGATGACGTCAGCCACCATTGAGAGAACATTATGATGTGTTTCTTCTTTTGTGCACTACTATGAAGAGAATGGGGTGAAATGTATTATCTCATCTATTGTCTTTTATTGTCTTCTACTCACAGTAGGGAGAGTCCTCCAGATTCCCTTTATGTTTCCCTCCTTTATTTCTTTGGGAAAGTTAATGAAGATGTTCCGTACTGAAAATGAAACCATGATGATCGACATCATCAGAACCATTCCTCACTGAGTAAAATAATCCTCACAGGATGCTGAACTAAAGACAGCACTATAGTTTGCTGAATCTTGGCTCCACTAGCTTGGGGAAAATCTTATTTGAGATGATAAACAGATATTTTTTTCTGAACATACAGCCATGAGTTTAAGGCTGGCAGAAGGCAGTGTCATCAAGATGTTGGTACAATTTATTTGCATTTCCTTGAATCTTAAGCCTCATATATTCATGACAAAAGACCTGACCTACGGTTAAAGATGAAATGGCTTCGTATCGCCCAATGGAAGGAAATGTTGATGGGATCAAGATCTCCCCAATTTTACAGAATGTTCTGAAGCACTAGGAACACTATTATAACTCATGCAAACAAACCAGGTGATCTTTTGCCCAATCAATTTGGTACTGCTTCTGATACCAGCAGGCCACACTGTTGGGAAACACATACATTCACAAACACATCCGTTCTTTAGAGTAATATACTTACATGTGGGCATAAAGAATGAGATGTTGCGTCCTCCATGGCTTAGCCTCATGGTGCTACTAATAGGCCACAATCTACTGTGAATTCCTGTTGTCAACAGACTGTCTGTGGTCAGGCCTTCAGGTGAATCTCTTCAGGAGTCGCCACCCAATGACTGAGCCTGGTTGATTCAGGTTCATATTGATTACCATATGCACACACCAGTGGCGGCTGGTGGAAAATATTTTTGGTGGGGCTATGGAAATGGTGACCAAACCATACCAGGGGGGTGCGGGAGATGCTCCCCCGGAAGAACATTTTGAGAAATGACCCCTATGACTTCTGGTGATGTTGGAGGGGGGGGACAAATTGAGGCTTAAAAATATGAGATAAACTATAATCTTCAGTGTGTTTAGCTATGAATTTTTCCCAAACTTCCAAACACCTTGTCCTGGAAAAAAACATTTCTACAGTATAAACTGTGCAACAGTACAGTAGGCCCACACCAACTGCAGAACACCGGTGCTTTGGGAACAATCAAATGATTCCCATTTAAAATCAGGAGACTAAATGCGAACATTGTGTGTGTGTGTGTGTGTGTGTGTGTGTGTGTGTGTGTGTGTGTGTGTGTGTGTGTGTGTGTGTGTGTGTGTGTGTGTGTGTGTGTGTGTGTGTGTGTGTGTGTGTGTGTGTGTGTGTGTGTGTGTGTGTGTGTGTGTGTGTGTGTGTGTGTGTGTGTGTGTGTGTCATACTTGCCAACCCTCCCAATTTTCGCGGGTGACTCCCGATTTCATTGCCCTCTCTCCCGGTTTCCTCCCGGGGTCATATTTCTGCCGCATTTCTCCCGATTTCTGACAAAATCAGATTTCTGACAAAATAAGATTTACTCACGTCTGTTTCCACACGGACTTTAATACAGCCACACCATTGTTTAGTTTCCAGGGTAGCGCGTCTCTTTAGCAGCGCACGCAACTCAAAGTCTGAGAGGGTGAGGAAGATAGTCAAAGAAAACCAGTGGCGAACCGTGTCTATCACAACTGGACCTTCTGTCGACACACACACACAGCCCCCGCCGCCGCCGTAGTACAGTACAGTAATACAGTAAGTTACTATTTGTCAAAAACATTGTCAAATGTTGACTTTTTCTATCACAACACAGGATTGTAATGAGTGTGAAAATGTGTTCCGGAACAGAATAAACTTACTTACCACTCTCTTTATTTGAAATTTTTCAACACATTTTCACCAATCCTTAAGGGGTTTAAAACTCTGTGGAGGGACCAAAACAATATTTAGCAAACACTTATGTTGATGAAGGACTGTAACTCGAAGCCTGTGAATCGAAACAGCTTCCCACTTCCTACTTCCTCTTCACGCACAGACAAGCTCAGCAAGTACGTTATCTCAGGGAATGCCCCATATGATTGTTTTGGCTCAGATTTGTAAGCATCTGAGACTGTGTGTGTGTGTGTGTGTGTGTGTGTGTGTGTGTGTGTGTGTGTGTGTGTGTGTGTGTGTGTGTGTGTGTGTGTGTGTGTGTGTGTGTGTGTGTGTGTGTGTGTGTGTGTGTGTGTGTGTCATACTTGCCAACCCTCCCAATTTTCGCGGGTGACTCCCGATTTCATTGCCCTCTCTCCCGGTTTCCTCCCGGGGTCATATTTCTGCCGCATTTCTCCCGATTTCTGACAAAATCAGATTTCTGACAAAATAAGATTTACTCACGTCTGTTTCCACACGGACTTTAATACAGCCACACCATTGTTTAGTTTCCAGGGTAGCGCGTCTCTTTAGCAGCGCACGCAACTCAAAGTCTGAGAGGGTGAGGAAGATAGTCAAAGAAAACCAGTGGCGAACCGTGTCTATCACAACTGGACCTTCTGTCGACACACACACACAGCCCCCGCCGCCGCCGCATCTTCAACCGTTGCACTTGCCATTTCAACGTTAAAAACAATAAAACGGCATGAATTGCTTCGTCGCATTCATCTAGATCCTCTGTCTCGAGCCAGTGAACTACCGGGCCTTCTATACCTCATTCACACCAACGGTGTTTCAGGAGCGGTTCGGAGCTGGAGCTTGAAAAGCAACGGGTTTTCCTCTTCACACCGCAGCGGAGCAGCCTCTTAGCTCCGGAATCCGGTTCATTTCGAGCACCAAAAGATTGTCCGGCCAGAGCAAAAGCACCACATACGTCACGCTTACGTCGAGGCGGGATCAACTCCTGAACAACAACAAAAAGCCGGTGTTTTATCCAGTTTGTACACAATGATGGAGAAACTTAACAAGCAGCAGTGGTCCACTGAAGAGACCAGCTACCTACTGGGAATCTGGTCTTCCGAAGAGGTATAGAGGAAGCTGGAGCACAATCGGCCATTGTTGTTGTTGTCGGTGTCAGCTGTGAGGGGTATCCGCGCGGTTTGGCTTTATGAAGCAGACACGCAAACGGTTACGTCATGACGCAAACGATGACGCAATGACGCAGCACCAGTCGGACTCTGGGCAGTGTGAAAAGAGCCGGAGCTAAACCGAAGAACCGGTTCTGAACCTGAAAAGCTCTAGCACGGAGCTTGAACTGGAGTTGCGTTGGTGTGAATGAGGTACTAGAGTACCCTGGAACCGAGGGAAACTCTGAAAGAATACGCCTTAATATTATTGGTTGATCAAACTGTCAGTACAAATGTACGCTCTCATTCAGTGTAACGGCCAGGGCATTCTATCAAGGATGTAGAATACCTTGGTTGAAGGATATTCAACCCAGAGACCCAGAACAAGATCTGATTGGTTGCTTTCTTTTCGAACACAAAACCACTGAAATGCGTAGTGCATGGTTCAAGAAGGACAAACAAATCAACATAACACTGTAATATTACAGATCAACAACACAGATACAATTGTCATTTATTCATTTTATATAGTTTTTATTACATTTTATTTATATAATTAAATAGATTTTTTGTTGGTTTTATCTGAGTGTTCTAGGGTAGTCTCTGAATACCTTGAAGGCCCTGACGGTTCGTCACTGCAGAAAACTGAACAAGAATCGACCGACCCTCTGCTCACTCCTTTCCTGTAAAATATCAACCCAGTCTCACAAAAAAACGTGTAATAACTAAGTTGGTCCACAACTTGGGACGTAGTATTTCTACAAAAACGCCTCTGAAATTGATCCCTGCGTTTTTTTTCACCATTCATTCCAATGGCTGGCGTCTGTCACGTGATCTTCAAATTTCTCCCTGCAGAAAAAAAAAACATGGCCGAACTTCGTTTTATTCTCGGTGGAAAATGCCTATTTTAAGGTTAGTTTGGCCATTAAAATGCGTTTTGATATCATTTGATTCGAGAAATATGAGTTGTTATTTCAGATTATGTGTGCAGTAGAATTCTTTTTTTAGGGATCTCACAATTTCAGAGGCGTTTTTGTAGAAATACTACGTCCCAAGTTGTGGACCAACGTAGTTATTACAATTTTTTTTTGTGAGACTGGGTTGAAAATACAGGTCCCGCCCACACATATGCTACATGGTGTTACAGGCATTGCACTTACAACTACAATAAGCATGTAAATGTTAATCAACAGCTCCGGCGATCAACTACCCGGAGTCTCCACCTCCATCCTCGACAACTACTGTAGCATCACCTTGGATGCAAGTCCAAACAACTCACAGACACACAGGGCGCTGACAGGGCGCCCAATGACCATCAGATCTGACGACGCTGATTGGCTGAAATTATGTTTCGGCGGCATAGTTTACAGATAGCAACAGTCAGCTGCACTGGCTGAGGGCTCCTTTCTTACCGCCCAGACGAGATAGGGTAATGATACACGCTGCAGCCAGGCAGGAAACATGTGACTTATCAGTAACTTTAGACATCGTAACACAATTTGAAACGATATTTTATTGTAGATTATACGTTTGACTGATACCAACTATATAATATTTACCTTGTTTATTTATTTATTTATTTTGTATTTGTAATGACAATCAAACATGTTGGAAGAGGGGGGTCGGCGCCCCTATAGGCCGGCCGCCACTGGCACACACCTTTTGTCAAAAGCATTATACTTCTCTACTGAGTCAGAAAACAATGTGAGACAGTCCCGATAAACTGGGAGAAAATAACTGTATGCATGTGCTGTATGTGTGAGGACCCTAATAGCCATTAGTAATGCTCGTGCTAATGGGGACATTTTGTTTACATTTACCTGAAAAAACAATGATTTGAATGTGGGTACAAGTCCTGTGATAAGCTGTGTGCTGTTTATTATAACAAGTTATGTTAACAGTTCCCGAAGAACAGGAAGAAGCAATTAGCATCCTGCTTTGTTAGCTTAACTGGCAATTCAGTTGGTTGCAAAGAAGCTTTCCAGTTGTTCTAATGTCAGCTGGCAGACTGTGTCTTAGCTTGTGGTGCTGCTGCTCACGATGACAAAGCCAATTAAGTGATAGACAGGCTCATTGGGACTAGCATGAAAATCCGTACCAAATGCTGTGCTAATTTATCAAAATATGTTTTCATATATTTTTGTCGAAACCCAAACAGCTCTACTAATTAATTAAAAAGTAATGGAATATTTTCTACTTTTCAGAAGTGGTGGATAAACTGGCCCTGTCCTTTCACTGAGAGGCTTTATTACAGGATATGTTAGCTGGACCCTTTATGTGTAGCCTGGAATCATATTTAAGACAAGGAGATATTGAAATGCAAGTCGGTTTTTTTCCTGAGGAAACTAAGGATTTTGTTTTCAGGCAGTCCTCACATACGGTACAGGGTTTACCACAAATGCCTCTGCACAACCTACACTCTCCTCCATCTTTCCTTCTCTTCTGCCATTCCCCTTTATCCCAGGCTGCTAATGAACTGCTTACCAAGGCTGAACTAATCAAGGCTGACTGCTCTCTGTCAGTGTCAATTATACAGCCCAGCCTCCCATCCCATCGTCCTCTCACTCCGCTCTTCATCTCCCTTACAAAGGGTTGGCAGCAACCAGACTCTGCTTCTCTGCTATAAATTGAAAAGTAACACAAGAATGATGGGATAGCGACACTCCACCAGACACCGAGGTGGAGATGTGGAGGCATGTGTGTGTATGTAAATGTGTGTGTGTGGTTTGGATGTACCCGTAGGTTTTAACTCACTGGCTCAGACAAGGCATGAGCTTCTCACATTTTGAAAACCTCGAATGAATCCATTGGGTGGGATTACAGTATATAACACTGTTGAGAATTTAGACGGCAAATTAAACATTGTTCATTCTATAATTTCATTCAAATAAATGAAAACATATTTTAGAAAATGTTGGAAAATGAATTCAATTTAAATCCCGGGAAATTGTATTGGTTTGTTTTATGCTCTTTTGTATGGACATCCAGTTTTAATCCACATGAGAAACATGGTTTGTTTGTTGTGTCATGCGTTTGAAATGTACTTTATGGAAATTGCATGATGTAAATTACTAACCAAAATGCATTTCTTAATCTGTACATATTGAATTTTTAGGAAGGTTAAGTGAGATGTGTGTGGCCAGTGAAAGAAAATGGTATCTTTCAAAATAAATGTTTATACAGTAGGATACAAGATTTAAGTAATGAACACAGTCAATGCAGAGCCCTTGTAAGTGTAGTACAAACAAACGTGTGTGTGTTTGTGTGTGTTCACATACAACCTCGCCTGAAGATATCATTCAACAGACAAGCAGCTCCACCTTCTCCACCTGCCTACCCCCCTAACTGTCCAGAGATTTAAAACACATCTCTGTTATTTAAAGTAATTAGCCTTAATTTGCCCAAAAAAGACAAATCTGTACTAGACCACTGCTTCTCAAGCAGAGGCCCAGTCACCTACCACCGTCCATCTCCCTGCGCTCCTAATGGGGTCTCGGCTTAATCAAAATTCAGCCATCAGATCTTGATATTGAATCATCTTTTAATTGGAAGCTACATTCTGGTTAATAGTTTTATAATTCGCAGGCTCTAATGGTCTCACCACTGGGATCCGCTCCAGTTTTCTTGCTCTGTTGAAGCTGCCACTGCAGCGAACACTTTAACATGCACATACACACATATAAATAAATATATATTTATGTGTGTATATGTATAGTTCAATTGTTTTACCCCCTTCACTAGGCGCTTCTGATTGTAACTCCACTAAGACTACTTTATATAGGATCCAAAAAATGAGGTCAAATGATCAAAAAAGACTGGTCCAGAGCCCCTGAGATTAAAGCTCACCTCTATATTTAGCTGCTGAGTAGTTCATTCCTATGATGTGTGAAAAAAGTGTGAGTGGCTTGTACCGTAGCTGCATTGATGGCTGGGACATGTTGCTCTTCATTGCGGACTACTTGGTCCCCCCCCCCCTATCTACTGTCCAGTTGAAGACAGCCATAGAGGTTCAGTGTTTTCTGAGAGTACCTATGCTAGGGAACGTTTCTACTATAAAAATGCGTATGCAACTCTTTATCCCAATGAAAATGAATGGACAAATCGTGAGCTGTTTAAATATTGTAGGTGCTCACAGATGTTTGAATCTTTATGGTTTTTGCTATTTTTGTAAGTGGCTTTGGATAAAAGCGTCAGTCAAATGAAATGTAATGTAAAACAATGTTTTTTTTAAGGCCTTTCAGTATTTTTGAATCTACTGTGACATAACGTAACGTCCACACGGTTCCGTCGCGTTCTTCAACACACTTTAAAACGCTTCGAAACGCTTCAAAACGCTTCCCATTCACTTTTAATGGGGTGACGTCACGCTTTGCCGAACTGCATGGTGGTTCCGTTGCTTCACTTTGCCTCCGTTGCTCGCGCTGTAAGTGTTGACGGAAGCACCAGCCAATCAAATCATATGCCAGTACAAGCGCTAGCTAATCAAACCTTGTGCTTGTGTGTCCGGGGCGGGAGATTAATGTGATTGGTTGTTGGTCGCGCGACAGACACGCCCACACGCAAGGTTCAACGCAACGGAACCGTGTGGACGTATCGTAAGAGTCCAATGGAGGCGTTTCAGGCATTGGGGGAGTGTCTGGGAGACAAAGTCCCTGTGCAGGGAACTTTACCCTTAACAGACCCTTTACGTGCACAAAAAAAACACGTTTTAAAACAGGATGGGAAAATCCCAAAAAAAATCTCAGGAGTTAGTGTGGAAATGGTAAATAGACAGCATTTTGTCTGGTCTTTTTTCCGACTCCTCAAATGGCTTTCACATATACAAGTCAGCATTCACCCTTGACATCAATTCATACAGAGTCAGAGGCTGCCATACAAGGCGCCACCTGCTCATGGAAGCTAGCACGGTTGGCTATGCCACTGGGAGCAACACAGGGTTGAGTATGTTGCCCAAGGACATGTTGTGGCAAGAACTTTTATTTTTATCCTTTGAAGAACTCATGGGCCAGGTTGCTAATGAATGGTTATAGGCACAGCTGGGAGACAGAAAATATCAAGTAGCTTTGTGTTTACATGGCTACATTCAGAGTTTCTTTAGTGTGCACAGGGAAAGGGGTCAATAGAGCAAGGTGAGAAGAGAAGGATGCAGTCAGGTGAAATGCAGATTGCAGGGCACAAGTTGTCCTTTGCTATTCTTCTTCTGTCCTCTCTCCAGTGGGATGATTTGCTATTGATTAGCAGTCTAGACTCCAACTCCAGTGGTTATAATAGTAGCCCAAATGCTGGCACCACACACACACACACACACACACACACACACACACACACACACACACACACACACACACACACACACACACACACACACACACACACACACACACACACACACACACACACACACACACACAAACAAGCACATTCTCATCAACATACTCTTTATCTTTTAATAATGTGTGCCAGACTGTCTATAAATCAACAAGCAGCTGCGTACATGAGAATATTCCAGCTGTTATTAACTGTTAATAACTGTGTTGTGAGTCTGCAATGCATTTATGGTGGGAAAAGCACAGGTATACCTATATGTTAAATTGACAAAGGTGTCTTGATTATTAAGTAAAATAACGGTGCCAGTGTCCTCATATCAGGACACAACGTTAGCAGTCATGGATTTATTTTTCATTAAAATTAAAGATAAAATAAGGTTGAGATTGCATTTATTGCAAGCCAAAGCTGGTCAGCAGACAGGAGTTTGCCGCCGGTTGAGTAGGCCCAGTCTCCATCCAAAACATTTCCCAGGATTGCAGTTTAGCCAAAGTACGTAACAGAGCTTCAGATAAGTTTAAGTTTCCTCTCATGAAAACTCTTGTGATGACCAGAGCTCTTTCGTTTAAGGGCATTGACGTAGGGATTGTGAATGGCAGGCCCCTTATCATATATGTTTAAAGATAACTAGATCCAGCCAATTTACAACTTTTAGGACATAATGATTTAAATAAGGGCTATTCAAGCGTTCCAACTTGGTTGTTGATTTTTTTGCTCAAATTAAATGATCAGCTGATTTAAAGACGGATGTTTCCCAATTGAATTCAATGACAACATGTTCTTCTGAGCGCAATGACGTCGCATGACTTACATGGTAGTTGTATTTCCACCGTCTGACCACTTATTCGACTGCCAGGTCACTTCTTGGGGGCTTACACCTGACACACTGGGCATTCGCACCTGGCTGGGATGTATATCGCTTAGAGGGTTCATGGAACCTGGCTGGGATGTATATCGCTTAGAGGGTTCATGGAAATAGAACATCCAAGATGTATATTTCCAACTGCAGACAGGGGCTACTAGAGACCATGACTTCGTGTGTTGACCTAATTTTAGCTGAAATTTACATTCAGTTATTTTGGGGACAGAAACAAGACATACAGTTTAGCAGTTGTTCTCATACAGACCTTTTCCAGATTTTAACACAGTGTAATATATGTACATTTCTTGTCCTTCAACAACCTCTTTTATACACACTCCCATCAGGCTGTAGGTGGGTGTGCTGCCGAGTAATCTCTTATACAGAGGCAGAGGGAGGCAGTGGAGGGTGGAAATTAGGTTTTCTGCCTCCTCCCACCCCCCACCTCCCCCTTCAGCCTTTGTGCCCAGTGACCACTTGTTTATTCAGACTTACCAAGGAAACCCGCATACATAACCCAAATGAGATAGTGTTCATCATTTGTTGACATGTTTTAGGCTTTCTTTCGGCTGCTGTCTAAGAGTAAAGCTTTTCTGGCAGTTGAGATCTTGTATGCCCCCTAACGGTTGAAACAGGTCATAGCAGAGGTGAGCATTAACAGACATCCTTCAGTGTTCGCAGAAGTGTACACCAGAGCAACAGAGAACATAATAGCCCCCTCTTCTCCGTTCTCTCTGCTTTCATCCCTCCCCCTCTCCCCCCCCCCCCTCCCCACCAACTCTATGTCCCATTCATGCATTAGAATAGTTCACAGGGGCGCTCCCTGCTTCACAGGTAATAATAAGACCCGTTCCAAAGGCTGCCTTCCACATGGAGGTTCCTCTTGAATAGCCAACACAAAGTGAGAGCATGTAGCGGGTATGAATGGCCTCCTGGGTGCAACGTATCATTCGTGGAAATCCAATCTCTCCGCTCATTCTTTAAGTGGACCAAAGGTGATATCGAAAGGGATTGTCAATGCATCAGTTTCTCCCCTTTCACATTCTCATATCTTTTTGTGCCCAGTGCCAGTTGTAGTCTGTGAATGTTGATGAGCACGGGATCAAGGACGTATGGAGATCTTATATGGACATGAACCTGAGCAAAGAGCGTTTTTCAATAGGAGTACAGACATTGGTTTGAGGCAGCGAGGTATTTTTGGCAATGCTCACCATTCAACCTTCAATATTACACATCAGTGTTAGTATCTATGTGAAGGCCTTTTATCGAAACCCAAGAGCTATCCTCCATGTTTCACTTGCACTTTTAGTATTATAATTTTTTTTGTTTTTAGTGTTAATAATTGTTGGTGTAACATTAAGTATAATACAAAAATGAAGGTGTTTTTGTTGTTGCATGAAACAGTTCTGGGCTGTTATGGGATTGGATGCAGCTGACCACTGTTTCCAGTCATTAGATGGACCCATTCTTAGAACCTGGGGCTACCTCTCCTATCACATCAGTCGCTTTGAGTTTCTGTAGATTGTTTTATTTAATCTGGAAAAAAGAGATTGTAGCGACTGCGATACAGTAACAAACAATAATCAGAGTTTCAGAGCGCTGTGAATGAGAGCGCTGTCAATGACTTGATAACAGACATGTGTTGCAGCACTAGGTTGTATCACTGTCAGGTATACGCCTGGAGGAGATAATGTGTTAAATTGTGTGTGTGTGCATTCATGTGTTTGTTTGTCTGTCAAAGGCCAATCCCTCATACTGCTGGAGCCATCAGCGCACATTTCTGATGCATGCTCAAGGACCTCTCGTGGTCGTGGTGACTTGCTTTTTTCTGTTCAATGTTTTTGTAGGTCATTGACAACTGCTTCAGTTTGGAATCTTGTTTCCTCTCGGAATCGTTAATTGCTCCTTTCCAGATTTGCAAGCCTGATTTAGTCCAGTAGTTTCCTGATATGATTTTTGCCAACAAGCCCAGTGCAACGTGTGCATTGGTTTGGCAGGAGAAATAGAGAAAGAGACACAGTTGTCTACAATCAGAGAAAAGAGAAAGGTAAGCAGTGGGCAGTTTCAAGAGGCAGTAAATGTTCTGGGAATATTATCCATGAATAAACACTGCAGTTCCTCATTAGCAAACAAGTTCCTGTGTGTTGCATCAGCAAAAAAATATATAAATTCTAATACTAGGTTGAAGTCATGACCTGCCATGACCTTTGAAGCAATAGCGGACTCTGGGACTATTGGGCTTTCAGCATGGATGGAACTGGGTACAGCATTGGGGGCAGGGGGCATTCCTAGGAAAGTTGCGTAGTGGTGCATGAAGCCAAAATGGTTTGAATACAAACATACTCGGATCACAAGGGGTTCAGGGACCATAGTGCATGTGCTCTTCAGTTTTCCTTAAACCTTGCCTCCAATCAGCTGAATCGCAGCAGTGCCACGTCCGATTTTGTCTCAGTCAAATAAAAGCGGCGGCAAAATAACAGACTTTTAGAGCATTTGACCATTTTAACCTACTGATTGAAGTACAGTGTATTTAAGTGTTTGTTTAGGTTAGATTTAGTTAAAACAAGATTATCTGCCGATTTACAGACTTCTCTTTCTGAATGAACTCAATGGGAAAAGTACATTTTGGCCGACTGACAGGGAAGTCTTCCATAATTTCGTCACTAGAAAAACTTTGAGGTGGGGCTATTGTGGCTTGTATTCATTCAGTTCAAGATTACAGCAATGGAAGCTGCAACCCTCCTGGTTGAGATCTGTACACCCCTGGTTCTATATATAATCAATACATTTACTTCAAATAGATAACTTTATTATTTCTCATTTTAGCTGATGCTTTTATCCAACGCAATTTACATATACTTCAATATCGTGGACATGCCTACGAGAGCTATTTGGGGTTAAATATCTTGCACTAAGATACTTCAACATGTCTACTGCAGGGGCTAGGGATCAAACCACTAACCCTATGATGGGTAGACCCCCGTACCACAGCCGCTATGTTGTCTAAACGATGTTAACGAAGTGTAGTAAACAGCATCAATGGTATTTGATGGGTATGTATACTAGCATTAGCCAAGCAATAGCACCCACATTAACATTAGCACACAATAGGACAAACAGCTGCATGATACACAAGAGAAAGTCCTCACGTTCACAAACACACAGACATTAGCGTCTGCAGGGTCTTTCTTAACTGTGGCATGACAGAAGAGACAAGCACTTTGTCTCCTCTCCCTCATCTCCTGTCTGCCGAGTCTCCTCCATCTATTCATTTCCTTCATCAGGCGGCCATCTCTCACTCTGTCCATCTCACCGTTGGCCCGCTCTGTCGTTCCCACCTCCCTCTTTCTTTGCCGCTCTGTTCTTTTTCTTTGTGCGGTGTGGTGAGCGCTGACAGCTCTGGCAGAGACAAAGTGCTGATGCTGGGCTTAAAAGTGACCGCCCCTGTCCTGCAGCCACACAGTTGGGGAGCCAGAGATCCATCACCCCATGGCAGAGAGAGAGAGAGAGAGAGAGAGAGAGAGAGAGAGAGAGAGAGAGAGAGAGAGAGAGAGAGAGAGAGAGAGAGAGAGAGGCGAGGAAGTGTGAGCAAGAGGGCCGGTGGAAGGAGAGTAATTGGAAGACTTACAACAACACATTCTGCAAATCAGAAATGATCTCACCACCGCGGTGTTTCAACAGGATTAGTAAGACCCTGCATGAGAGTTGTGAGGTGGCTGATCAGGTGCCATATTGATGCCATGACCAACCATATATAAGTTATTAATTTTCAATTCAAAATGTTCAGTGCCAGTAAAAGTTTTCTGCTCCAATAATTGGTAGGATCATTTGGTACTAATGTTAAAGCCATACAATGTGATACTAAATAGATAACAACATCTTTCTTAGTAACAAAATGCACTCTTTCTAATTTATTTACCTGGTCAGAGAGCTGTATTACGCACAAGTTCTATACCGCCAGGGTTTCTTTGCCTAACCGACCCTCAAAAACCTAAAATCCTTAACAGAGATGGTGGGCACAACAATGCTGGTTATTAAGTGTAATCTTGTTCTGTGGTTTTCCATTGGTTTTTAACCAATGCTTTCTTTCATAGGCTTTTTGGTGCGTCATTTCATTCTTCCACCATTACTGCCAAATGTCAAAATATTGTTACACCAAAAGGTAATATAAATTAATCAGTAATGTATATTAATTGACTGCCTGTCGCACCAGAGAAAGTGTTTTTATGCTTAGAACAAGAACTTGGGATTGGAATCTCTGCTGAAGCCTGTGACCTAGGATTGTCATCGTCATAACTACACTGTAGCTATGTTCGAATGACAAAATAAAAAACCTTGAACCTTGAAGTATGGGAGGCTATTCTTAATATTTTTCGCCAAAGTTCAATAATTGATCAGTAACAATGCCTTAGGACATTTTAGAGTTTCCAAAGATTCAATAAATAAAGTCCAGGCGTCGTGCTACATTCAACAACACCTCTCTCTTATACGATAAGTGTTATCAAGAATTTTGGAACATTGAACTCTGGTCCTGCCCAAATTTAAATACTTCTGGACTATTATTTCTGACTGTATATCCAAGGCCTTTAACCAAACCAGATCAAGATCTCCTACTTCCTGTCTTAAGATCATTGGTAGTTAATCCCTTCATTAATAAACTCAAAGTTTATTGCGTTCAGGCTTAGCTATTTGCTCATTTGCAAATAAAAATGACATTTGCATCTTGCTGCCATATTCAATGCTATAGATTTGAAGAAATAAATGATGTACATTGTGTTTTTCCCCTTGAATATTAACTAGCATGATCGGGTGAAACAAACATATTTTTCCATTGCATTTATGTTTTACTTAATAACATTCAGATTCAGGGACATCTTTATTATACTCTGGACTAAACATGTTCTCTACTCCTGTTTCATTTGAGATTCATTTTCTCATTGAACTAGTTTCTGTTTTCACATTTGATCCCTCCAGATCCCAATAGTAAAACAACCTTCAACTCATGGTAAAAGCCTGATCCATGTTTCTGTTTTGTTTAATATCTAATTAATATTGTAATACTTTGAATCCCACTCAGAAACATAATAACTTTAAAGAATAGGCTTTAATGTAATGTGTCATTGACAACTTCTGGTTAAGCTCTCACTCTCTTTAACAGCATGCTGGCTCAATCGTAACACAAGACAGGTCAGATGAACCATGATGTCGAGGAGCTCTCTTAAATGCATTTGGCCTGGTCTGTTTGTATAGGGCAGGGGTGCCCAACCAGTCGATCGCGAGATGTGTCTAAAAATAGAACGACAATATTCTGTTTTATTGTTAATGTCCTATAACATCATCTTCCTGTGCCAGAATAATGCACTTGAACGCATCAAAGCTTTGTGATTGGCGTGACCCCATGTGTCGGGGCGTGGCTGGTGGACAGTGGGCACTAGTTAGCTGACGTTGTCCGTGTCAACAGGAGTGACATTCCGCACACACACAAGACCGCAATTATGGCAGAAGCAAAAAAGCCCAAAATATATCATTTTCACTCAGAGTGGGAGGATGATTATTTTTTTGTTTATTCTAATTCAAAGTCCATCTGTCTCATCTGCAATGCGAGCGTGGCTTTATCGAAGAAGGGTAATCTAGAGCGGCATTTCCAAACGGTGCACACACGCTACGAGACGGAATTCCCTCCTAATTCTGCCCTACGCTCTTCTGTTCGTTGCGTGCATGTGTAACAGAGTTAATACATAATTATAAGTTTGTGAATGTTTAATTCATAATAAGTTGGGAATTTTAAGAGATGAGAAGTTTTGTTTCCCGTGGGAACACCGTCCCGTGGCACGTTTTCTTTTTACTTCCGGTATGTATTTTCCACCCTCCGCGGACTGGCCATCTGGAGAATCTGGAGAATCACATACAGCCGGTCGTCAAGGGCTGGCTCAATTCGCTGAAGGCCGTCACCGCCCTTCATTTTTTATGTTTTTAAAAGGCATAATTGAAGTTGCACCGACAGAGGTCCGCCAGAAACCAGAGGAGACTGAAGTCCACCGCAGACGGACCACTTTTGGACAGAATGTCCTCTCTGTTAAAGGCAGCTCATTCTTGAATAGCCTCCCAACTGAGATACGGCATTGTCCCACTCTCAATAGCTTTAAAGGTCAACTAAAATAATGGTTGAGAAACAAACTGACGTGTAATCACAGCTAACTGCACTTTAACACAGGGGTATCTCCTCTTGCACTTTATGTGGCACTTTTATCTTATCTTGCACTTTATATGTCGTTGCTGCTATAGTGTATTATCATAAATACTTGTGTATGCTGTTCTTGCTCTTTTGCACTTTTTGCATAATGTATTTTGTTTTTGCTATGTTTGTAAAATGTAATTTTCTTGAATGTTTTATGTGAGGGACTGCGGATGGAAATTAGCTCAAAGCTAAATCTGGCACTGTTACACTTGATACATTTGAATGTTTTAAGTGTTCATTACTGTGCATTGTCCCTGCCAAATAAACGATAAAAAAAACTAACAACACATCAGCCCGACGCGCGGGGGAAACATACTGGACCATGTTTATTCCCCCTTTCGACATGGATATAAGGCTTTCCCTCGCAAATCAGACCACATCTCACTGCTGCTGCTGCCTTCTTACAGGCAGAAACGTATGGGACAGACCGGTAACAAGGAAAGTACAGCGATGGAGTGAGGAGTCAGATTCAGCTCTGCAGGATTGCGTTGCATCTACGGAGTGGAGTGTGTTTGAGGACAACAACATCACACACGGATACGGTCATCTGCTACATTGGGAAATGCATCGATGAACAGAGCTGGAGATTTGGAGGAGTTCAGAAAATCTAGGTATGAACTCCGGAGAGCAATTAGCAGCGCAAAGAGACAATACAAAGACAAGGTGGAATCTGACTTCAAAGACTGTAACACCCGGAACATGTGGGCGGGACTAAGAACAATGACAGACTACAGATGAGCAGCGGGGGGGTGCTGCGGGAGTGTCTGCATACGCATCTCTCCCAGATGAGCTGAACAGTTTTTTTGCACGATTCGAGAGCAGCCAGACGGGGGGTGCAGAGAAGGTTCAGGAGCCCTGCCCTTTTGTTTTAAACAGGGCAGATGTGTGTAAATCCTTTAAAAGGGTTAACCCACACAAGGCTCCTGGACCTGATGGCATCCCTGGCCGTGTTCTCAGGGTGTGTGCAGTTAAGCTGGCAGAGGTGCACAGACATCTTCAACAGGTCCCTGCTGCAGTTTGTAGTCCCCACATGCTTCAAACAATCGAACCATCGTTCCTGTCCCTAAAAAGACAATAATCATCAGCATCAATGACTACCGCCCAGTGGCACTCACCTCCATCATGATGAAGTGCTTTGAGCGGTTAGTCAAAACCTTCATCACCTCCTCCCTCCCTGACTCTCTGGACCCCCTGCAGTTTGCCTACAGAGAAAACAGGTCCACAGACGACGCCATAGCCCTCACCATCCACACTGCCCTCTCACACCTGGACCAGAAGAACACATATGTGAGAATGCTGTTCATTGATTACAGTTCAGCCTTCAATACCATTGTGCCCTCCAAGTTGGCCATCAAGCTCAGAGACCTCGGGCTCAACAGCGCCCTCTGTGACTGGATCCTGAACTTCCTGACGGGCAGACCCCAGGCAGTGCGGGTGGGAAACATTACATCCTCCACCCTGATCCTCACCACCGGAGCCCCTCAAGGCTGCGTGCTCAGCCCTCTCCACTACTCCCTGTTCACTCACGACTGCGTGGCCACACACAGCTCCAACACCATCATGAAGTTTGCTGACGACACGACCGCCATCGGCCAGATCACCGATGGCGACGAGACAGCGTACAGAGAGAGGGTCGAAAACCTGACATCTTGGTGCCAGGAGAACAACCTCCATCTCACCGTCAGCAAAACAAAGAAGCTGATTGTGGATTACAGGAAGCAGCAGAGAGAGGAACACGCCCCCATCGCCATCAATGGGACTACGGTGGAGAGAGTCAGCAGCTTCAGGTTCCTCGGTGTCCACATCACTGAGGACCTGACATGGACTCTTCCCACCACCATCATCACCAAAAAAGCTCAACAGCGGCTCTTCTTCCTTCGCAGGCTGAGGAGGTTCAACATGGACTCCAGGATACTCTGCAACTTCTACAGCTGCACCATAGAGAGCATCCTGACCCTCTACAGGTGCACCATAGAGAGGATCCTGACCTCCTACAGGTGCACCATAGAGAGTATCCTGACTGGCTGCATCATGGCCTGGTAAGGCAGCTGCCCCGCCCTCAACCGTACGGCGCTTACACAAGGCGGCGTGCGTTGAAGCTTCAACGCTTCTGCCCATTCACTTTGAATGGGACGACGTCACGCCTTGCCGAACTGCATTGTGGGAGCAAAGCGTAGAGCAATGTTCTACTTTTGAAGCTTCAACGGAAGCGACAGCCAATCGAATAATATGCCAGTACAAGCTCTAGCCAGTCAAACCGCGTGCTTGTGTGTCCGGGGCGGAGATTAATGTGATTGGTTGTTGGCCCTACCTATGTTGCAAATGTATTATCTTTTCAATTAACACACGGCATCTATTGCACGTCTGTCCGTCCTGGGAGAGGGTTCCCTCCTCTGTTGCTCTCCCTGAGGTTTCTCCCATTTTTCCCTTTAAACTGTGTGTTTTCTCTGGAAGTTTTTCCTTGTACGATGTGAGGGTCTAAGAACAGAGGGTGTCGTATTGTCATACTGATATTCTGTACAAACTGTGAAGTCCACTGAGACAAATGTAACATTTGTGATATTGGGCTATATAAATAAACATTGATTGATTGATTGATGATGGTCGAGCGTCAGACACACCGCCGGCAAGCTTCAACGCACGCCGCCATGTGTAAGCTCCGTAAGGCTTTACAGAGGGTAGTGAAAACTGCACAGAACATCACCAGGACGGAGCTGCCTTCCATGGAGGACCTTTACTCCCAGCGGCTCAGGAAGAAAGCCCTCAGGATTATAAAAGACCCCCATCACCCCAGCCGCAAACTGTTCTGTCTGCTGCCGTCCGGACTAAAACCACCAGACTCAGAGACAGTTTCATCTCACAGGCCATAAGACTGTTAAACACCTGAACTGTTGAAACAACATCCACAATATTCACCTGGCTGCCCCTTAAAAAATATTTACCTAATATATCATATTTCAATGACTTGCATATAGACTCTTACTGCAATATTTCACTTTTTTAAATTATTTTTCTTCTTGTATTTACTTTTTACTTGCACTATATTTTTCTGTTTATCTTTGTTTTGTGTTGCACTGTTGGAGAAGCCTGTGACACAACATTTTCATCGATATAAGTACACTGTAGCTATGTTAGTTTGACAAATAAAGAACCTTGGACCTTGAGAACAAGGTAAGTTTAAATGTAGGAGGTAAAGTGTAGCCAAACAACTCTTGCACTGTTAATATTTCAACCCTTCAGCTCGAAAGTGTAACCATAAACTAGACTTTATGCATATGTGCAAAACTGGATTTTTGTTTGATTTTACTTTCGAGAGTGATGTGCCACAATGTTACCAAGGAATGAGAGGAGCTGATCTAAAGGCAGGAGTTTTTACAGTTTTACAGTTACAGATTAATATCACTGCAAACTGCGAAGAACACAACTCAAGTAGTTCAGCTACACAAGAAAACAATGTTGTTAGGAGCGTGACACAGTGACTTGGACTCAATGCAACAACTTGACACAAAATTGCAACAACAAAAGTCTTTACTAAATTTAGGAAACAAAGTCCCTCTTAAGAGGAAAGCTTTGCAAAGACAAAAAGGTAAAAAATAAAATACTAAAGAAAAGTGGCTCTTGGTACAAACCAAATAAAGTTCCTAGAAACTGATGGCTCTTGTGACGTGGCATGAAACAAGACAGACTGAAACAGATAAAAGGGAGATGAGGACTATAGAAGGGTTAATGGGACACAGGTGGCAACAATCAAGGGGGGGGGGGGGGGGGGGGGCTGACAATAGAGATTTCTCAATACTCAAATTTCCCCTCATCCGACTCCTATCCTCGACTCCTCTCCTCGAGGCTTGGTGCTGCCCACAGGAGATGCGAGCGGAGGACTGAGGAGGGGAACCGAGGAGGGAGGAGTGGAGGCAGCAGGCGGTTAGAGAAATGAGAACTCCTCTCCTCTGAGCGGTCATTTTAAAGAGACGTCCATTAATGATGACAGAAGGCACAGCAGCACTCTGATGGACAGATGTGTTCATGATGACTTATATATATTTACTTTTAATTCATTGACAGTGCGGTATAATGAGACAATAACAGGCTACAGATGCGGACATATACACACACACACATAAAATATAAACAATTTCAAAATCAAACAAGTATGAGAGCACTCTCATAATAATGTAACACAATCAGAGACTGGATATATCCCCCCCCCCCTCTCTCTGGTAGCTGAAATGGGGAATTGAAATTACGGGCCAAAAGTTGTACAAGTATTAAAAGTAAGCATAGGACACCAAACCAACTGAGACCCGTCTGTCCGCCGCATCTACGCACTGTACAACAACACACACCTACACACTGTACCACACACACCTACAGCCCCTAAAGCAATCAGGCTACAGCCGTTGTGTATTTTATTATGTGAAGCACTAAATGGTCTTAGAAAAATATCGGCTCTTTATTTGTAGATATCTACTAAACTACAGCATACAAATACAGAAATTAATGTAGGCCTGTTATACTTAGTGATATATATTTTACACACTGCTCTGCTTTCTGCACGGACCTCACAGCTGTTCTCACTGTAAACATCGCGTTGCGATGAAAGCAGATAGTTACTAAAATAATATCCAAGGGATGTGTTACGTCCCGTACCCCTACCAAGCGGTAGTGGATCGTGGGAAGACCCGCAACATAAAAACAACCACGCCGAACACAGAATTCAGTTATCGACGGGCATTTATTTTCAGCACAGCCGTAACTCACATGCGTGCCTACCGGCAATAAGGAACCAAGTCTGGACGATCGGAAAACAAACAAAAAAAGAAGGGGGCCTGGGCCAGCCACACCATGAGCCGTAGGACCCAGACTACCCTCCTCTACCCAAAGGTCCAAACACAGCCTACTGGGAAGGAAACAAAGCCGCGAAAAACCTATACTAATATCCTCCAGAGTTCACACAAAAAAAATACAGCAAAATATAAATATATCCACACGAGGTGAGAGGAAAGCCACGGTCGTAATCCCTCGGTTTCAGGACGGGAAAAAAGAGACCTCTTCTCCTTCAGCTTCTCCTCTTTAAGTCATCCCCAGCTGAATGTCATCAGGACACCTGGAAGGCGAAGCCAGGGGCGGACCAGGTGTACCTGCACAGCAGAGAGACAGAGAAAAACACACCCAGCAAGTAACAGGATGCATGCAGAGCTGTCATTGGCTGAGATAAGTCCGGCCGTGCGTCACGCCTCCACCGTTCCCGGAAATGTATCCGTGGAGGAGCCGTGTGGAGGATAAGAGCTCGGTTAGAGCTCCTACAGAGAGCCTCCTCGATGCTCAATGATCGGTCCTCAAAATGCATTTAGAGAAATTAGATGTCCTTCAAAATGGCGCGCTGAAATTCATTTCCGGGTCACTACCGGAGGACCGAGGAGTCGAGGAGTCGAGGAGGGAAAATTTGAGTATTGAGAAACCTCCATTCTCACTGGCAGGACAACCCACAATGGCAGGAAGTCAAGGGCTCTGAAACGAGAAGGAAAGGTAAGTACAAATTAAAACAGGAAGTGCAATGACAGAAAGACATAAGTGACTGTAATGTTTGAACTAACTAAACGTGACATGATTAAACAAGAACTAAACATGGAACAATGAACAAGCTTAGTGTGATGTTACAGATGTATGCCACATGTGTTATTTTGAATAAAGGCCA
The DNA here is from genome assembly GCF_949606895.1 of Notothenia rossii. Classification (NCBI taxonomy): domain Eukaryota; kingdom Metazoa; phylum Chordata; class Actinopteri; order Perciformes; family Nototheniidae; genus Notothenia; species Notothenia rossii. The sequence continues at coordinate 62,751,500 of NC_136902.1, forward strand.
GGGTTGGTTGATGCTTTAAACTGCAAAAGTCTGCATGTGTGTGAGAAGGTCTGCAGTCGGTATAAGGATGCAAAGGTGTAAAGGTCCTGTGTTGAAAGGGGGAGGGAGGGGGGGCAAGACTGAAAGAGTGCCGGCTGGGTTGTCTCCAGGATGGAGGGGGGGCATTAATCATTATTGGCGCACACCTTCGTCCCCGACGCACCCTGACGGCCCTTCCACCCCTGACATAAATCATCATTCCCCCACAATAGATCCCCTCTCTTTGCGATGCCGGGGAAAAAGTGTGCTAGTCGTATTGATTTTCCCTTTTCTCCTCTCCACCTGCCCCCCCCTCCCCCCCAGCCTCCACCAGCCCACCGCATTGCTGTGTCATTATGAAACATAACTGATCTGAAATTCATAGAATACTAAATAAAGTTTATGAGGGCACTCTACTGTTCGCCCCCCCCCCCCACCACCTACACACACACACACACACGGATGCTTGAGAAGTAAGCATGGCGAGGGGGAAAAAGGGAATGAAAAGAAATATATAAAAATTACAAAGCGTGCACAGTGCTATTATACTTCTATTGATTTGTTTTGAAGCACACCTAGGCTTAGAAGAGTCGCTTGAAGAGATTAGAAATGGCCCAGAAAAAGAGAAGGAAGGAGAGACGAGGGGTGTGGGAGGGGGGGTGTGAGAGTGGGGGGATGGAGGGGGAGGTGCTGTTGAAAGGAAAAATAATAATATGGCAATTTTAAGGATTGGAGAGGGGAGGAGGAAAGAGGTGATGCCATTCAGAAGGTCCGAGGTTAAAAAAAAGTGACTATAAGAAACATGCAATGTCCTGTTCCAGAAACAGATATCTGAATACATTTTGTACGTTTTGCATGAGTCATGAGACTTCTGGTGTGTGTCTATTGGTTTAAAGGACTTGGTTTGATTAGTCATATAGGTCTAAAACCTGTGTAACATAATATATCTGAGGACTATATGTCTGTGTCTACCAATCAGAGTGTCAATCCCCAGCCCCTGCAGTCAACATGTGGAAGTGTCAAAGGGCAAGACATTTAACCCCAAATTGCTTCTGTAAGTCTTAGGTAAAAGTCAGGGGCGTGGGAAGTAGGGGTGCTGAGGGTGCTGCAGCACCCCCTGGTGGAGGACAGAGGATCTGCACTTCCACAAGATGTACCGGCGGGTTTTGTTGTTAGCTTCTGCTGCGCTAACGGATATAAGAAGCTGTTTCTACAATAATGTGGAGAGAGAGTTCTGTCCTGTCAGACTGAGAGGCTCAGTGAGGTAAAGGACTCTGAGGGTTTAGATAGTTCACTTTATTCTAAGTTATCTCAGTGGGTCTCAAACGTTTTGATCACAATTTATGTAGGCAAATACTTCAAAGGGACACCTTTATAATTATTAGGATAAATAAAAACAGGTTTGAAATCATTCCAATGTATACTATAGGACAGTAAACCAAAAATATTGTTTAAAACTGGAGAGATTTAAAAATATGCATAAATAAATGTTAACTGGTAAAATAAGATATAAATGAACCACAAAAATAAAACAAGTTAGCCTACATTTATTTGTTATTGGCTATGGTAGGTTATTGGTTATGTTCACATACAAACCGATCTTTTTCACATGGGTGTTTAGAGTTCTATCCCCTAGATCAGTCTCTAGTAATTGGGAGCTCAAAGTGCACCAGATTGAAGTATTTTACTTTAAAATGTTAAAAAAATCTTCCCGGGGGGACCCCCCGGACCCCCTTAGAGGATCTGAAGTCCACCTCCCAATTCAACATGTTCATGCAATACTAAATACATTTGAAGCCTTTTTATCTGCTGTCCACCATATCAATACGTTTCTCTTTTTGTAGTGTATTAGTCCTTTGTAGAGGTTTTTCATTGCCAGCTAAAATCTTGCCTAGGGCAGCAAATTGGTCAAAACCGGCCCTGGTGTCATCCCCACAGCACCCCCCATTTGAAACATGTTCCCACGGCTATGATGTAAGTTGTTTCAGATAAGAGCTAAATGACATGTAATGTGGCATGAGGACAGAAGACCACATGCCCTACTTTTGTTTAAATCTCATCTGTTCCCCTACTCTAGATTCTCCCGATTCTTTCTATTTATGACGTCAACATTTCTCAAATATGTGTCTTTATGTGCTGGGTGTGGGAAACAAACTCTAAACTAAAAAAATCATGAATGCTAAAATAAAAGTACAAATGGTTTTTCAATAATACAGTTGAGATGAAGAAGCTATTAACACTGATTTTGAGAATCTGATATATTGGAATATGAATAACTATGCCATCAACATATCAGGAGAAAACTGTATAACATTAACTTATGTTCAACCTATCACAAAGCATCACAAATAGACACACTTTTCAAAATGTTAATATTCATATTTTTATCCAATTTTATTTGACAATTTACTTTACCTTCTTATGTCTAAATAAATGAAAAGTTTATCTTTCTCTTTTTATTGCTTTTATATAAATATCTATATTAATATGTTTGTGTCTGTTATTTAACAAAAAAATGTGGCAACTGTCACAAAACCGCAATTCACCGGGATAAATGAAGTATTTTCTTCCAGTGTCATTTTTGATACTTCCACTAGAACATCTTCATATTTGACACATAGGGCCTTGACTGTCACATAGAGAGCAGCTTAGTTAATGAAAAAGGTAAATATTGGGAGAATCCCAAAACTATTCCAACGGGTTCAGTCCTTAGAGACCGCTCACCAGAAAACAAACCTCAATTCAAAATCTCAATTCCAGCTTGTGCACTTTTACACACCTATACCTAACTTGGACCCCCACACACACCACCCTTCCCCAACCCATTTTACCCACTTCAATCTCAGCTCTGGGCCGTAGATTAGCCCAGCATGGCGATGGAGGAGAGTTGACAGGTGGGAGTGGGAGAGCAGGAAAGAGAGACTGAGTGGATATTGGTGGCAGAAGTGGGATTCTCAACCTGGCCGGGATTAGAGTCTGGAGTTGAGGGGATATTAATGTAAAATGGAGGGGACAAGTGTGCTCCTGTCCAATTACGCTGCACCCTGTCACTGCCAACCAGGGTGCAAACAACAGGAGGAAAGGATTAATTGCCTTGGACTCTGCCCCCACTACAGGCCCAATTATGGCAACATATTGGCTCCCAGCGCTGGTGCAACCACTGCTGTGCAGGGAGATTGTGTGAAATTTTCAGCGTAGTCTTCGGAGGTCAGAAAGAATGGAGGGAGGGTTGGTGGAGAGGGTATCAAAGTAAGAATACTGCAGACTTCTCACCTGCGACCTGGCAGCTTGACACAATATAACATTAAATATTTTTCAGTCTATTTTTCTATCATAAAAACTGTAAGCTGTATATTTCTATTCCTGTATTTGTGGGTGCTGTTATATCACTTTGTGAATGTAACATGGGGTTTTATTGCTTTTGTTTTATATGTTGCTGCTGTCAATGTGAATGTCAATGTGTATATCCAAAACATTTACAGACCTTGTATAATAATACATATGTTTAATCATTTACAAATATGTAATAATAACCATCTTTCAAAAATAAGATGTAAAATGTCCATAACATAAACCAAGCCTGAACATTTCATGCAAACAAACTAATTTCTGCAACCTGATAAAATAAGAAAAAAATAGACAATATCAAAATATTAATTTAAGAGTTAAATATAAACAAGCAAAATAAAAATAATAAAAGTATTGGAGATATTGAAAAAAAGAAAGTGCTTATTTTGATTGACAGATAAAATACTTTGTGATGCAAACTGCAAATATATAAATCAATGGAAAAAATTGGTTGTGTAAAATACAAAAAATCTTTGTAAAGAGACATTTTGAGGTAAAAATGTGCTAAATAAAAATGAGTTTCAGCGAAAAGAAAGCAGGGCAGTATATTATTGAACAACTCTGAACTACACAAATTGTAAATGGCCGATTGAACCCATTGACATCATTGGGGTTATTGTGGGGAAAGTCCTCCAGAGGAAACATAATACTACACTGGTCCTCCGTGAATGAGGAGGAGAATGAATTGACCTTCACGATTATCATTGGTACACTGGCCCTTTGAAAACGTATTGAGGCTTTATGTAAGTGGTCTATTTGTTTCCCTTACATTATCCAATGTTTAAGATAGGTTAACGATGTTGGTACCACTTTACAATAAGACTACCCTTATAAAGGGTTTACAAATAGTTTGTAATTCATTTATTAATTAGATCGTGAAAACTTTATTAACCCTTTAACTGCCAGCACCACCATTTGGTAGAGCACATTTCGCGTCTTGATATCTTGTTGAAAAAAAAAAAGTTTAACTCCTTCTGATTCAGCCAGCTCTACCCTTTGGTTGACATATTATGCACAAAAAAACCTCTAGATGTCACTGTGGTTCAAACATAATGCCCTTCAGCTAGCTTCAACTGAGAAAGTTGGCAATGCTAAAAATCACTGCTGAAGAAATCACTCTTTTTGGTCAACCTTTGTAAGGTAACCATATCATTTTTGACATATTTTAGTGGCAGGGCACTGACTGAACATAATTAGATAACTTGATGCACAAAAAAAGTTTTAACAAGGGTGTAATTTATTTTTGAAAAATATGCTCAACCAATCGGTCAAATTGGCCTTTTATGGTAAACTAGCAATAGGACTTTTTCAGGGTTTCAGAGATGTTTTCCAATCAAATATTGTAAATAAATGGCTAGATTCATGGTAATATTACTAAATCTAGTACTGCCTTATGAGTCTCAGCGTGAAAGAGTGATACTAATTTATATAGCACCTTTCATGCATGGCATTCAGTCCAAAATTGCACACAGATGAGCAAGTTAGGCCAACACAGGATATAAACATTTGCTGTTAAGCCAGTGGTTTCCTGTTAGGCCAATTCAGCATATACAGTAAGATGAGCAAGTATTTTTTTTATCATGAAAAACACTTTACATTACTTTTTTCCATTTTTTGTTTTTTTACAATTATAATTTATTATCTTTTATGAATATATCTGGTTGTATATATTGCTAATTTTCCATAAAAGAAACACATGTATTTGAGTTTGTGTTTTATTTGAGTTTGATGCATACAAATACTGTACTGTCTATGAGGATTGTTGAAAATGTACTTTTACCATAGAAGGCCAGCTCGACCATTTGGTAGAGACTCATAAAAACAAAACTGTGTGGTCAGTCAAAAAAAAAAATGTTTTTTTCTGCTTATTTGTGGCCCATTTGATAAGAAAATGCAAAAAAATAATTTTTCCATAGCTTTTTTCTTGGTCCGGCAGTTAAAGGGTAAGCTTTTATAAGACATGAGATAAACAGGGCACCTGTGACTGGTTGCTTGCCAAATAGTGAGCCCACATGTATCTGTACTTCTAAGCCTATTGGCTACCTAGCTTACTTAATATTCTTCATCAGCTGGCATCCTTGGTATCTGTTGTTCATTGAGTTGATTCTCGCTGAGTTGCCAATATAAGGCTTAGTCATCTTGCCAAATAGTGAGCCTGTGTTGATGAAAACTATGTTAGAACTGGTTTATAAATGGTTCTTAATGATTAATAAAGTGTTTACAACCTAATTCATAACCTAATTATAAACCCTCTATGAATCCTTTATAAGGGTAGTCTTATTGTAAAGTGGTACCCTAGTACCCAAGCAGCCAGTTTGACATTATGACTTGCTTGTCATTGTATTTTCATGTTTTTTTAAAGAAAAATGAACTTGTCCACATTTCTTGCCGAAAGGGCAGATCTGCTGGCACTAACAATGTGTCCTGCTGTGGAGAACATCCTCTCGCTAGGGACAGAGGTAGCAGATACAACCAGGTAGCTCTTTGCTAACATGGCAACATAAGGGTATTTGGCGTTTGTAATAGCTTTGGCTCGGTCTAAACTTTTTGCGAGTGGTGGAGGCTTAAATGCTACTGGGAGTCGGGTTTGCACTTCAGTCTTTTTTCTTCTGGTACCGGTGATATTCACGTTCGGGTGATGCCTTTTCAAATGAGTGTGCAAGTTTGATGTATTGCCAGCCGCGTAACCAATTTTAGTTGAACAATGCCGACAAACAGCTTTGGTTCGGTCCACCTGTCTTTGTCGTCATCCTTGTACGTAATTGCGAAACCAAAATGTTCCCAAACCGGAGACTTCAATGATGCTGGAGGATTTTCGAGCTCAACTTTATCTGCGTTCGCCATTTCGACAGTTCCTCAAATTACTGACTAAATTTGAACGCATCCATGTGACCAGCTCTCATATGCCTCTCGTCCAATGAAATGACCTGGTCGCTTTATGACGCGTTGAACCCAATGTGAGCAAATTACTCTGAATGCTGCGACGCAGCACCTGAGATTACTTCCAAAAAGTTGTTCACGTTCTCAATTTTTTACGTTTAACGTTATATTCATTCGGTACACTTCGGTACACACGTGTACCGAACCGAAGGTATGCGGGTACGTATACTGTTACACGCCTACTATATACAAAGCTGACAATACATATGTGGTGTATGTAAAAGACTTGATCAAGGATAAAAAATATATATTTCAAGAAGATGTGTCATTTACATATAACTTAAACATATAGGCCTACCTATATCTTAAATGTTACTTTAGCAAAAACGTTTTTCCTAATTTGTCATTTGAACAAATCAGCACTACAATGGTTACTAAAGATTGTAAAGATTGTACCGTGTTATGGGATCCAGGTTTACCAGTAAACCTATTGCCGTGACTAAGATATTTTCTGTAATTCTTCATATTTCTGATGTAAGTGCTTGTATCATTGTGTGTCATACGTACTGGGGACGTAACATTTGGGCTCTAACCTTGCAGCCAGCCAGCCTCCAGGAACTCTCAATGCATATTAAAACCCCAAATATTAGCTTGCTAAATCTGCACAAGGAAGCCATCAGGGGCCCATAAATTGCCAAAACGAGCACTCTCACCTTGCAAGGCGGGCAGTTCTGATTGAGGTCTTGAGATACAGACACAAAAAAGTTCCAGCAGGGGAATAGAGAACTGTACCTCAAATCTTGGCAGGTCATTAACACAATAATGGATCTAGCGAGTGTGCATGGAATGAGAGAGAACTGCATATTACGTATTCATAAAAATTAGTATGGGCAAGTAAGATAGACAGTTTCACTGATGGCATGGTGAAAATGGGACAAGAAATCTTCATGTAAAGTCCACTGATTCATGTCTTGACTTGTGAGTAAGGCCCTGCAAGATACTGGTCCTTCAGAGGGATGTTATGACGTATATTTGCCATTGGAAGAATCACTGAGGCTGACTTTTTTCTTGATGAAATCCAGTGTTGAGCAAAAGGAAACCACGCAGTAGTTTCTAATCAGAGAGGGAAATGGGACTGGAGTTACTGATGGTTTCCTGTGCATACGGGAGGCACCCTGAGAACACACAAAGCGCATTCGAGCAAGCACGTTGACGGATGCCCTCTTCATGAATTTTGAATTAAATTGGCCCTTGATGAATTTGGAATGTGGTACCTCTGTTCCAAAGCAATAGGAATCCAATAAATTGCTGGCGCCATACAAATAAAGCCATACATTCCCCCAGACCTAGGAATGAGCCTCAGGTGAGGAAAAATGACTGCAGCTCCAGGAAGCAGCAGCAGAGAGGGATGAGAGAGGCGAAGGCGAGGAGAGGGGAAGATGGGAAAAGAGGGCCCTGATATGAGCGAGGCTGAGAGAGGTGGCGGCAGATAGAGAGGCTCTGATATGAAGAAGAAGAAGAAGAAGAAGAAGAAGAAGAAGAAGAAGAAGCAAGAGTCAGACAAGATAGAGGGAGCCTTAAATGAAGGTGGAAGGGGGGTTTGCTGAGGGGCCTGGATTCGAGCACATTAACCCTGTCCTTTTGAGTGGAAGGGAAGATATTGGTCAGAGCCAATTCCCACATGGGGCCCGGGCTGCCTAGAGCTCATCAGCAAGACATGCCAGGGCCTGGGGTAAATCAGAAGCCTACTCCTAAGGCCCGATTTCCCCAGAGGAGGCCAGCCACAGCCACTCAAATCATTGGTGTGCCAGAGAGCTGTCTGTAATCTTCTGCTCCTACCTCTACATCTGCTTCAACTCTCCAAAAAGCAATACTACTCCAAATATCCTAGAAATTGTGTTTGAGATGCTCATGACAACTTGCATAATGTTTGGTGTGCCGATAAATGCCATAACGCTTTGCACAGAAACATGTACAAGAGACTTCTCATAGACACATAATGGTGACGTCGACTCCATCGCTGTTCTGTCTACTTTAAGAAAGGCTCACTTGCTGTACCTTGCTATTAAACATTAACTTTCAGGACCCATATTAAGCCCCAGCCCTTGTAATAACCACCCAAATAGCTTCAAAGCTAGTGTAGGTAGTGCATTTTCGAAACATTATTTGCCATAATGAAATACTGTCTCTGTGCAGTCCGACCTACCTGACTCCCTCTCTGAGTCCAACCTATGTTTACCTACCTAAGTACACTCTTCCCATTGCATGTCACCAAACAAGCTGCTAGCTTGATTGCTCTGAAAGATAACAATAGCCATGTTCTATGTTTACCTTTATAAAGATATTTTAATAATCGATAACTTTGCTTTTAAGGGTAACCTGGTGCCTGCCCACATGTCCGATTTGTTTAGAGATTTAAAATATCTAGGGTTGTGCATACTGATGCCTTTATTGCCAGGTGGGAAATCAACTAATCAGAGCTTTGTTGGCAAGACTAAGAATGTTCATGTCATTTATCTTCTTAGCTAGCTAGCTAGCTTCCAAAGCTAGATCCAGGAAAAGTGATGGAGAAGCTATTATTCTTTTAGGCAATTTCAATCCAATGTTGAAAGTTACAAGGAGCACTTGGATACTTGGAAGATGACACCTCCACCAGATTGCAACACAACCAGAACTTCGTGAGTAGGAAGAGTATCATTTGGCTACAGAACACTTTGCATTGCAGAGAGTTTGAAGACATTCGATAGTGATTTACTTTCAAAACAGTAAAGCTCCATAGTAGTCGCTTTGGAGAAGGCTGAAATTAAGAAGCTCTGGTTGACTGAAATTAGGGTTAGGAAATAACTTATTAGGAATAACCCTTACTCAAAATGTAATCATCAGTTGAACAAATGAGCAGTAGTTATTTTTGGATCCAGTCTCCTTTGCACTCTTTTAAGTGCAGGCCTTTTCTACCAGCAATGACTTCGCAGCTCCCTCCTGCACTCCCTACCTCTCTCCCACCAGCATGTGCATACTCTAATATGAATAATGTTTCTCCTCCAAGTCCCCCCTGTAATAAATGGAGTGCCATTTCGCACAATGGCAAAGTCAGGCCCGTATTGATTAACTCTCATCATCGACTCACAACGCCTGCTTCCTTGATTTATGATTGTCTGTTATTTTTACATTAGCTGTCAAATTCATCTTGTCTCTCCACGGCTGGGGTCGGTCTAGGCAAACAGTAAACATCCCCCCCCCCCCCATCCTCCCCCCCTTCACCACACATGGGTTTGTTTTTTGTGGCGTACAGGACCGCCGGCAAAGAGCAACACGTTCAGGCTGGTTTCACTGCCGGTTGAGGAAGATGAGCATCAGTGTCAGGAACAGGACAGACCTAATATGCATGTTTTCATTAAACCAGATCCAGCGTGTAGAGGTGTTATATTATTCCTTGTGTTCGTGGAATACAGGTGAGTCGCTGTTAGAGTTTAAAAAAGTTCTTTATTGGTGGTTGACTTCAGGTAAACTTTTTTTTTTAAATTAGATAGTAATTATTATTATCACATGCACTTCTACATTTGAAAGTTCATACTAATTATACTTTAAAATAAACTCCAATACTATATAGCAGTGGTTGGCAACAGGCGAACCGCGGTCCGGATCCGGACCCAGACACCGATCTATACGGACCCGGACCTATAATGAATACATTAATAGGGGATTTCAATGTTGACGGGGCGATTCTATTTTAACCGCTGCCGACAGGGGGCAAAAGCCAATTTGTTGAGTCACTGCCGCTAAATGCCGGAAGCATCAAGCTAGCAAGTCCTGCATTAGCCTCACATCAACAGGTATAGACAGAACATCCAATTATCCTGCGCTAATTTACTGAATAAACCAACTCACATCTCAATACTGTAGTTCAAAACCGTGGCACCTGCTCACCATCTGTGAGCTATTTTTTGAATGCGCACGCTACGTTTGTTGTCGTGTTCGTGCGCGTCCACCTGGGCAGGCTGTGTGTGTCCTTCTCCCGTGACGATAACGGCTTGCGTTTAAAAAATAATAATAAACAAATTTGAAACTTGGGGGGGACACAAACGGGCAGACAGCAGAGCTCGGGGCAATAAAGCAGATTTGTTTGACTTTTTTACACTTTGTTGTTCTCCTCTTTTCTTCCGCTCTTGTCTCTGATTGTGAGCGTGAGTGTGTGCATTCGTGTGTGTGTGTGAGCCCCGCCCTTCAGAAACAGAGCGGAGGGAGAATGTGAATACGCAAAGCAGTGGACACTGAAACATGAAAACATTGGATAAATAACATGGCGTTTAGTTTATTTAATAAAAGAGCACATGTTCAAGGTGAAAAGTGACCGTAGATAGATTACTTCAGTTGAAATGTGGTGCTATATATATATTTTTTTTAAATAAAAAACAAAATAAAAACACCTTGAATTTCAGGCAGGGCGCGGGGCTCCGTTGGCAGGGCGCAGCGCCCCGCCAAGACAATGGTATGGGAAACACTGGAACCAGTGTGTCTCATTTGTTCAGAGACCGTGGCGCTCATTAAAAGTGCCAAAACGCCACTATTGGCGCATTTCCACCGCAGGCCTCGCTCGGCCTCACTTTAATGCTGCGCTTCCATTACAGTTTAGGAGCTGAGGCAGTAACTATAGTAACGCAGTGTAGGCAGAGCCGTGACATCATCTTCAATGAGCACCCGTGAGCACCCCAGAAAAAACAACATCAGCCGTTAGATGTTTGCACTCAAGCTCCTCATATCTGTTCAGAAACTAGACAAAAGTTAAACAAGTACAAACCATTGACTATCTGTGTCATGGCGAATACAGTCGCTGGTTTATTTATGTCTGTATAGGCCGTTGTGAGTGTGGAAGGCCGGAGCATATAGCCTATATTGCGTTAGCTTAGCCGATCTCCATTAGACAACAAATCAAATCAAGTTTTATTTATATAGCACATTTTTAAACGATTTTTGGTCGAGCCAAAGTGCTGTACATATAATAAAAATACCCTACAGTAAAGATACTTTACAGCAAATACAACAGCACCGTTTGTGCAGAATATCAGTATGAGAAAACGACACCCTCTGTCCTTAGACCCTCGCATCGTACAAGGAAAAACCTCCGGAGAAAAACCCGCAGTTTAAAGGGGAAAATGGGAGAAAACCTCAGGGAGAGACTTGTCAAAGCATTAATTCATGATTTTTACTAACCGGTATCAGTATGTTGTTACTTCGGCATCATTTTGAAACGTGTATTACAATTAATCACGGTCAAATATGTTCATCTTGTTGTAGTTGTAGCCTCCTTGACAGCGATTCTCTCTCTAGTTTAGCAAACTCAGCCCGACTCAGCCCTGTTTGTTGGCCTCGATAGAACCACGATTTAGTCGGGCCAGAAAAAAGTTGAAAAAGTAGCCCCGGGCCAAAACTAGGCCAAGTGGAAGCGCAACCAAAGGGGGGCCCCGCAAGTCTCGGCACGCTTAAAGCGAGCTCCGCGCTGCAGTGGAAACGCGCCATATGAGACAAAACGTGTTTGGCCAAACATTCCCTCTCAAGTCAGAACTGAGGTCACAAAAACTAAATATCGTTCCAGGGCAGGCTAACCGAGGCTAACCGAGGCTAACCAATGAGCACCTGCATGTGTATGAGAATGGCCCTGACACCATTTCAGCCCAGATTTAAACTCCTGGCAGGACAAACTCGAGCTCAATTCTCGTACTGAATAAAAAAACAGTGAGTGAGGGACTGCAATATTGTTAAAACTGTTAAGTCATGATGTGAAACGGTTAACAAAGAAAAAGAGAAACTCAAGCTGCTGCTACACTTTATTTTATTTATCTAAAATTAAGCACTTTTAAGATGCACACATTTTCCAAACCTTTTTTTTTTTTAATGCAGCCAGAGAGAAACATTAGAGTTCAAGAAAAGCGCTATAGAAATATAATTTATAATTATTATTATTATATCCACAGTATTTTACTGTAGCCTATATCTGTATAGTTCAATGTTAATTGACAATAAATATTGTTGTTTTTGAATTGTACTTTCTTTATTTGATTGGCAGTCAGTTGTTGATTACATGCAGACGTTGATAAAGCTACAGGCTACTTCAATATATATCACACTAATTCATAAAGCAAGTTAGACATTTTGAAGTTCCGGACCTTTGCATGGCGAGATTTTCTCTAACTGGACCTTGTTGAATTTTAGTTGAATACTCCTACTATATAGTAATACAGTATGTATACTAAATGGCATAGTGTGTTGTTTTTACAGTTGATACAAGAAATAGGTAACATTTTGTGCAAAAAATGTATCTGCAATTTGTTCATTGATAAATAACACAACGGCACGTTATGAATGCCACTGTGAATTACATGTGTCCCAGAAAGGTAAGGTTCTCAAAGTTTTGAGATATATTTTTCAGAAATCTCCTCAGAGCTCTGAGAACCAAGGTCTTTTTTCTGGTGCATTACATTTTAATTTTCTACTTCCAATATATTAATTTATTTATTTATAAAAGATATGACCTCCATTAACTGAGGATCTCCTCTTCAAATGAGGTTGTACCTTTCTATGTAAATACAGATTATAACAAATTAATAATTTTGTCTCTGCATATACATCGTATTTGCGAAATATAAAACCTTGCTCCACCAATACATGTGTCATACTATAATGAAATACATTTATCTTAAACTTTATTTGTGTGTGTGTAGATACATTTTGATTATCTCACCGATCCTTATACAAATTAACTTCCTTCTTGGCATGTGTGTTGATGAAGACCAAGAGAAATGCAGTGCTATGCATGAAGTTATTTGGATCAGAGGTTATCTAGAAAACTGCAATAACCTGATCAGCTCAGCTGGACTTTGGTTAGCGTCTGCGCTAAGATGTAAAAGTACAAATAGTAAACCCACAAAATGGCACAAATATGTTTTGGTGAGTGTGTCTATCCGTACCATTAAGGTACAGTTGCCAAAAAGGTGGAGTTTAGAACTGGAGCACACCTTAAGTCTTCACTCACTTTGAATACTGCATCTATTTCTAAAGATAAAGAGCTACTAACTTTAAAATAACAGTCATGTCGGCTGACTGTATGTGTGAGCTTTACTTCAGTTTTGAGAGCATTAGTTCCTCGTGGTGAGATGACATTGAAAATGAGAAACATGCCTTTGGCTGAATGTAGCCTGAACGGGATATCGTTGTCAAATTAATATATTTCTAAGACTGTTTTTACTGAAAGTCACAATTCATCCGCAAAAATTATACTGCTCTCAGTTGGATTGTTAAACAGCATTAACATATGTATTGCTGCTGTTCTGATGGCAGTGTTTAATTTGTTGGAAGGCGGTCTGTCCTAAGACAACATGTTTATGACTTTGAGATAAGAGCGCCAACCTTCAAACGCAGCTCTGCAATTTGACCTAGACGCAGAACATTAAAATCATTTGAATAATGTCGCTTCGCAGATTGATTTTTCCTTTTTTACCTTGCTTTAAAATGACAGCCAGATAGATACTTACCATAGGCAATATCCATGCTTTGCTTGTCTATTTGGAGCCGATATTGGACCAGCCCGGTGATCAGCCATCAGCTTAAACACAGTGTCCAGCTCTCTCAATTTAGACGGCTGCTATTTCCCCCCCCCCACCCCTGACTGAACTGGGTCTAGCAAATGTCAAGGTACACAGGTCTAAGTTGGAGTAACCTCCCCTTTTGTCCACTGTGTTTTTTTCTCTCCTTTCAGCCTGGCGGTGTTTCACCCTGGGAGAGTGAAGCGATAATAACAGACGGGCCGAGGCGAGGGGCTGTTCGGGTAAAGCGGGTCCTCTGCTCTAATGGGGGGGCTGTCTGCTCTCCCGGACCTGCCGGCTCGGGGGTTCATTGAGATTCCATTAGAGGCTGCGGGGAGTGTTTCATTGCAGCCTTCCTTTGGTTTGCCTGACACTCACACGGGGATCACTGTAAATTGGCTCTGTCATAGCAGACCATTTTTGAGATGTGAAGTAAATTAAACATGTAATCACACAGGAAGCGCTGTGCGGCTTCCCAACACTTGACTCCCGTCGCCGAACGTCCGAAGGCGTTTCACTAGCTCGTTTTCATTACCCTCCTATCTTTACATCAATCTCCTCATTGTTAAATTATACTGTACAATTTGCTTGCAAGGACCTTGGAAAGATGACGAGCTGACCTTTAATGATGCCTCGGCTGCAGATTCAGTTAAAACTGTTATGATGTCTAACATTATGAAACCTTGGTGTCTGTCGAATACGTCATCACCGTCTCTTGACACATCTGCTGTACTAGGTTGAAAAAAAACAAGTTGGGACAGGCCTGACTTTACAGTAAAATATACACATTGTTAAGCTAAACAGTATGGTACTAATTGACTTTGGGAATAGCCCCAAAGACCCCTTCGGCGGGTCTTTTTTTTTTTTTTCAGGGCATCTTAATATTTAAGAACCTATTAATGTGTTATACCAGATTAACGGGAGGAATCTCAGCTAACTGACGATACAAACCATTTTTACCAAAACAAAACACAAGCCTCATGAGAAGCATCTAAATGACCCCTGAGCGAAAAATGCTAACGCACTTTGGCACAGAACTCAAGATAAAGATACCCTTATTACTTATTGTAGCTGCACATACAAGATATCCGATTAAAGCTGAGGTTCCACAGATTATATAGGTATAGTATCATCACTGAGCGATCCGAACTCGCGACAGGGGAAGCAAACACAGACATCACAACACATAGCATTACGGAGCTTTTACGGGAGATCGTCTCACCGTAGCTGTCAATCTGATCAAAAGATGTGTTCAATGGCATTAAAACGAGAATCGCTGAATCGGTTAATCCATAGGTTGATAATGTGTCTGTCGCTTTGAAAAAATTATTTATAATCCATAATTCCATTTTTATGTAAAAATCGGAGAGTAAAAGTTTGCTGCTAATGGTATGTGGGAGTTCCCCTCAATTCCATTGGCTCTGACGGTTAGAAAGAGATGTCAATCATCAAAATCGACCAAGGGGGGCCAGAGATACTGTATGGAAAATTCAACCAAATTACACCAGAAGTGGTTTTGTTATACTAAATCTCTCTAAAAAGGTCAAATGTCACATGTTTTGCATCAATCTTGATACAGGGTACTTATTATATGTTATAGTTTGGATTCCTAAAGCTTTTAGTCTACCATCCCATCATTCAAGGGTGGTTTTCACATGACACTTCTACATCCAACTCACAGATGTAACCTTGCTTTGAGAAAAAAGATTATTAATTTAACCCTTTTAGAAGGAAAGATATTGTCATTTGTTCTGGGAATGTCATTTTCGAGCCTGAGACCTGAAAAACAGGCTCGGGGCTAAACAGGTTAAGACATTTTGGCCAGTTGACACACAAAAAGACTCATTTATACACAAGGTTAAAATACAAAATGCTTGCATTAATTTGAATTTAAATATATAGAACTGGCCTATGTTCAAACATTGATAAGCACTATGCTATACTTTTGTCTTTTTATTTACTTTCTTTCTCCAACAAGGCCTTTATATCCCCACCGGTACTCCATTAGGGACATGGAGAATCACCTTGACATATTCAATAGTTTGTCAACCTTTTCTGTTCTGTGGAACTCTTTAGATCCCAAATATATATTGATATATCTGTCTGACTTATTTTTTAGTGTTTTTTAAGAGCTTTAAGGTAGTTTCAGATTTCATGCCAATGCCATGTCAGGTGAAACTATGAACTTTAAGGAACTCATAGGCAGAAACAAAACTTCACTGTGCCTGTAAAGTATTACTACTGATTTTCTTAGAAGTGTATCGAAGCACTTTTCTGGAGTATTTTTATAGTTGACCCAACACGTCACATTTTTTTATTATCATTGTAATAAAATGTACCTATACTTTTATACACATAATATAATTTGGAAAGAGAAATCTTACAGGTCCTTGTAGTATTTTCTAACTTCTGCTCTGATAGACTCACACTCAACCAGACGGTCTTTTAATCTTCATCGTCCCAAACATCTCAAGTGAAGAACACACTCCCTTATCAAAAGGAATCGGTTTTGCAATGTATTTTCAGAGACTTTAACTTCTTTATTGAGCATTAAGAATACGGATTTTAACCAACAGAATAATTGTATATAAGACAAGATAAGATGAACCTTTATTAATCCCAGAGGGGAAATTCAGTTGTACAAAGTAGCAACAGGGTAAGCGTGAAAAAACAGGACAGCAAAGATTCACACAGATTAATCCAATCAAAAATAAATAAAATCAAAACATTTTTTTTAAATGATAATAATAATAAAAGACTATGAAATAGGAGATGAGTAAAAATATTAGTAAAATAACTGTACAATAACTGTCAGCATATGTACATATTTGGTCATCTAAGTTATAAAGTACGGAATAAGTTAAAGTGACAAGTGAAAAGTGAAAATGGACATCTGTACACATAGTGACATATCTATCTACCAATTTGGTCTACTACTAATAACATGTTAACATGGGTTGTGGAAACAGTGTATATTTATGTCCAGTGATTTAATTTTATTTATTTTTCATATATGTGGTTCATTTTCATCCGGAACCCCAAATAAATGTTTAAAGGTGACATTTAGACTACTTGTGTGGCTTTAGTCAATTTCGATTATTGGACTCCAGACTTGTAACATTAGTCTTAAAGTCCAAAACAATTGTTGTAATTTATGAGCAAAAAAAAGGTTAAACTCGAAACACAAATGAAACATTAATTCACATTAGCTTAAAAGGGTTTGGATGAATAGTAAAAAAAAACATGCTGTAATTCAATGTCAAACATCTACCTATAACTTGCAAAGTAAGACACTGCAGTCCTGTCTGCAACGTTGATGAGACCAGGATGAAAAATCCCATGATTCCTCTCTTACACACTTCCCTTCCTGCTCCAGCACGTCTTGTTCCTGTTTGTGATTTAGCCGTTGTATGTTGTCTCTTCCCATTCCTATGTTTTAACTGAAGGCCCAGTGAAGTGCTGTTGGCAGTACACCTACCGGGTAGCGCTTGAGTGGAGGAAACAGCAAGGATGGAGCAGCATAGGCTGAAAAATTAGGTCCCTGCCTTGTAATTCAGCAGCGGGAGCTGATATCATCAGGCTGCGGTCGGCTATCAGGCAGGTAATACCACCCACCGACTGTAATCGCTAATGAAGCTACTATTGAGTTTATAATGCGCTAAATGATGCAGACTCCCACTCCAGATAAACACATCCCAAATAAACGATTTGGCTGGTAATTGCACTCCGCCAGTGGCCTGTTAATAGAGTCGAGGCTCTCGTGAAAGGGTTAACTCTTTTTCTGAAGCATCCTCTCGCTGGCTCATTGCACTCTCATTTCTACGGAGATCTTAGCATTCCCTTGGTTATCAGTGTACTTAGAAAGAAAACCTAATTAGACAAAAAGGCCTTTTTTCTCAATCCCTAATTAGGTCCTTAACATAATTAGCAGGTGATGTTAATAACCCTCTTTTAAAACCTATTAAAAATGCTGTTTGGGAGCAAGTGGTGGAGAGGAGTTGGCCTGTGGGCAGTCAGGCGACCCTTCCGTGGGCCGTGGTGAGGACAGCCGAGCATGCTGGGACCCTGGTCCATCAGGGCTGGAGTGCCACTGCATTAGGACCTTGGCCTCATTGGAGACCTTGTTAATACTCAGCAGTGTATCTCCTCAGATATTCTGAGACATTACAGCACACGCGTGAGTTTCAACTGGGACTTGGATATGCCAAATGTTTTGGCGGACACCATGTCAGTTAACATGTTTATTTGTGTCACAAGTTGTCTTACATAAAAAAAAGTTGAATATGAACTGGGATAAAGTGGACTCCAAGTGAAGGTTTAGCTTTTTTATCTGCTGGATGTGTACATTTGGAACTGTTTGCTGACGTGTTCCCCATGGCAGCTTTATACGGTAATATATGTCAATGTTGGGTCTCCAGCTTGTTGCACTGTGTCCAACAGACCAAAAGAGTGCAGTTTTACAGTACCATCGTAGAGGTGTTGTATATACTTTCGATCACATCTAACTGAAAACTTTACTACTGTGTCTACACATTTAGCTGTATTTGGTCAACTCTTCAACACATTCCTTGTTTTTTTCATTAAGAATATCATTAAGAAAACTGATTGAATTGTGTTCAATGTGTTGGTGAAGGTGTAGTTTGTGGGGATATTCATAGATTTTTTGTCATTTATGAGAGAAAAAATTGGCAAACAATGCAATTTTTAGAGGCAGCTTCAGGTCAACCTTTTTTATAATAATAGAAAAAAAAACACAAGTCTTTATGAATTTATCTCTTTCATAACCACTCATATTTAGTTGTAACCTGCATCTCGTAACCCCCTATGTACTAATTGTTGTCCACCTGTGTTGCACATGGACATTATTTGCATGATTTGACAGTAGAATCCCTAAACCCTAACCCTAACCTAACCCCAACAATTAACTCTGCAACAACTGCCTAATTCATACACTCAGTACTCACTGTGTCCATCCACTCTACAAACCCCAGCACAGAAAGAGTTGCATACTGTGTGTATGGGCCGGCCTCACAAACCACCAGGGGGCATTGTGTATTCAATAATGCACCCCTGTAAATTACCATAGGCAAAACAGGGTGCATTGTCACAAACTGGCCTCCAGTGAAATATTGTTGACAGGGCTCAGGGAAGTGCTGCGGGTTCCAGTGAGCAGTCTGTGCACTCTGCCGAGGAAGAGGATGATGAGGAAGAGGCCGCCGCCGACCAGAAGAGCCCAGTCCTCGTCTTTAATTAAGTATCTGAAACATCAATTTAAATGTAAATATCGGTGGTGCAGCGCCACTCATGCGTAAATTAGAGGGTTGGCCCAGCCACGTTTCTCTCTCTCTCCCAAGTCCCTCGCTCACTTACGCTGACATCTGCTCACAGCTGCTCGGCCCGGGGCTGTCCCGCACACATGCACGCAAGCACGCACGCACGCACGCACACACACGCACGCACGCATGCACACACACGCACACACACACGCACACGCACACACGCACAATCAAACATACACACATGCAAACACGGGGACTTACCAACAGGCATACACAAACACACATATACTGTCACACACACGAACACCAACATACACACACTAACAAACACACACGTGCACTGCACACACATTTACACACAGGGACGCCTGAGAGACATTCTAAGATATAAACACACAGTAAACAAACAAACATACACACAAATACACACACTTACAAACACACATGTGCACACAAACACAAACCAAACACACACACACACACACACACACACACACACACACACACACACACACACACACACACACACACACACACACACACGGCAACGCTCACCACCAGCGTTGTTTTATCCACATATTGTATTCCATTGTGTTTTTTTGTTAGCTTAGAATGAGCCCTTCATATCTACATAAGGACTCCCCAGTCTTCAGGGCAGTTGTTTCCATAGTATAACCGAAAGGACAGACCTAACTACAGCTTCAGTGAGAGACTCTCATGTTATATTCTTTGCATGAAGGCAGCTGTAGTTCTCTACATGCTTGGAAATACACGGCTCAGCAAAGGGTGTGTAGATGGTTGCAATCTGCCACCTAACCACTAGATGCCACTAAATCCTAAACACTGCTCCTTAATTAGTATTAAGGCTACAGTCGGGTCGCTGAAAATAACCTACAAGAGTTATAGCAGTTGTAGTTCTCGACAGTTTTGAGCACTTTATAAAGCTGCATCAATCTAAATGTTTTAACATGATTGAACGGGCCGAAGGAAAATGTGTAATGTGTCTTTCCTGCAGGATTTTATGTGCAAATATAAAATGGGGTGCATGTGAACTTTCCTTTTTACAGTAATACAGTAATACAGTAAGTTACAATTTGTCAAAAACATTGTCAAATGTTGACTTTTTCTATCACAACACAGGATTGTAATGAGTGTGAAAATGTGTTCCGGAACAGAATAAACTTACTTACCACTCTCTTTATTTGAAATTTTTCAACACATTTTCACCAATCCTTAAGGGGTTTAAAACTCTGTGGAGGGACCAAAACAATATTTAGCAAACACTTATGTTGATGAAGGACTGTAACTCGAAGCCTGTGAATCGAAACAGCTTCCCACTTCCTACTTCCTCTTCACACACAGACAAGCTCAGCAAGTACGTTATCTCAGGGAATGCCCCATATGATTGTTTTGGCTCAGATTTGTAAGCATCTGAGACTGTGTGTGTGTGTGTGTGTGTGTGTGTGTGTGTGTGTGTGTGTGTGTGTGTGTGTGTGTGTGTGTGTGTGTGTGTGTGTGTGTGTGTGTGTGTGTGTGTGTGTGTGTGTGTGTGTGTGTGTGTGTGTGTGTGTGTGTGTGTGTGTGTGTGTGTGTGTGTGTGTGTGTGTGTGTGTGTGTGTGTGTGTGTGTGTGTGTGTGTGTGTGTGTGTGTGTGCAGTGGTGTTGCTTGCCCCACTAACTGCCCCTTCCGTTTGCTTGCTCCCCTTCTGGAGGCACCAGAGTGGCACGGCTGGCCTTTAGTCGGCCGTCTGCTGGCCCATCAGGACACAGCTCATAAAGAAGAGCCTCCTCTGATGGAAGCGAGGAGGGAGGGATGATTTAATGGAGGGGTGGAGGTGATCTCTTCTTACGGGCCCCTGAGGAGTCCCTCCAATCTCGTTGCTTTCACTGAAGGTGTGAAGGCGGCCCCTTCACGGTGGTCACAGTGGAAGACGTCAGTGTGTATCACCTCGCTAACCTCAAGTGGAGCTGATTAACCAGCTCATCTCCAGTCATTTAAGGGTGAAGAAGTGAGCCAGGGGGGTGTGTACTGACAATGTGTCCAATATCTGCCTTTGTGTACCCCCCCCGATCTAGATCATGGTATTAGAGAATGACACCCTGGTGTAATGCCTCGGGAAGATTTCGGCTCAGGACTAAAACTCAACCAGTGTTCAATCTGCCACTGCCAGTTTGCTGATGGGTTGTTAACTGCAGCTAAAGGAATTAGGATTGACATGTTCACTCTGCAGAACAATGTAGCTTTAAGTGCCGTCTTCTCCACTCCTTATGGCTCCACGAGTATGAGAATGTGCTAATCGGTTAGACAGTGCTAATCTGAAGTGAGGGCTTCCAACAGGTCGGCACATTTCTAAAGGATTTTCCTTTAGAAGAGGGCTGGAGGTTGAATTAGAGCATGGATTTTGCCAATCACAGAAACTATTGTTCTTTATGGAAAGGTATTATAAATAGGCATCAATGTCCTAAAGGTTGTTCTCATTGTGAGGCTTTCAAAGATTGGAAATTAAATTAACAAAAACTAAACCACAATAAAACAAACAGGCTTCTTTTTGGGTACTAAAACTCCTATTTAATTTGTTCAAGTAACAGTTCCCATTATATTTGTATTCACAGCATATATTTTCACAAGAGTTTGAACCATCTTATGAAGATATTTTAGGACATCAGAACAGTCAATGGTTGTTGATTTAACAAATCTTCTTCCAGGTCCATTTAACCCAACATTGCAACTAAGTACTTTCTTTCACAGGGAACGTTCTGAGGTGGAGAAAAGCTGCGATCCAACAAGTTATTCTAAAGGCATAGATTGACATATTTTGCCCGCACCTAGATGAGAAAACAATAAAACTCCCAATTATCCCTATTATCAGAAAGAATGTAAACCTACCACGATTCCTTAAATATCATACTTCATAGCCTAAAATTCCACTATTTTGAATGTTCAGTGCCATTGTGATGTAAACCTATAGGGTCTTTTAACCACAAAATGTATGGTTTCTATTGTTAGGGTAAACTTGCCTCTGCATGCAATTCAGGTTCGCTAAACCGCCATAACTTCTGCCCGCTACGTAAATGACTCGCAAAGGCTACTGAACGTTGGCATTTTATGCACACTAAATGTAGCCCGCAAGAGCCTGTTATACCGTATATTTGTCAGAACGCCAATTCCCCTTACCTAAATCATATTGTAGGTTCCGCATATTCATTCTGCAGAAGGTTTTGAATGTAATCTTGGGTATTTTATAATGGCCAAATATTAGCATTTTGCTATCGATTGACCTGGCAAACTTCAGCACATACTGTACTGGAAGATGATATTCACGCCTCTTTTTCCATTATATACAGTGCTTGAATTGGAATAAAAAAGGTGCCAGTACTCTAAATCAGCAACTGTTTCAAGCCAATTTATTTATACAGCCCAAAAACAAGAATTTGGCTCAAAGTCATAGTATATCTTATAATGCTGGTGGGTTTGTCTCTTTACTATTTTAGAAAGGCTCACTGTACTTAAACAAAATGACTCAGGGTGCATCTGAGATTAGAGGGGGTGCAGGGGTAAAGTTCTATTTTTACAAGTAGGGAGTGGATCTAACACAAACATTTTTTTTAAATATTGAAGTTAAAAGCATCAATCTGGTGCACTTTGAGAGCAAAATTAAGAGATCTATGGATACATATCTCAACATCCATATGAAACAGAACTGTAAACAGATTTTCTATTTCTTTATGGATATTTTATAAATCACTCCCCTTTCAAACTTTATTCTTGTTTTACTGTCATATAGTAGGCCTAGCTATTTCATTTTTAGTGAGTTACTCAGATGGGTAGCCTACCAGAAGACAGCGTTTGGTACTCTGGTACAATTGTGGTGAAGGCATCTGAGTTAGAAGTATTTGAACCGAAATGTCTACAGGCATAGCAGAAGATGGCACCTTTTTACATGAATATTCCAGCCAATCTCTGTTTTGAAACCATGAGCTGCTAAATGAGCACCTTACCCCACTGTACAGGCGAGTTGGGAACTTGTTTAAATATACCTGGGCAGGCTCTGTTTTGCAGAGGTCCTCTGGCACTTGCGGGCCGCCGAGGGGTGGCGGTGTTTGGGGCGACGAAGACTGCTGCTCCGGGGGCGAGGCGGGCAAAGCGGCGGAAGACCCTCATGACGCATCTACTGAGTACTGAGTAACGCCGTACCGGCACCGTGCCGGTACTCAGTAAGAAGTAACGGTATCAGATGGGTAAAAATCAGAAGTCCCGGTACTGTGTACCGGTGAGTACCGGTCCAATTCAAGCACTGATTACATGTAGGTACCTACTCCACCTATGTAACCAGGATGTCATACATTTCAGAACTCAATATTCAAATGCAACAGCTCCAAGTCAAAGCCATGAAAGCCTTGGCCTGCAGCACTTCCGGTCAGTGACAGTGGGGATTTGTGGCAGAGAACCAGCCGACTGCTAAGCCTGTCCCAGTACTGGAGCCCACTGGCAGCCGTCGGCAGCCGCGGCTCATGCTTTAGAGGACCACCCTTGCCATAGTGAGTAATTCCCCTGTCATCGCTCCATACACCCACAGCTCAATGCTGGCTGGCATGGCTCCCTGTGCCCATTCTTTGTCAACAGGATTAAGCGTGCTTAGTGTGAGCTCTCCGGGATCACCTATACTCCATATTGTACACTTACAATGCTGGCTCACCAGTTTGGCTGCTGTTTTTCCCCTCCCCAACTCTTCCTCTTAGAATCAGGAGCATATTAATGTGTTTCCCCTCGAGTATTGAGAAGGGGATTGAGATGAGGCAGAGGCCATTTGTATCCAGGCTTTAATGGAAGTTAATTTGCTATGAAATTTTTAAATTGGGAATAAATTGAAAAGACTAAAACTTTGTTTGTTGCAGACTCAGATTTCTACTGATGTTTCACAGCAAGACCGGTAAGGTCTAATAAAATACTGGATACAAATTTTTGTTGCTCTCACTTAATATTTTCATTAGCTGATTTATGGAAGTGTCTCAGTAGTGTTTGATTTAATATTTTCAAACAAGCACATATCTGTTGGAATTCACATGTTTTGTTGTACAGGAAATGAGATGTAATGGTAAACTGCAATGATAAAAATAGTTTTTTTACTGTCCAGGTTTGTTGTATAATTTGTGGCAAATTTCTCTCTTTCTAATTTTATTGGACGTCACTAGGCACTTAGCTAGCTCCATTCAGATTATTTGCCCTGCCGACAATGCTCTGATTGGACAGTTTCAACCAGCAAAACAGGCATCAAAGAGATGCTTCTAAGTACAAGCACCAGAATTTGTAAACCAATCATACTGGAGCCAAATGATATGAGTTGGACTAGGCTTCTTTGGACTCAATATATCCAAATATAACTATTTCTATTCAATATTGGATACAGCTTTTAGTACAAAATGATACTTTGACGTACGTGTGGAAACATGCCGGTGCACTCTCAGAAATAACCTGTATTTGAAAGAAGATGTAGGTTGTTGGTCTCAACACAAACAGTTTTTAGGTATAAAGATCCATCTCTAAATGATAATGACACTAGTCTCCATGGATCACAATGTGTCACAATCTCCAGTAGACATGAATGAATTGAAGCTACCTTTTGCTATCAGGGTTCTAAGTTAAATAAAAACAATCAGTACTTGAGTATTAGTTTGACCTTCCAGTCTGGTAATTTCCCTCAATGAATCCTCGGAAAGCTCTCCTGACTCAGTATTTTGGTATTAAATTGTACCTCAATGCCATTTGTGTCACATTATAAAATGTTAGCGGTACATAATGTCATTTGGTAGAACTGGGGGCATTTGCTCCAGAAAATTAATGTGGCTTCCTTCAGGATCTCTGTCTCTTTCTTCAGGCTTGTATTTCATCAGAAATGAAATGCCTTTCTACCCGCAGCAGCCTTTTGACAAGAGTCATATTTAATGAATAGGACTATTACCGACGTCTAGGTCTTCGGGTATATTTCTTGGTAACGAATACACGCAGGCATGATAACATATATGGCATTGTGTCAGATTCACAGAGATAAATCCTTAAGATTTAACCGGGTCATGTGTTGCTGTGTTCTCTGGATAATCAGTAACATACCTCAATATTGACTTCAGTGTCAATAATGTCACACAATTAAACAACTTAAAAGCATTGTTTTTCCTCTGTACAGGCAGTGCAGTTAATTATTACTATCATAATTAGACAACATTCACACATTCATATATGTGGGCGCACATTTCATGCCAGCAAATATGCATATATATAGTGTTTATATGACATGTGGGTGAATATGAGTGCCAATCCTCAATAAGAGTGTGCAAATATGTGCTCCGTGAACAGGCATACTGTGTGTGTTTGTACTTCATGCCAGCAAACATATGCTCCTGTGTTTGTCTACATGCACATGCGCCTGCCGGTCTGTGCACGTACAGTATCTGGGTGTTTGTTCATGTGTCTGTAGGAGGATAATAGCCATCACACGGTCTCAAGTTAATTTCCCATGTAAATAGCACGCTGCTGTTTAATCACACAAAAACCAGAATGAGAAATAGAGCATGTCTGCGGTGTTCATACATAATGAACCTCAAGGTTTTATAAATTAAATGCAATATTCCTTTTGCAAAATGTTACATTCTGTAAATGTTATTTTAACATGTTAACATGTTTAAATGTTCATTTAAAATGACAGTTTAAACTGCTTTAAAATACCACTCTCATGTTTCGTTGTTCCAATTTTACACACATATCAGCTGACACTAAGGATAATAGGTCAATATATGTTTTTCCCTAACCCAAACCCTCTCCCTTTATTGACTGGGCAAGAATGTAACAGGCATCAGCTGATCCAAAACTTGATCTGCAACATGAACACTATGAATACATCATCATAAGTATTATTGAACCAGTAATTTGACATTATGGAATACTTTGTTGTGAGGCTTTGCAGGTAGACCTGGAAAAAGAAGGAAAGGCGCACACTAAATCATTTTGTAAAGCTTTACGTTTAAATAATTGACATTGCAGCCTATCACGTTGTTTACCACCACCGCAAGTGTTCTTTTTCGCCAAGTGAAAACAAAAACACTTTTTTGTCCTCTATATTATGTTGTGCATATGTGTGTTCCCAAAATATGGTTCTGGCCAAAGATTTTACCTTGGCCAGAACCATATTTTGACTCATGTTGTCATCTTTCTTCTCAGAGAGTCCAACATCACACAATTTAAAGGGACAGACAACGTTCAAGATCTATATTCAGAGTAAGGTAATGAGGTAGCAAAATGGATATTATCATTATTATTATTATATTATAAGGTAATTTATAAAATGATAAGTAGTCATTTGGAGCACGTTATGATAGATGCATCCCTGTTTGTCAGTAAACACATTACTGCCAATGGTGGCCTTCTACTGCACTGATGTGTCAAAGTGTCAAAATAAATGGGGGACTGCTAGCAAACGTAGATGAACCACGCAGTGAAGTTTAACATCAAGTATTTGACATCCCTGAACTGTGATAAAACTGCTTTTATACCAAATATGTGGATCATCTGGAGGTTTTGGTAAAAGACCTTGATGTTGAATTCTTTTATTCAAAAATGAAAAGTGAATGCTTTTAGAAGCACAATCTAAATTCCATTCTCGCCCATTGTGTGTTATGTGTAGGAAAACACAAAGACATGCTTGTGCACAGTGGCACTTACATACAAAGGGGAACAAATCCCCTGACAAAAATATTTTACAATCCGTTTTCAGCTCATATAATTCTATTTTACATTTAGTCACTTGCAACATTGTCTTTCACTATTTTATTTCTATTCTGTTTCTTTTTGCACTATTGTGTTATTGTTTATGTCTTATATATATTTATGTTGCATTGTTGAAGGAGCCTGGGAAATTGCATTGACATAACCACACTGTAGCTACTGTGTGCATATGGCAATTAGAATCTTGACAACAACAACAAAATTAATACTAAACACAATATATATACATACAATCTAGATAACAGGTGAATATTGATGGCTTAACTATTCAGCAACCTGACTGCCTGCAAGAAGGGTTAGGGTAGAAACCACAAGTCAGAGAATGTGTTTTCTGTACCTAATAAAGGTGAACTGGACCTTTAAGCACAGACTTGGTCAAAATCTCTCCTTCACCTCAGGAATAGTCAAAGGAAGATCTTAAAGCTGATCCACAGCTTCTCGTTTGAGCTCTTAATGACAGCGGGGACAACAGCAGGGCGCACTGACAGTATGTCGCCTGCACGCCTCCACCACCGAGGCGCAGGAAGCCAAAGGTGGTGTGTGTGTTTGGTGGACCCCGGTCACACACCGTCACGCCTCCGCTCGTCACTGACCCCTGCTCGTCCTTCATGTCGGGGCCAGGAGCACCTCCATAATTGCGGCGGCAGCGGCGGGCTTAAAACCGCCAAATCATAAAAAAGCCACGGCGAGCTCCAGTGAATTACGAGGAAATATTGCCTTCCTTTACAGCGGGGGCTGTGAATGAAGCCATAAAATTATGAGCAGTTTTTATGATGGCCCATTGAAGTAGGATGCTTGTATATTGATGGTTCACAGGCTGTATCCCTCTTCCCCCATGCGGTGGAAGAGCTGACAAAGGGGCCCCTGTGTAACTATTTTTCATGCATTTAATATATTAATTATCCGGTAAATGTTCCCCAGGCAGTGCTTGGGATAGCAGAGAATGACAGCTTTTCGATGAAGCTCCCGGGTTGGCCCATCAGGCCGCAGTGTATTACGTGGGAAAGGTCATTGCGGGGTTAATGTAACTTTTTATTTGCTGATTTTTCATAGGCGGGGAGGGTGGGGAGGGAAGGCTAGTTTAGAGAAAGGAGAAGTAAGAGAGGGAGACAGAGAGAGATTTCGGCAGAGGGGTGCTGTGTGTTGGAAGCAGAGAAGATAACGCCAGGGTTTTTATTATTGTGTTTGGGTTCCTTTTCTGTCTTGGTCTGATATTGCAGCCTCGCCTCCCCTTTTCCCTCCCCCCCTCAAAACACGCACACACTCCCAGACACACCCAGTAGCTCCTGGCTCTGCTACATGTAAGAAACTGATAGGTGAGCCCACAATAAAAAAAAGGCATTACTTGGGTGCAACTCACTGATTGTCTGCAATCATCCATATCCCACCTTCACATCCCATCCAAAATCAATTCTTGATCAATTTCATGCCACAGAAAGAAATAATTTCTCCAAAATTGAGAACATATTCAGTTTGATCATTTGTGCTCTTCCAGTAGTAATTAAACTGCTGGGTGGAATAACTGAAAAGATTATTGTGCTGCTGCTTCTTTACGCCAACTATTTCTTCCCCCTACAAACTCAGATTATGTTGCTGCCAGTATCTCTTTCAAACATGGTTATGAGAAAGGAAAAAATAAGGGGGAAAAAAATTGCTTTTTTAATCACCATATGCACCCTCACTAATTCAGGTGCTCTGAAGTGCTGTCAAGAAACAATTGAGTGGAGAGTCGGTTGAAGTGATCAATTGTGCGCGGTCCCTAGGTGGGGCTCTCATTTGCTGGTGCATTCCTCCAGCTGATTAAGTTAATTAGAGCGCCCCCACATCCTTCTGATTGGATGTAAACATTAATATGCCAGAAAATGACTCCGTCGATGTTTACCGCAATGTTCCGAGGCGCGCTAAATTGATCGGCTATTGAGCAAAAGAAAGAAAAAAAGCATCTGTGATTTGATCCCTCTTGCAGATGGTGAGGAGGTTCATCCATTCTGGAATTAATCTTCCAAGTTCAAACTTCCAAGCTCTTTTTTGTTATGCTCCTCCCTGGACAAGCCACTCACTTTACCGCCCCCATGCCCCTTGTGAATTCCCCTCACCTCTCAAAGTTGAAAAGCTGTGGTGGTGAAATACAGAGCGAGGACGGCGGCATGCTCTGAGATGGTCTTTTATAAATCAGAGTGCGGTGTAAAAGCCCCAGCTCGATATCTCATCATAGACGTGGTAGTGTTCAGAAAGTGGCCCAAGCAATGAGCCACGGCTCAACTATCTATTCGCAGGTGTACGTGCTTTGTGGGGGTGTGTGTATTGTGTTTCTATTGACCAGCCAATGCACCATTGTACACTGATTTATGAATATGTGCTTTCATGAGTCCTGCATGCTTTAATGCATTCGCAGTTGAGAGAGAAAATATGGTTCATTTGTCAGAGGCGTCAGAGTGCTCGCAGCTGAATTAACATGATATACCTGTGAACTCACCTGTGTGAGAGTGTATTATACTGGCCTGTCTGTCAGGGGCTGACGGGGATGTGGCACTTTATATTTATTCCTTAACTGTGACTCAGCGTTCTATCAGGCTTCATTTAAGTAAGCTAATGTACTTTACTGGATTTACTTTTTCATAGATTGAAGGGAGTCTACAAGCCCACCTGTTTCAATTGGACCAACATGTAATTTTATTCCCACTTCTGTATGTATAACTTAGAAAGGTTTGGCTTATTAACAGCCAATGAAGTAGCACTTTCTTGCTTTTATCTTATCGTAATTCACTTTGGATAAAAGCATCAGCTAAATGAAATGTAATTTATCGCTTCACAACTGGCCAAGTGTCAGTTTAATAATTTCTAACACCAAAGATAATTGACTTTTTTCACTTATAGTAATGGCAATATCCTCTTTTGCAGTTGCCATTAATAGACAGAAAAGTGTTGAAAGTTCTGTTACGCAGACAGAATAAAAAGATGTTCCCGTGTTTCTATGCGGTCTGTGGTTTATTGGAATTGTTGCAATACCAGTTTTAGATTTTGCCAGTGATATCGGTAGGAGCTTTTTTTTTTCAGCATCTGTAGCATCTGTAGCTGTTAGCATGTGTTGTAGCGTCTGGTAAGAATGGTGTGTTCTCACTCTTCCTGTCCCCCCCTTTCCTGTCACCTATGCCCCAATTTATCGCCGCCAAGTGTTCAAACTAATACTGCGATTTACCTGTATATCTAAGCAAACCAAACTAACATGCCAACAACTAATATGTTACGATGTCACTTAGTTCTTTATATTGTTGTTCATCATTTTCAGCCATGAGTGTGTACTTATTTGTCTTTATTTTTATTCTATCAATACTTATGTGTGCTTTTCTTCTCTACATTTAATAAGTTAGCTTACTCTTTACTATTGCATGCTTTTTTTACCTGCTATGCACACAGACTTTGGCTGTACCACTATACATGTCCCCGCTTCGAGACTAATAAAGGAATTCCGATTCTGAACCATAAACATAAATAGCTCCAAAATGTGTTTTGGTTTGTGATAAACCTTATTGTTTTGGACTCATGGCCTGACAATTCCGTGAATAACTGGTGAACATAGTGGAGCATCAAGAAGCTAAAGACAGATATATTTCCCTCAGGAGTTTGGAGATACCAAAAAGAGCTAAAAAAAGAGCTAATATTGGACTTACATTCATCAGGTGGACCGAAACACAATTTCAAATGCTTAAGTTGCTCAGCTGGATGTGTAAAGTACGCTCCACCTCAGCATACACGCAGCGGTTCAGTCTGTGGGGTAACAGCTCTGGAACAGGGTGTTGAAGCCCTAGATGGGTGTTGCTGTGCTCTGACGCATCATCAGTAGCCCCCATCTCCCTGCCTCACCCATGCCATTGTCATCTCGCCCCCCCTGCAGAGCATCAAGTCCCATTAACCCCCCGCCTGCCTCTCTGCAGGCTCCCTGTGTGCTTAACACAGTGGCGTTAGCGTAAAGGATGTGCCTGCTCCTCCAGGTGAGCTTTGCACAGTTTAATAGAGGTCTTGGAGGGGTCTGCTTTAATATAGTAAGGCCGTTGAGAGGAGGCCATGACTTACACCTCCCAACCTACATCCTCTCTTCCCTAATTTTTCTATCTTTATTTCCTTTTTTCCCCTGAGACTAGTCATTTGGCATTATGGGGACCTGGCTATACAATGTGAACTTTAGCCTCTTCTCTCCTCTCTGTGTGTTGACAGCAGTGGTCAAACAGCCACAGTAAGGTGCCGACTTGGGCTGCATTTACTAGAGCTCTTTCTAACACGGGGCGAGAAAGTTACGTTGGGCTAGGACAGCTACGAGTCCTTAGTTGGGAGCGCAGCCAATCCTGATGCAATTTAATCTCATTTTTCTATACAGTGCATTTTATATACTGTTCCATCCAATTTCACACCGACATTGTGAATGACCTTGTGACCGTTCCTCTAGCACCACGATCAGTTCAAATCTGACCAAATGAACTTATAGAAATCCAAATATATTACGCAATGACATTTAATAGGCACATTCATGCTTCATGATGATGACTCTTCATCTAAAACCAACATCACGACAACTTTTACTTTGAACACATCTTGGTATGCTGCACTCCTAGTTTATGCATTTTTAAAATTGTGTTAATGTCAACATTAAAGGTCTAATTATGAAATTCTTCGGTATATGGGAATTGGGGTTCATTAACTTCAGAGGGCCATGCAACAGTGATGCAGCTATTGTCTGTTGGTAAGGTAAAATATAAATGAATTGTACACGGTGCTTTATTGACTATTGGATATATCATTGATAAAACATCAATACTCCAGGGAGATGGATTGATGTTATCATAAATTAGAAGGCCAGTGGCTTTCTTTAGCTGAACGTTTAGTCTAAAGTTGTTATTTTTGGCTCTTAGGAGTTCATTCAAAATGACGAAATGTCTGATAAAGATGCTTTCAAGTGTTCAGTGAGTGTGATTCCCCAAAACAGGGTTGAAAAGAGAACAGCAGTTGTATCCTAGTCCATGGACATTTGTTATTTATCCAATTTATATTACTCAGTCCTCCTTCCTTGCATGTGCAGCTTGTAACTAATTCTTAACTCTCTTCATTTGCTTGATGTTATATTGTGTGATATTTGTTTGAATTATAATCTGTTTTAAAAAGGCACCTTTTTAGATATTCAAATCTTCATCGAGGTCCCTAAACGTTCTTATTGGCGTTTTCATATTGTTCCACAGTCTAGCGTGAAACCTAGAATATTCCCTCCCATCTGTGTCGAAAAGGAATTGTAAACATGGGAATATTTCCCATTGCCACACAAAATGTGACCACTGTGTAGACTCCATATTGCTCATTCTGCACAGTGGGTGCAATAGAAGTGGGCTTAGAACTTTGAGTGTTGGTATTTTTGATTTTGTTGGGGGTGCATTGTACACTCCTCACACACACACACATCCATTTTGTCAACACTGATTGTTGTTCTTACTTCCCTTCATAATTCTGCCCCTTCTCACCTTATCCACTGTCGTCTGCACCCCGCTTTCTTCACTCTCCCCTTTTCACTCTCCATCTCCCTTTGTAGCTATACCACCTTCTCCCTCCCCTTCCTCCCCACCACCACCACCGCCCCCCCTCACCCCCCTCCCCTGTCTCCCTTCCTGCACAGCCGTCACTCTGAATTATTTTCAATGAGCTCCTTTATAGCGGGCGCCAGATCTCAGCTCCAACTCATCACTGAGCACAGGGCTGGGGGGACGCGCTCTGCATTTCGATCAGCTCTGAGCCTCCACTTTGCTATTAACCCCTTTCACACTAAACCCCACCGCCACCACCAGCCCCCTCTATCTACACCTTAGCTCACTCTATTTCTCTACCCATGTTTATGCTCTCACCTCTCCTACCTCCATCCTTCATCTGATTTTCTTTACACTCGCAATTCTTTCTCGTGCAAGTCTTTCTTCTCACTGTCAACCGCGTCCACACTTTCTAAATTCAGCAACTTTATCATCATGATGAAAACAACAATGATCCATGTTTTATATTCAAGGCAAATTATGATGATAAAATACTGTAGACGTTTCAATACTACCTGTAATAACAACTTGAAATATGCAAATAGCTTAGAGGCATATCATACACAAGTGTCTGCTATACACTGAATCAATATGAAAATAATAAGACATTTTGCAATCCCATTCCTTTTTAAAGAGGCCCTATTATTATTATTTTTAACGTGTTTTCCCTTTCATGTAGTGTGTTATGTTGTTGTGACATCACTTATGTAACACTCAAGTTTCTATTGGCTATTGCTCTGACATATTGTACGTGATAAGGCTAAGGGAAGGATATCTCTAAGCGGTTCACCAGTCACAACAGAGCTGGACAGCTAACCAATCAGAGCAGACTTGGCTCTGGTTTCAGACAGAGGGTGAAAAGAGGTGCTGCACACAGGCAGTATGAGAAACATAAAGAGCTTTTTGAACATTAAAGCATGGAAACATTTCACAGTAGAGGCTCAAAAAACTAATATGAACCTGAAAAGGACCATAATAGGGCCCCTCTAATTTAGGATATGGATGTATGTGTGTTTATATGGCTGCAAAGTTATAATGAAAATGAGAATGATTTGGGTTTATTTCATTGACAATATCATTATCCTTATGAATAATTTAGTCAGATCAATGGAATAATAATATTTAGCGGCAATACACCTATACCAACACAGTCTCACTGCCTGATAGTCCAATAGCGACGCTTGGTCAGGGTCCTTTGGCGGGCAGTTGCGACCAGTGTTGGGACTAACGCGTTACAAAGTAACGCGTTACTGTAACGCAACACATTTTTGCAGTAGTTAATAGCGTTACTAGTTACCTATTCCCATTAAGTAACGCCGTTATAGTTACTATGATTTAAATGGGTGCGTTACTGCGTTACATTATGTGATGGAACTGAACCGAATCTCCACGCGGATGTAACTTACAGGCGAATACAGCGATGTCCTCTCACAGCACCATGGAAAATTGAAAGTAACCAGAGAGGAGTGATGATTGGTTAACGCGGGGTAACATTTCAGGGTAAGCCAATCAGAGACAGAGTTGGGCGGGTCTTGCCTTATGGGGAAAATACACACACACAAACTCTCACACACACACACACACACACACACTCACACTCACACTCTCACACTCACACTCACACTCACACTCACACTCACACTCACACTCACACTCACACTCACACTCACACTCACACTCACACACACACGGCACACACACACACACACAATGGCAGATGCAAGTATCAGCGAGAGCAGCAGCGCATTTGCAACTTGGAAATACAACCACTATTTTCAATTTGTGGGGATAAAGGACGCAAAAAAGCTTAGGCCTACGGTAAAATGTAAACTGTGTGCAGGACAGAAAGCATTGTCCACATCGAATAACAGCAATGCCAATCTCCTGAAGCACCTAACTAATGTACATGGGGCTATAAAACTAGTCGCCAAAGACCCCACCGTCTCAACCAATGTCTAAACATATCTTTTGTGTTTTATTGTTCCACTACATTTCGTAATGATAATTGCTACAATGATGGGGAGTTGTCTTCTCTCTTACTGTGCCACAGAACAACACAAAAACTTGTATTTTTATTGTTATTATTTTTAAAGTAAAGTAAAGTAACTTGTTACTAGTTACTTTTATAATTTATTAACTAATAAAGTAACTAGTTACTTTTTTGAGAGCAGTAACTATAACTATTACTTTTTAAAAGTAACTTGCCCAACACTGGTTGTGACGCGCTGAGTCTCCTTCAGCTTCATAAATGGAGGCAAAGAGCTTTCAACTCATTGCAATGTATTCCCATTGGCGGCGGTATTTGACGCTCAGGGAAGCACCGCATCGGTCCATGTCGGTGGCAGTTTTAAAGGCAATGTGAGCGTCCATTCCCATTTGATAGTGGAGAATTTTACACCCGGAAGTAAGTATTCTCCTTACTGTAGATTGGTTTTACAGTGATATCTACATACATGTCAACTCAAAAACACCAGATTATCCTTTTTAATTACACAACATTGACTGGTTTAAATTGTGTAATAACCCTACACTACCCATAATCCTCAGCTAGAACTACACCAGCCGCTTTGCTTGACAAAGCCCGTGATTAGTCCTCAAGCTCTGTGATTGGATGTTGGAGTGGCAGTGCACAAAGTTTATGCCGAGCGTCATACAGCACTTTGAAATGGAATGAAACCCATCGAAGGCACACGATCCAAAACTGGACTCGAACGTTATTAAAATCAACCAAGGGGGGCAATAGATATGGAAAATGCACCCAAATGACCCCAGAAGTTTTTTTTTTTTCTATATCTCAAATGTCACTTGTTTTGCATCAATCTTGATACAGGGTACTTATTATGTTATAGTTTGGATTCCTAAAGCTTTTAGTCTACTATCCCATCATTCAAGGGTGGTTTTCACTATAAGTAATGTCATTTTTTTGGACGGGCGCTATCATTTATGTTCAATTTGAATTTACTTTAAAATAAAAACATTCTATATTGATTCTGACTCTTC
Organism: Notothenia rossii; assembly: GCF_949606895.1. Classification (NCBI taxonomy): domain Eukaryota; kingdom Metazoa; phylum Chordata; class Actinopteri; order Perciformes; family Nototheniidae; genus Notothenia; species Notothenia rossii. The sequence goes on from NC_136902.1 coordinate 62,786,949, forward strand.
TACATCCAACTCACAGGTTTATTATTGCTTTGAGAAAAAAGATGATTAATTTGCCCCTTTTTATAAGTGAAGATAAAGTCAATTGTTCTGGGAATGTCATTTTCGAGCCTGAGGCCTGAAAAACAGGCTTGGGGCCAACTGGTTAAAAGACGTGTTCGTATTTCCCATAGTTACAAGTTGCCAGTATTAAACTGTATACATCCCTGGAGGTTTAGGGGATGGTAAACACATCGGTGTCTATATACAAGTGATTGGAATATGATATATTAGATAAATAATTTGTAAATTGCAGCCAGATGAATGTTGTGGAAGTTGTTTCAAAGTTCAGGTGTTTAATAGTCTTCTGGCCTGTGGGATGAAACTGTCCCCGAGTCTGGTGGTTTTAGTCCGGATGCTGCGGTACCGCCTGCCAGACGGCAGCAGACAGAACAGTTTGTGGCTGGGTTGATGGGGGTCTTTTCTAATCCTGAGGACTTTCTTTAAGGTTAACATGGTATTTTTACTCCAATACATTTATTTTAGTTCCTTTGCAGATTCTGATTAATGATGTGAAATATAAACAACCCTTAAATCAGACTTTAGTTGCACCTGAGTAAAATTCAGGGAAGGTGATTGTCAAGTGCCAACAATCAGGAGAGATATTTGATAGTTGGTGCTTGAGAAGACAAAAAATGTATCTGCAGATCCCTATAAAGCATATTCATTACTCGTTATTCTCTAATAGTTAATTAATTTTGCATATCCCTTTCAAGATTTCAAGATTTTCAAAGGTTTATTGACATATCATATACACAACTACGGTGTAGTTATGCAATGAATGAAAAACTTGGGTCGCAGGTTCCTCTACAAGACATCTATCAATATGTATGTGCCTCCACCATTAAACTCATATTCTGCACATTTCTTATACTATCTACATACATCTTATAAGAGTATAATAAATATGCATAATATCGGTTAAAATAAGTGCTTCAACATAGTTAACATTGCAGGAGAGTTGATTGTCAAGTCCCAAAACAAACCATGCAATATATTAGACTATAAGTACTTTATCAGGCTTAATATTTATCTGCAGATACCCCCAAAGCTTGTATTTAAAAGAAAACCTAAAAGTAGCATTTCATGTTTTAATAAAGCCTAATTAATTTGTCTTTTTTTGCACATCCTCCTATCTTTGTACATCCGGCACTAAATTGTTTTATTGTAGAGATCATTTACAGCTTCTTGATATTTTCTATTCAATATTTCTATCATTGACCTTCTACTTTCCCCCTAATTTGTATGTACTCTTAAAATTTAAATGTTTTCATCAAATATAACACATTCAACAAAACATGCAGCAGACCTTACCCCTCGATTCCACCGGGTCCGACTGCGCCGCATTACGGCCGCGTTACGGCCGCATTACGGCTGCGCCGCGGGGTTCACAGTGATCACGGCCACTCTAGTCAATAGAGGTTTCTCAATACTCAAATTTCCCCTCCTCGACTCCTATCCTCGACTCCTCTCCTCGAGGCTTGGTGCTGCCCACAGGAGATGCGAGCGGAGGACTGAGGAGGGGAACCGAGGAGGGAGGAGTGGAGGCAGCAGGCGGTTAGAGAAATGAGAACTCCTCTCCTCTGAGCGGTCATTTTAAAGAGACGTCCATTAATGATGACAGGAGGCACAGCAGCACTCTGATGGACAGATGTGTTCATGACGATTTATATATATTTACTTTTAATGCATTGACAGTGCGGTATAATGAGACAATAACAGGCTACAGATGCGGACATATACACACACACATATATTTATATAAATATATACAATTTCAGAATCAAACAAGTATGAGAGCACTCTCATAATAACGTAACACAATCAGAGACTGTATAAATCCACCCCCCCCCCCCCCCCCCCCTCCCCCCTCTCTCTCTGGTCGCTCAAATGGGGAATTGAAATTACGGGCCAAAAGTTGTACAAGTATTCAAAGTAAGCATAGGACACCAAACCAACTGAGACCCGTCTGTCCGCCGCATCTACGCACTGTACAACAACACACACCTACACACTGTACCACACACACCTACTGCTCCTAAAAGCATAATCAGGCTACAGCTGTTGTGTATTTTATTATGTGAAGCACTAAATGGTCTTAGAAAAATATCGGCTCTTTATTTGTAGATATCTACTAAACTACAGCATACAAATACAGAAATTAATGTAGGCCTGTTATACTTAGTGATATATATTTGACACACTGCTCTGCTTTCTGCACGGACCTCACAGCTGTTCTCACTGTAAAAATCGTGTTGCGATGAAAGCAGACAGTTACTAAAATAATATCCAAGAGATGCATGCAGAGCTGTCATTGGCTGAGATAAGTCCGGCCGCGCGTCACGCCTCCACCGTTCCCGGAAATGCATCCGTGGAGGAGCCGTGGAGGATGCATCAGTGTCTCCTCAGTTAGAGCTCCTCCAGAGAGCCTCCTCGATGCTTGATGTTCGGTCCTCGATGTCAGAGCCGGCCCGACCCATTAAGCGACATAAGTGGCCGCCCCGCAGCCACTAAGGGGCCCCCTAGCAAAAAAAAAAAGTTTTTTTTTTTTATAAAAAAGAAAATCTCAGTACACAGTCGCCGTGATAAGTATGTTTAACTAATTGTGTTAATATGCCTAGATTGCCTACTGTCAAAGTCATGTATTATATTATTGAGTCAATAATACATTAACCGTGCTTTACCTGAACCTCATCATGACACAAGAGAGGACGGCAGGATTGTAATTTCCCGTGTTCAGTGAATGCAACAGAGGCAAGACACCAGACCAACCAGAGAGTTGAATGGAAATAAACATCTGTCTTATTGGCTGACAGGTACCTATCCTGTAAGCTGTGAAAATGTTTAACATAAACTGTCAGTCGGACTCAGAGTTTTTGAAGATGGACATAAGAAAACATTTTATTAAAAAAGACGACAATTCATGGTGGCTCACACAACAACCCCAGAGCCACCACTTGAGCCAGGTAAACAATCTCTTGTGACAGATGTTTGCAAGAAATTATAATTCTTCTGAATGATATTCCCATCGACAACTAGTTTCTATGTGAACATTATGAGATGGACAGCCAGAGAGAATAAATGAAAAACAGTTATGAAATACTATTATGACAAAACAAGTATACAGTTTAAGTGATTTGTAAAATATCCATAAAGATGGGTGTTGAGAGATGTATCCATAGATCTCTTAATTTTGCTTTCAAAGTGCATCAGATTGATGTTTTTAACTTCAATATTTAAAAAAAAAAATCCCGGGGGAGCATGCCCCTGGACCCCCCTAGAGGAGGTGAGGACCCCTCTAGAGGAGGTTAGGTCCACGGTGTTTACATGCTTATTTATACAATATGTGTGCTTATGCTAACATCATAAGACAAAAGTTGGTTCCGTGTTGTGTGTAGTGAGAACGCGCTAGAGTGAGGGGGGCCCCCAAGCCAAAGCTCGCTTAGGGCCCCCAAAGATCTAGGGCCGGCCCTGCTCGATGTGCATTTAGAGAAATGAGATTTCCTTCAAACTGGCGCGCTGAAATTCATTTCCGGGTCACTACCGGAGGATCGAGGGGTCGAGGAGGGGAAATTTGAGTAGGCCTATTGAGAAACCTCTAATGGGTGCTATTCTGCCAGACGTGCCGCGTTACGGCTCAGAAGCGTCCCAGAAGCGTCTCGGCGCTGGGCTCCGCTAAAAATAGGATGCAAGTCTATTTTCGACGCGACACGAGGCGTTGCATAGCGCTGGGCAGGAACTGGTCAGAGCATCCAGTCAATCCACAAAATAAATTAGTTTAGTTCATGTTGTTTATAACTGGAATATTACAATTATTATTAACTTTGCCTGTACAAAGTAGCCTGTCCAGGAAATATGTCCAAATCAACAAAAACTGCGAGCCGGCAGGCAAGACGCTCCAACTCTGAAATGCTTCTGAAACGCTTCTGAAACGCTCCTGAAACGGGCCCAGTAGGGTATGACGCCGGAGGAGACCGGACCAAAACCGCGGCGCAGCCGTGACGCGACGCAGACGGACCCGGTGTCGAGGGGTGAGGCAAGGCAAGTTTATTTATATAGCACCTTTCAACACAAGGTAATTCATAGTGCTTTACAAAAATGAAAGACATTAAGAAAAAGGCATTTAAAAACAGTCATTAAAAAGCAACACAATCTACCTGCATTGCAATTACTCAAAACGAGTAATAACGTGCTTTAACCAGTAGGTGGTTCGGGTTAAAAAGCTGTCAAGTTTACAGTGTTACACAATAAATTATACTGCTGTTTCCGGTTTAGTTTACGACGGATATATTTTGTTGTCCACCACACATATATTGTTTTGATATTTGTAACATAAAAGCGATGGGAAAAACCGACAGCAACACAGAAAAGATGGTCTTAACATGACCCAGCTGTCTAGTTAATATTAATACAAAATTATAATATTAAAACTAACTTCATTGTGAAATTAAAACAGATAGTAAAAGAATAGTGTCCGGTCTATTCTGGTGCCCGATCTCTGTAGATCAGGGGTCTGCAACCTTTTTGATATGAAGTGCCATTTTAAAAAAAAATTGTTATCAGCGTGCCAACGATCGAGAATTATCAACGGGGGAGCCTCGCTGCGGGGAAGCAGTTTGTGGACCTGTCAGCGCAACTTATGATGCCGAATTTAACAAATACATTTAAATTGGTTTAAACTGCATAATAATAAGGACGATCATCCGTTCTGTGATTCTCCAGAACACACATGTTATGATATTAGTGTCATGCAGAGTGAGATGAGATCGCTGTCCCTTTAAGGGAGAGAGAGAGAGAGAGAGAGGGGTGTGGCTTGTGCATGTGTGTGTGTTTGTGGATGGTAGAGCGACAGTGAGGGAACGTGTGTATGTTTCTGGAAGGGAAACGAGGAAGCAGAAAAACAGAGGTCTGTGATGTATTTTGTGAAACAGAAGAACAGCTAAATAAATGCAACGGCCTCCCAAGAAGAGCTCGCCTCTCTCCAGTCATTTAAGCTAAAGTGGGTTATTGAACTTGAAGCTTGTTGCTTCTGCCCTCCTTGACTATGGTCTGGGAGCCGATAGGAAAGTTCAACACACAGATGGCCATCCGCCCCTTTGTAGCATATTATTTAGATGAGAGATGAGCAGATCGCCACTGGGCTTTCAACTAAAGACATAGCCACGCAAAAACTGCGGCATTTGTACAGCTCCTTACAGTATGGGTAGGCCTACTGCAATTTGTGAAGTGCTTTCCTCCGTGGTGAAACGATCAGCACTGCACCACGGAGGAAAGCAGCAGAAAGTCGCCTGGAGTTAAAGAGAGCTGGGCTGCGTTGCGTGCATGGCTTCCTTCTGCAGGTAACGGGGAGATGCGCTCTGGCGGGGGTCTCGTTCAGGATCCGAAAATACAATTTCAATATTTTGCACACTTATTCCACTTATTCCTAATGTGCCACTGGTTACGGTGCCGCGTGCCAATGCTGGCACGCATGCCAGGGGTTGCCGACCCCTGCTGTAGATAAATAAAGAACTAAGCCAGATGTGTAATATGTAATGCAGCCGAACCATTTATTACAATTCATTTATGTGATGACTTTCAAAGAGCAAGCACTGCTGAATAAAGTATGATTTTATATTTTCCGAAACGTTTTTTTTTTCATATGTTATGTCCATTTGTTACGTCCCCACTAAGGTCTAGGGGACCTGGAGACAATAACATACAACCAATAATCATGAGAGAGTCAGTGTAACAGTTGACAAAAGGTTTATTTGCGTAAACCCAGAACCGAACAGACATATAATTGAAAAACTCGGTTGGTGAGGAGGAGGAGGAGGAGGAGGAGTCAAAGGATTGTGCCAAACAAAAGAAACAAGCATAACAAAACCAGGCCTATCTCTACATCTATCCTTTGAAACCAAAACTCAAACAAAAAACCCCTAAATAACTAAACTACAAAGAATTTGACAAAACAATATACAGGGGTGGCAACAATCCGCTAACCTAGTGTGTCTGAACATTAGTTAGCTACGTGGTGAGAAATGTACAGGGTACCCCAGACTTACCTAACTCCTCCACCTCTCAACACACACTTTCAAAAAGGTCAGACAATACAAAGATCATGAGTTGCTAAACACTGCAGGCTCCTTCATCAGCAACAGGCCCAGAGTGAGAGAGAGAGAAGACTTCCTGGGTGCCTCCTTTATGGTTGGCCCTGGCTGCTGATAGGCCAGCTGAGGGTGAGGGGATCCAATCAGCCATCAGATTCAGGTGCACAGGCAGATTCCGATCAGCTGCTGATTAGCTGTGCAGAAGACAGGAAGAAGAGAGAAACACAGGAGGGAAAGAAAACCACACAAGTACAGCCTGCCTGGCACGTAACACCCCCACACATATAAATCCAAACAGTATGTTTGGACGAGACAATATACATTTTCTATTTACATAGCACGAGATAGTGCATCGGCAAGAACATTATCGGCCCCCTTTAGTAGACAGAGCAGAACCAGGTACAGGCAATAGAACCAACACCTTGTCACCTGGCTGAAACAAGCGTGTTAGCGCCATCTGGTTGTAGCGTTTCTTCATTTTCCCCTGGGTAGAGGTCAGAGCTTCCCTAGCCAAGGAGCAAGCACGATGTAGACGATCCTTAAGTTTGGCGATATACTCTGGGATACTGCAAACTTTGTTCATTGGCATGATCAAATGCTCTTTAAGAACTTTTAAAGGACCTCTGACTTCATGTCCAAACACTAGCTCAGCAGGACTAAAACCTAGAGACTCCTGAACAGCTTCACGGGCGGCAAATAACACTAAAGGAACACCGTCATCCCAATCTTTATGAGACTTGTGGCAATGTTTTCTTAACATGCACTTCATAGTCTGGTGAGACCTCTCTAATGCCCCCTGACTTTCAGGATGATATGGGCTGGATGTCACATGCTTGATCCCTAAGGTGTCAAGTACCTGGGCAAACACTTTAGACATGAAGTTAGTACCTTGGTCTGTTTGAACTACCTTTGGTAGACCAAACGTGGAGAAAAACTTCAGAAGTGCCTTGGTGATGACCGGGGCAGTGATTTTCCGTAGTGGGATGGCTTCTGGGAACCTAGTGGAGGCACACATGACAGTTAAGAGAAACTGGTTTCCAGTTTTAGTTTTTGGCAAGGGTCCCACACAATCCACAATCACCCTTTCAAATGGCTCTCCCATTACTCGAATGGGAATGAGAGGAGCAGGGTGAATCACCTGATTTGGTTTACCAGCAACTTGGCACACATGACATGTTTGACAATAAAGAACTACGTCAGACTTAAGTCCTGGCCAAAAGAAGTATTTTAAAACTCTTTCATACGTTTTTGTTACCCCCATGTGAATACAGTCGGAGGTCAACCAATCACAGAGCTTGAGGACTAATCACGGGGTTTGTCGAGAAAAAAGCATGGTGTAGTTTCAAACGATAGCTGAAGATTATGGGTAGTGTAGTGTTTTCGGCCATCCTAAACTCCGATACAACTATTTGTTTCTCAGAGTCGAAGGGGTAAAACACAAAATCATTGTAAACAATTTAAACCAATCAATGTTGTGTAATTAACAAGGATAATCTGGTGTTTTTGAGTCAATGAGTAGTGTAGATATCACTGTAAAATCAATCAACAGTAAGGAGATTACTTATTTCCGGGTGTAAAATTCTCCGTTATCCAATGGGAATGGACGCTCACATTGTCTTTAACTGCCGCCGACATGGACCGATGCGGTTCTTCCCTGAGCGTCAAATACCGCCACCGATGGGAATACATTGCAATCAGTTGAAAGCTCTTTGCGTCCGTTTATGAAGCTGAAGGAGACTCGGTGCGTCACAACTGCACACCAAAGGACCCTGACCAAGCGTCGCTATTGGACTATCGGGGACTGAGACTATGTTGTCTAAACAACTGTGCATCAGCAGGTTAACTTGAGTTAGTTGAAAAATCAAAACTGTTGCTAAACATAATCTATTGCATGTGTGAGTCGGGAACAAGCCACTTAGACTACAGTCTTAGCTCATCTTTGAGGGTGGGGAATAGATGAGAGCAGCCCATCAGGGTGCGTTCCTTCTACATCTTGGCCCTGTTATTTGACCCGATTAAAGACAAAGTCGGAGGTCCTCGCCAGTCATATCAAAGAAATTAAGTATACCTTGCATTTGTTATCATCAAGAAGCTTAAAGAGCGACTTCCAGGTTAAAGACACCTGTGAATAAATGTGTAGGCAAATGATGAATACACTAGATTTTCAAAAAAATATACCACAACCTTATAATTATGAGCCTGCTAGGCGTCCAAGAGACCAGGAGCAGCCAAGGATTAGAAGAAATAACGGCCATCGGAGAGAAATTGAGCTGTGGTGTGAGGAGAACCAGTGGAGAACTGGGCAGCTATCTTGGTTAGTGACCGGCGTTAGCTACAGAATGTTAGCTAACGTCACACCACAACATTGTGAAGTTAGCTATATCAGGCTATAACTAAAGTAGCATTGATAATATAGTAACGTTACTGGCATGACTGTTGATACTGATCCATAACAGAAACTAATGCGCAAGTATCAGCCGTATCTCGCGTTACCTAATGCAACTCCACACTACGGTGCTGTGTACCGGAGGGGAGACGCGAGATACGGCTGATTGACGATCTGGCGGAGAAAGGTTGTGGAGCCTCCGTTGATATGTCGTTGTAAATGGCTTGATGGAAAGCAGGTGTGTAGTCGGGGAGGGTGCACAGCTGATTACAGCAGGTGAGTTGAGGTTAAGCCGAGAGCCAGGAGTGACAGCCACCACGCACACACAAACAACACAGACAGGGGGAAACAAACAAACACAAAGGAGGCGGCTGGAGCAGTACAGCCACCACAGCGTTACCTAATGCAACTCCACACTACGTCTTACGGTGCCGTGTACCGGAGGGGAGAGAGAGAGAGAGCAGCGAAGGGGAGGGGGAGAGAGATGTAATACGGTTTCCTGGTAAAGCTGTGGAGAGTATGTGCTGCAGGGAGGTGGATGCACAACGCACCCAGGAACGAACGCTAGCTCCGGTCATTTTCCCGTGAGGGAAACTGTGGACTCGATGTCCTGACAGGCTGGTATTTGTGCAACCTGCCCAAACACAATACTGCACCATGATTACAAATGGTGAAATACAATGTAAAACTACCGAAAAATACCAGCTCACTAAAACACAACCGCTCAACTCAACGCAACTACTAACTATACCCGCGGTCAGAGAGTGGAGATGTTTACCCTTTGTGATGTAATATGATGCGTTTGACGTATGACCTTAAAAAAAAAAGCAATTTTTAAGAGCAGAGCTCAAAATTGCTCCTTTCCCTCTGAATTCCTGCCCTTATGTCTCGTAAAACATATCAAATCCTACATTCACTTTTTTAATTGTAATTTTCAAGCAAGTTTAAGCATAAATGTAGAAAAAAAACAACCTGCAAGATGCTCTTTAAATATGATGGTCAGTTAGGTAAACAATTACACAATGTCATTACATTTAGTGCAGCTTCATTATATGGTGAAATTAAAAGTAATTGCTGTCCTGTCAGGCAGCAGGTTAAACTTAAACTGGGTTTTCTTTGAATTGTCAGTGCTTGATATTTCAATGCAGCATCTACATACTACTTTGACTTTTAACATTAGAACTATTTTCTACGAAGATTGATGTTAACATCATTAGGTTCATAATTGAGCTACGATAACTATTGGCATATTGACGGTCAGTCCCAGATTCTTTGTTGTCACCGTAATTTCACCAGGCAGTTACGTAGTGTTGCTTCCATCTTTCGCAAAGATTGGAAGGATCCATTGAGAAGTATGTCAGGGGGAGGTGAATTTGGCTGAATGAAGTTAGGAAGAAACAGACTGTGTCTTCATTACAGTTGAAGCATTCCAATGCAATGAAATAATCCGTTTAGTAATCTGCATAAATTACAAATTAGACCCAAAAAAAGTGATGCTGGATTATACAACTGAGGCACATCACACTGTGTCATCAAAAACTATATTTCTGCACTTGACTTGACTTAACAAGAACAACAATAACATGCTCTTACAAGTATTTGAAAGGGATAAAAGCTAAATAATGTATTAATAATAAAACAATTAAGAAGATAAAAACTGAATTCTATACAATAAAAATACACTAACATTTATTTATGTAAACTATATATTTGTCATTTTATTCTGTACTGAATAATTTGTTATTCTAATTTTTCCTTCTTGCGTACATCGTCTTTACCTCTGCCTTGGCAAACCTTTAACAAAGTAGGAGTACTTTTCTCTGAGGATATTTTGACACTATTTCAATTGCTGCTGAATCTAAGCCACACATAATTTCCATCCTGCTCCCACCTCTCTCTGCAATCTCCCCACTCGCTCTGCCTGCTGTGGGAGAAGCCTGTCCTAGTCCATCCTCCTGACAGAGCAGTAAACACTTCCCTGCTTCCTGTCTGATGATGTTCATCAGAGCTGTGGATACATATCCCTCACTCCCTGTGACTCTGTCCAACACTCTGTTTGATGGAAGGTTTTTACATTTTGTGGGGGAATTGAAAACGTAGCTTGACCTAGCAACGCAGTTATATCCAGTAATGTGAAGATATCATTTTCAACGTGCTGTATGTAGAGCATGAGGATTGACAATGAGCTTGGACATTTTTTCTGGAGAGGTTGCAGTTACTGTACTTCACAATGAATACGTCCCTTCCGTTGGGCTTGTGCACAATAGGAAGTCCTCTGAGAGCTGCAGCCGCTTAACTGGACTCTGATAAAACTAGTGTTAATCGCTCTGTCTGTCATCCCACCGCTCCAAGGCAAGATTAAACTGTAGTCTAAAAGCAAAGTCAGGAAAACCCCTAAAAAGACTCACTCTGCCCGACAGCTCGGAGGCACGTGCCAACCACAGAGGCGTATCCGTTATCGTGGAAATTTATCTTCAAGACTTCTCAATTAGTAAACGGCAGAAATGACCCATTGCTGGTTTTGCTTTGCTCTTCACCCATTTTATGTGGTAGCCTATAGGAATGTAGGACAGGCGGGAGATATCTTTCCAGCAGCAGCCAGCCATTGTTAAGAATAACGTTTGTCGCCCGCAGGAATGATTTGTCATCTACAGAGAGTTCAGGTTTGGTGGCTGTCACTCCCTTTTCAAGTTGGAAAAGCCTGTTTGTTTGAAGATCACTTGACTGTGCTGAATCAATTAAGTCATCCATGGCTAATCCAGGAAGAGTGTGAGGAATTGATTTAGGGAAGCAGCCAAGTGATGGGTTTGACAGTGGCATTGTTTATCCTATATGTGCTGAGCCTTGATGTGCTGAGTGTGATATAGCTCTCTGTTAGAACAGGTCTAGTGACAACAGTGCACAAGACAGGCCCAAAGTTTGAATGTTGGTCTAAAATCTAAAACAGAAAATGTAAAAACATTATAATTTAAAAGCTGGTTTGATATGATGTGATGCATTCAATTGTTGGTTCAACTGAAATTCAGGATGATTTAATAAAAAAGTGAAACAAATCAAAGTTTGAGTTGAGAATGCCACTAACTAAAAACTGTTAAAGGGGTCCAATTATGCTCCTTTTTGTGGTTCATATTAGTATTTGATGTCTCTACTGTGACATGTCTCCATGCTTTAATGTTCAAAAAGCCCTTTATGTTTCTCCTACTGCCTGTGCTGCAGCGCCTCTTTTCACCCTCTGTCTGAAACCAGAGTCCAGTTTCCTCTGATTGGTTAGCTGACTAGCTCTGTTGTGATTGGTCAACCGTTTAGAGATGTCCCGGTCCTTAGCCTTGGAGCACTAGCCAATAGAAGCTGTTACATAGTGATGTCACTATGTAAACAATTTAGTCATTTCAGGCAGGGGGGGAGTATTTGGGAGGTTTGGAACATGATTTGGTGTTTCATCAACGCAGCATTGAGACAGTATCTGCTGGGTCCCACATGAGCAGGCATAAGCTCCACCACCTCTTTTTTTTTTAGTAACAGGGCTGAAATGGAGGGATATGAGGCATGGTTAGAATGGGTGATCTGTTGTATATTTGGAGCAAAACACTTCATAGATATGCTATTGCCTAAAAATAGCATGATAGGTAACCTTTAAGTCAGTTTTTTATGATTTAAACACAAACGGTATACTGGGTTACACCGATAGTCCTTTGTGAAAAGGACAGCTCAAGAGGTAGATGGTTGTCCTCCAATTGGAAGGTTGGTGGTGCGATTCCCAGCCCCTGCAGTCAACATGTCAATTTGCCTTGGGCAAAATATTTTACCCCAAATTGCTTCCAATGGCCAATGGTGTGTGAATGTGTTTGAGTGGGTAAATTGCTTTGAAGGGTTAGAGTCGCAAGGACTGGTAAAGCGCTTCAGATGCATATCCATTTACCATTCCAATGAAAAAATAATGCAATAAATTCACACAAAATGTGAACCCTTTGGAACTACCTGGATTTCTGCATAAATTGGTCATAAAATGTGTTCTGATCTTCATCTAAGTCACAACAATAGACAAACACAGTCTTCTTAAGCTAAAACCACACAAACAATTATATGTTTTTATGTTTTTATTGAACACACCATGTAAACATTCACAGTGCAGGGTGGAAAAATGTGAACCCTTGGATTTAATAACTGGTTGACCCTCCTTTGGCAGCAACAACCTCAACCAAACGTTTCCTATAGTTGCATATCAGACCTGCACAACGGTCAGGAGGAATTTTGGACCATCCCTCTTTACAAAACTGTTTCAGTTCAGCAATATTCTTGGGATGTCTGGTGTGAATCACTCTCTTGAGGTCATGCCACAGCATCTCAATTGGGTTGAGGTCAGGACTCTGACTGGGGCACTCCAGAAGACGTATTTTCTTCTGTTGAAGCCATTCTGTTGTTGATTTACTTCTGTGCTTTGGGTTGTTGTCCTGTTGCATCACCCATCTTCTGTTGAGCTTCAATTGGTGGACAAATGGCCTTAAGTTCTCCAGCAAAATGTCTTGATAAACTTGAGAATTCATTTTTCCGTCGATGATGGCAATCTGTCCAGGCCCTGAGGCAGCAAAGCAGCCCCAAACCATGATGCTCCCTCCACCATACTTCACAGTTGGGATGAGGTTTTGATGTTGGTGTGCTGTGCCTTTTTTTCTCCACACATAGCGTTGTGTGTTCCTTCCAAACAACTCAACTTTGGTTTCATCTGTCCACAGAATATTTTGCCTTTAGTGCTGTGGAACATCCAGGTGCTCTTTTGCAAACTTCAAACCTACAGCAATTTTTTTTCTGGACAGCAGTGGCTTCCTCCATTTTATGACCAATTTATGCAAAAATCCAGGTAATTCCAAAGGGTTCACATACTTTTTCTTGCAACTGTATTCATACTCATCCCACTGTACATTGTAATGTTGCTTTCTGATTGCACCCCTAAACAGTTCTGTCAACTCATCGTTCACCTTCATAGTCTTGACGAAATGTAGACCTTCTCTGCCATTTATTTTTCTTCTAGTTATACTTATTCAAAGATGGTTTGGTCAGACAAGACATGTATCCTTACTGTTTGACAAAAAGACTGGGTCTGGGTACATGTTCTTGATGATTACCTTGCAGAGGCTAAACTTTGAAACACATCATATCATCCTTTGTACTTTATACTCTGTGAAGCAGTTTGTGCTGTCAGTCATTAACATTACGCAGCTCCAATTGATGAGGGATTTCAGTTCTAATTTGCGATCAAAGAATATGGACTATTTTTGTCTTTCTCACCATAACTGATCAAAAGTGTAACTGGCATCAATAATAAAATACTCTAAAAGTTATATTAGGTATACCATGTATTTTTGTTAAAATGGGCAAAAATTGTATTTTTGTTTAATATAAAACTGTCCACGTTAACATAGAAGTTGGCTTTTCTCTGACTGACCACCCCTCAGCGACTCTACACTTTTATCTCATTCTATTTCTTTATCATGCCTGTCAACCAGGAATGACATTTTAAATGTAAGTTGTCCAGTGGCGGTTCTAGAACATTTGACATGGGTTGGCAAAGGGGGGGCAAGAGGTCATAGGTGGCATGGGAGGGCGGACAGTACGTGGTATTTTGTATTGTAAATATAACCTATTTATTGTTAAATCATGCCCTAACACAAGTGTTCTTAATGCACAAGAGAAACACGGTGTTCAGACAAACAAACTAAAATATAGTATAAAACAGCAGAAAATACTCATGATACACTAGAACTATGTTTACTGTAAGTACAGTAAAACTAAAAGAGCTAAAGGTGACCTGTGCAGCAACACATTTCAATACATATTTGTCAATACTAAGAGCCGCTAGATTGTGCTGCTGTGATGGAATGTGCATGCAAGGACAATAAGAACATACCATGTGGTCCAGCTGGAGTCTCATCTGCCTCCTGATCCCTGCCTCTGTGCCTCTTTCTGACACTTCATCTTTATTCCTCACATACATTTCTTCTTCTTCTTCACTAATGTCTTCATCTCCTCCTCTTCCTCCTGCTCTGACCCTCCTGGTCTCTTCATCTCTCTTTTCCTTTTCCTCTTTCTGTTCGTCCTGATCACTTCTCAGATATGTCTTTTTGTTGTTGTTGAATCACTCCAGCTACTCTGGCCTGCAAGAGTCTACTTGTGAAAAGCACTGGTACAAATGCTTGTATAACTTTACACGTTAGGGCCATGTAGCTAATAAGTAGCATATAATAAATATAAAATCAGAAAGTATTTATCAAACGCACACAGCTGTGTTTAGAACCAGTTTGACGGTAAAATATGTACCCTGGTTTAATTTATCTGGCCTCATTGCTGTGATTTAATAGTACAGCGCATAGTTTAGCAAATAAAAGTGATCGATCTCCCAGCTACCGCTGTCTGCGTAGTATTTTGTAACGTAACGCCCCAAACAGCGACCATCTGTTAAACGCTATCGATTCAGACAGCAGCGTTTTATAAATATTTTGTTTCAAGCTCTCGTCTTTAGTAAAAGCAAAACTGGTGGAAGTGGAAATGCTCCCAGGGGAAGCTGATCCACCTTCAGGTGTTGGGACAGCTCGGTCTCTCTGCAGCCGTGTGTGAGCCGCGGTCTGTGAATGCTGCTCCGCAGTTTAATGCAGGGCCGTAGCTACGTTTTTAACGGGCCTAAGATGATATTTAAAATGATTCACTTTTAAATAATGAACTGCTTTTTTCGTTGCCTGAAAAGCTTTTGGACATAGTTTGTTTCTACAAGTATAGTTTTAGGGACACAAAAGTTAGGGGGGCAGCTGGGGGGGAAAGGCTCTACAGTGGATCCGCCCTTGAAGTTTTCATAAAAGCCTTATGAACCTATACTGTACATTTTAATTTCACACTGTTGATGCAAAGAAGATTTTGGGATGGCAGCACTCTGCCATACAAACCCATCCTCTATTCAAGATATACAATGTAAGCTACATTTTTGATAAGAGCAAACATTCCAGCCATTGCCATTTGTCTCAAACAAACCCTCCTGTCCTTAACACTAACATTAAACACTCACATCCCATCATGCACTTCTCAAAACCGTGCCTGACTTTACTGGCTGATCAGTGCTGAGCACCACTCACCTCAGCTCCTCTCCACATGGAGGACCATCTCTCCACCAGCAGATTGCTGTAATTGTTCCAACTTTGCTCTGTACCAGATGGAGCGCCATGCCAGTCAATGAGAGCACTCACCAATGGAGGACTCTGGCCATTAGCACGCCTCAAATTGATTTCTGTCAGTGAGCACTCTACAATTACACTGCACCTTGTACTGCATCATATTTTGGTAGGGGACGGTTGTTGCTGGGCTTTGTTCACCTTGAGAACAGTTGGATAATTGTGAGATATGTACTATCAATTGATAAGCTCACTGCTAATTCAAACTTTTATTTTTTACAGCACACATTCCAAACAAGTCCGCTAAGTGTTTGACAGACAAAAGGGGATTGACAACAAAAAGTGATAACAAAATCCTTGTGATTTGAGTCCTTGAGGAATTCCGTTTATCCCTTAAGCCAAATTCCACAAGGTACCTTGATGTTGCTACAATTACATGCAAACTAAAGTTTTTTCAAACCAAAATTTGACATAAAGAAGTGGCACCCATATACATTTAAAATGTACCCTGGCACTGGTGGTAATTTATAGGCTATTTCCATGGGAAAACATCTAGGAAAATGGTTTTCACTGCACAGATGGTGTTGTGTGTAAACATTTGAAGTCCATTTCTGTAAAAATTCATTCATGGATGTATACCCCATTAGTAGGCTTACTTTTTTTTATCATCATTACATTACATGTTACTTGATAGATGCTTTTATCCAAAGCGACATACATACTCAATACTGTGGACAATCCCCACAGGAGCAATTTGGGGTGAAGTGTCTCAGGGACACAACGACATGCTGACTGCAGTGGGGTTTGAACCTGTGACCCCCTGATCCCATCACCAACGCGCTATCCACTGCGCCAAAGCTGGGGAACAATAGTCTTGCAAGGGGGGGGGGGGGGGGGGGGGGGGGGGGGGGGGGGAGAAAGGAGAAGAAGGGGGGAGAAGGGGGAAGAAGAAAAAAGAGGGAGAAAGAGAGGAAAAAGAGAAAAAGAGGGGAAAAAACGATTCTCTTGCTCCCTGTTCCCCTTCTGTAGCATGTAAGAGTCTTTATATACAGAAGTACTTTAATAAAGACCAACAACTTATGCGTTTGTTGACTAATAACACTTGTGTTATGCAGTTAACTATTAACACATTTCTATTAAATATATTTCTAATAAATATTAAGTAAAACGTATCTACTTCTTTCAAGTTTATTACATACAATTATTATTATTTTCTTTATCAGGGATAGTTTTGAAGTACCCAATATGGACCTGCTCATGGTTTGTGTGCTGTTGATAAATAATTAAGTGTAACCATTACATTTAATATGAACTAAGAAGGTATTGGTGTTATGATGTATTTCTTTTAACAAACAAAGAGAAAACCTATACAAATTCTAAACATAGCACTCCACTCAATTATTGGACAGTCACATACTTGATAGAACCAAACCTTTATTTTAAAGTAGTTCAACTTAATAAAATGTAAAACAACCCATAAAAGTAAGAAAGGTGAAGTATAACAAAATAACACTCTAAATGAGTTTTAACATAAAATAAACATTATCATAAACTTAATAAAATATATACATATCATATATATATAAATAAATATCAAACTATACACCGAACTTTATACATAAATAAGTTTCCAGTGTCCATGCCTCTGGTGGGGGGGATATACATTATGTTATGTCCTCCAACCATTGCTCCTTTGGCACAATGTAGTTCACTACTCCCTGTACTGGCAGCGTCCAGTGTCTGCTGTCCCAAACCTCCCACACCTCCACACGTGTTGGGCAGTACTTTGCGGGTCAATGTTTGGCTGTATGGAGCAGGAGCAGGACTAGGAGCAGGAAAATCAGAGAGAGGCTGGCATTTAGAGCCTGTGGAGCAGCGACCAGGACAGGAAACTGTGAGCTCACTGGTGTATATATCATGGAGCCCAAAGGTGGAGCAGGGAAGAGCTGCAACACCACATGAGGACCTGAGGGTGGATCAGGGAAGAGCTGCATCTCCACCTGAGGACCTGAGGGTGGAGCAGGGAAGAGCTGCATCTCCACCTGAGGACCTGAGGTTGGAGCAGGGAACAGCTGCATCTCCACCTGAGGACCTGAGGGTAGAGTTGGGAAGAGCTGCATCTCCACCTGTGGACCAGAGGGTGAAGCAGGGAAGAGCTGCATCTCCACCTGAGGACCTGAGGGTGGAGCAGGGAAGAGCTGCATCTCCACCTGTGGACCTGAGGGTGGAGCAGGGAAGAGCTGCATCTCCACCTGTGGACCAGAGGGTGGAGCAGGGAAGAGCTGCATCTCCACCTGTGGACCAGAGGGTGGAGCAGGGAAGAGCTGCATCTCCATCTGAGGGCCAGAGGGTGGAGCACGGAAGAGCTGCATCTCCAACTCAGGGCCAGAGGGTGGAGCAGGGAAGAGCTGCATCTCCATCTGAGGGCCAGAGGGTGGAGCACGGAAGAGCTGCATCTCCAACTCAGGGCCAGAGGGTGGAGCAGGGAAGAGCTGCATCTCCACCTTGCTTTGATGCTTTGTGATCTGGAATGTGACAACAGCGAAGTTGAGGCATTTATTAGAAATTATCTATAGCAGTTAATGTTTCCAGATTTATAACCGAACACATTTTTAATAAAAACTAGTTTTTAATGTTATTGTTTATAAGAGAGTTTAACAAACATGGAAATCAAATACACAGTCAAGTTATATTTGACCTTTTTGGTTGAGTCCATCTTTAAGATGGAACCAAATGTGGAGGTGATGCTGACCTTGATATGGTCCATTTGGGAGAGGATATCCCTGCCGTACATGGACAGCACCCAAAGACTGCTTGGGAGGAGGCTGGGCTCTGGGGGCTCCTGGCAGACCACAGGGAGGAGGCTGGGCTCTGGGGGTAACTACTGGGGGTGTGATATATGCATGAGGCATTTCTTAATCTGAAACTATCATCATTATGTTTTAGTCTGGAGTGAGTCACTCAGTGTAAATCCTTTGATTGATAATATTTGCACCAGTAAATTGTAAATGTTCAGTAATATACTTATCATATGTGAATAATAAGTAATAGCTACATATGTTTCTATACTGTACCTTCTGACAGAGGTCACGTCACTTCCGTTTCCTTGGAGCGGATTTATCCCTCCTGAAGGCCAAAGCCCGTCCATTCCGCATCTCCCATTTCTTTATGGCTTATAGGTTTAGTGATCATCTAAACTTTAAGTAAAATAACAATGCAAGTGTTAGAGAGAACTAAACTGCAAAGCGAACAACACTGACACCATGTTAACCATTATTTATACAGGTTATCTACACATATAATCATGTATAAACACACATCATGTTCATAAACGGTGAAGTTATCCTTTTATCCCTAAATGATTGATGTATGTATATTGAATTACAATTAATGTAACGTTATATACAGTATATAGCTATCTTGAATATATATTCAACAATATACTGTATCCTTCCTGGAGCATATAACACACTTTATCATATCATAGTGAGCAACGATCCCTTATCTCACATAAAGATATTTATATCATATAATATATGATATACTTTAGGTGTCTATATGAACAAATAAACTGATAAACATAAACTCATGAAACGCCACCAGTAACCAATAGGCATCTTAACCAAATCTGTAAAGTAACTAAAGGTAAGCTATTAAACGCATGGTAGTGGAGTAAAGGTGCACCATTTACCTCTGAATTGTAGTGGAGTAGAAGTACACAGTAGAAAAATATGGAAACACTCAAGTGAAGTACAAGTATCTCAAAATTCTACTAAGTACAGTACTTGAGTAAATGTTCTTAGTTACTTCCCACCTCTGTGTATACAGTATATATGCTGTATGACTTCTGTACCACTGCTCGCAGAAGTGTAGTTACTAATTACAACATGCCCATTCATAGAAGAGTCGTTTAACAACAGATTTAAATTACTGTTGTCAATCGGATGTATAACACATGGCTGTTGACATTGATTAATATAATAACGTGTATTTAACCTAGACACGATAGCATTAGCAATGCTGGCTTGCTAACTTTATGCAGACTGAAGTTGCCGAATGTATACAGTAATGTAAAAGTTGACGCCAAAACGACGGTTGTAAAAATAGGTTTTATGACTGTAAACGGGAAATAGAAACATGTATTGTTGTTACTTACTCTGAATAGCACTGATACGCCTCGCCCAGCACCGTATAGACTGAGAGTTACGTCATCTCCGTTCACTCCAATGGACCATTTTTTTACAGCAATGGCGGATCGTCGAGCCTCTCAATCGTTCCCCGGAAGTTAGCGCCAAGGCTAGCAGAGCTGTAGAGTTGCAGCACAATAGACCGTTCGTGACGGACTTTTAAAGGTAAGAAGAAGTTTAAAGATTTTTATTGCGGATATTATCAGTACATCTGATTCAAATTAACATGTGTATTAAAGGATGTCAGTGGATTATCCCTAAATTAGTAGATTTAGGGAACGTTTACAGATAACAGATAAAGCTAGGATAACGGATCAAGTTAGCAACACACGTTGAACAGCCTTTTAATTGTAAATTCCATTCTCTTAATGTCATTTCGTCCAACGTTGTTGAATTAGAGAAGAGGGGCTTCTAAACGGGATTGTATGCGGGGGTGGAAGGAGTTAAATATTAGATAAATATAACTTTGGTGCGTGTAAGAGTGAGTGTTTTTAGCAGAGCCATATTGTGATTATTACCTGTCTGTATAATGTTGCAGCTCAGCTAATTTTGGATTGATGGCAAAGGGAGAGGGACTTAAGTGAGAGTGAAAACACAAGGTAAGTTTAATACTACTGTTTTATATAAGTAAGCATACTAAACATGTATTCTATCACTGTATTATATAAGTAATCTTGTTAGTAACCTACTGTATGGCAGGTGGAGGGGCAGTGATGTTACAGGTGGAGGAGCAAAACTGCAAGACTGCAAACTCACAAGACAGAGAAATCAAAGTTTGTTCTCCAGAGAAGAGGTTGATTTCACTTCATTTATTTCATATTTTCTAAAGATGTGGAAATGGCACAAAAAACTTGAGAGCTGTAACCAAGACAACTGTAACAACATGAGTAGAGAGCCACCAAGGTTTTTCAAGTCCCTCTCTTACTCCATTTTGCCAACCCAAACTTCCAGGTACATGACGGGACACCTTGCTTCTTTTTGTTGTTTGCGCTCCTCTGCTGGGTGCTGGCAGGTGGAGGGCAGTGATGTTGGCAGGTGGAGGGACAGTGATGTTACGGGTGGAGGGGCAGTGATGTTAGCTGTTACACACCAGACTCAAACTTAACACATTGCATCCTTCTTTGCAGTGTCCTTATTCCTGGAAGGGGAATCTGCAATTCCTGCAGAGTTTTGTAACCCGTTGGTCCGCACGCAAAGCACATTTTTAAAGCCTTCTTAATTGTCTCATTGTTCCATTTCATCCCCTTTGTGGTGAGTCTGCCTAATGCCTTAAGTTGGTCTTTTGAAAACGTTTCTTATATTTGTTGTCCCTAATTTTCATTGTTTTCTTGAGAGCTGCATTTTCCTTCCTGATTTTTCTTAGTGCAGACTTTGCTTTTTTGGTGATTCCTTCTTGGCTCTTTCATTTTCTCTTTAATTTTTTTAATAGATCTGTTTGACTGGCTGCTGGTTCCCTCGTATGCTGACTGGCTGCTGGTTCCCTTGTATGCTGACTGGCTGCTGGTTCCCTCGTATGCTGACTGGCTGCTGGTTCCCTCGTATGCTGACTGGCTGCTGGTTCCCTCGTATGCTGACTGGCTGCTGGCTGAGTGGGTGGTGTCCACCCTCCCTGTCTCTCCTCACTAGCCATGTCCTCTCTTTCTTCACCCTCACTTTCCTTTCTCTCAGTCTCCTCATCCCTTCTTCCCTCAATCTTTGAGACTAATGTAAGTAGAAGACATGGCACTGTAGATTTTTGAACATTTAAAATATTATACCACTTAAAAATAAGAAATATGACTTTTGTTACTAAGAGTTCATACTTATTATACCTGTGTCACCTTTCACACTATAGCTGTGATCATGAGCTATGGGCTTTGTAGATACAGGTCCCGGGGTGAATCGTGGTGCAGGGGCCCTTCTCTTTTTGACCACAGGGTGATGCACGAAGATGGTGGGTATAGCCTCTGCTCTCAGCCTAGTCTTGCCCCTTTTTGTCTTGACAAACTGGTCTGCATCAAAATGTGCCTGCGGAGTGACTTGAGGTTACTTCACACACAGAACAACTCAGTTTTGTCTGCCCACATACATATTCCATAGTGGTTGAATACACAGTATTAGGAAACACTTTATACTTACTGGACATGTTATACTCATTACATACTGTATATAAAATATGACCAAGAATGTGAGACAACTTTATAGAAATTCATATCACATCTGTTACTGATGCCATTTGTCATACTTTGTTAAACTCACAAATAATAAAGTTCCATAACTTCAGTTGGGAACAAAGACCACACCTTATCTCCCCAAGGCAATTTCCCATCCAATAGGTGTGCTATATAGGTGTGTATAACTCTTTCTCCTTTCTGTTACTCCCTCTTTCAGCACAAGAACCAGAGGGGGATTCAATGGAGCCTGAATACCTGCACTGAGACCCTCACCCTGCACCCTGAGTCTCAACTCTGTGTTTTTCAAGCCTTTCCCTGTTTTTTTGTATTAAACAAAACATTAAGCTTTCCCAATGGTGTGGTTTTCGTTTTGTGAAAAAGTGAAAATGCAGTGTTTGTATATAATAACCTCACATATTTTTTTGCTGTTGGTCGTGAAATTGCTCCTGCTGACTTGAGCCAGCCATTTGTTCCTCCGCTCTGTGTCAGTGGGGAAGGCATACATTCGTACTCCTTTCTCGGAGCGATTTGAGCATCCCCAGGCAGCACAGCAAACCATGGTGGCGACTAGGAGGCAGCACAGCAAACCAGGACAACACGGAGGAAAAGGCACAGACAAACTGCATGATATGCTATTCAATGTTTATTGAATTCCATGTATTTGCAATGTATTTTCCTAAAACAACACATTTAACATCATCATCATGCTGCTGCTGCTGCTGCTGCTGCTAGTCCTTTGATAGTCACCTGTCGGTCTCATGTCTTTTCTGAAAGCCATAAAGAAATTACTTAAACTACCATGAATTTAAGAAAATGGTAGAAATTAATCTAATCTGAATTTTGAAGCATTCCTTTAGATCCCCTCCCTCTAAATATATCAATAAACATTAGAAAGTGATGCTCCTGACTACCATACAAGTTTAAGAAGATAATATTGGTTTTAAAGAATTCAAAGCTATAAATAAACAGCAACAGGCTCTTTAACCAAGGCACTGTTAGCCTAACATGTAAACTAGTTGTTCACACTAATCCTAATATTATCACTTAATATTAGCAAATTCTATTTTATTTTTTAAAACATTGATGTAAATACATACACATATCGATTTGTTGTATAAATATTGCAAATCAAAACCTTTATTCACTAATAATTACCAAAAATCGTAGTTCTATCTCCTGTTATCAATGCATTCACATTGCCCGCCATGAACTTCCGGGGAACAATCCTCGTCTGCATGAACCACGTGACGATAACCGTTTTTGGACTTCCGCTGTCGTAACTCTTCTATCTATATGGCGCTGGCCTCGCAACTGTCAACCAAAGCGTGAGGGGGCGGGTTCGGGGAGAAGCCGTGCAGTGAGTGGCTCTGTCCATTGTGATGCCGTGACGTGATTGGCTCCGTCCATTGTGAACTCGCGTCGTTATTGGTTTAAATCCAATCTCACAATGGACAGCGAGTATCATGATTGGGTGATAGATTGGAGTTTGACAGACGGTCCTGCGCCAACTAGCGCCAAAGCGCCACACGCCTCCATAACTCCATCATGAACTGAAATTAAACATTTAGTACATTAACAGGATGTTGAAGAATAGATGCATGTTTTTTTACTATGTTAGGGTTAGGGTCAGGGTTAAATTGTGCCACATATTTTAAGGGTTAATAGAAGAGAGGAACACTATTCAAAAAAGGATATACACCAAACAAGGAAAGGGTGTCTTTGTTGATAACAAGATGATGGTATGTAAAAAGCAGACACATTAACAGAAGACTACTTTAAGTTGCTGACTTACACATCTGCATTTAGAGTAATTTTCCCCCTGAAAATTGACCATAAGTGGAATATGTAAACATAAACAGCTTTTTTAATCTGTGAAATTCTAAAGAACGCAGAAAGAGGTTACATGTTACTTGTTAGAACGCTTTTATCCAAAGCGACTTACATACTCAGTACTGTGGACAATCCCCACAGGAGCAATTTGGGGTGAAGTGTCTTGCCCAGGGATACAACGACATGCTCACTGTAGTGGGGTTTGAACCTGTGACCCACTAATAAAGTATATCAATAAGTACATTTTCTAAACAATTGCATGTCTTTATTACACTTGGTGAAAGTTTAAAGACAACAAAAATGACTGAACAATGTCTGTGTGTATGGGTGGAGTAGCTGACTGTTCATCTGAGGTGAGGATAGCAACAATTTGAAGTGAAAAAGAGGCACCACTGCAGTGGAAATACACTCCACAATGACTACTGTACAATGGAGGAAATTGTAGTTTAGACAAAAGCCAGAGAAAAGTGAGCAGTCCGTCAATAAAAGGAGTGGTAATTACAGTAGAAAGAGGCAACTATCGCACCTAATCCTCCATCTCTAGCTGACACACACACACACACACACACACACACACACACACACACACGCACACACACACACACACACACAAAGCTTCTCCCCTGTAATAACAGTTTATGGAGCAACATTGTACAGCCACATAATAGCCATGTTTTAATTTGCTCTAACAACTCTAATTATGCCTCTTATTGATTCAGGCACACATTTTAATAAGAGCAGACACGCCTCTTGTATTATCAGCCATTGAAGGTGTTCCATGGTGAACATTTGCAGCTTCTCCTCCTCTTCATCCCACATGGATGTATGTGTCCCTGACAGTGTAATTTGTGCCTCTGGTTCTAAAGCCACTGTAAACATCGCACAACAACAGTAATTTTAGCACTCAAGAGACCTTGATCCCCAGCCACCGCCCCCCCCCCCCCCCCCCCCCCCTCCCAGCAGCAAAGAAGACGGAGGGGGGAGGCGACAATAAAAGGTGAAGAAAAGCTAGTTTATTGTTGACTGCACCAAAGTGGGTCAATCTCAGTGTTTTTCAGTGACAGCTCATCTCATTTTGTTTCTAATTACGACAGTGGTTTTGAAGTCAAGGTTGCCTGAGAGTCAGTTTGAAGACTTGTGTTTACTACTCTCCTCTCCGTAATGGTTCCTTTATTTTCCCGTGGTTAAAATTCAGCTTCACAATATTGATTGATTCATTAACAAGAAAAACATGAGAAAGAAATCTCCTATCACATCTGTAGAATGCTACCTGCATCATTGACTAACATGTGGAACACACTGATGTTAGATTTTTATTTAGCTGATTTTGCTAAAAACGTAATGATAAAGTATGCTAGGATACTTTTTTTTAAAGTTTTGAATATTTTAAATGTGGATAAATATATGTATTAGTTGGATATAGGAAGTGAATAATAACCCAAAGTATAAATAATAGACACCTTATAATGACTTTTTTCCTGGAAATATTTTGCTATACAGGTTCTTAAAAAAAAAAGTCCTCTTTCTAAATGTTTTTCTATTACAGCAAATATAACTTTTTGCCCCAAAACTAAAATGTTTAAATTAAACGAAATATTGTTAACATGCAGGGAACACATTTGATCTGTGTTGTATTATGTGTTTAGTCACTAAGAGGCTAATCTTGCCTCTTCACTGTGAGGGGCGTTCCATCAAAGTCCATGCTAAAGTTCCTGGTTCATGATGTTTAATAAAGAAAAAAACAACTACTTTCTCTCCCATTCCGACCATCTTTTTTCTTTTCATGCCAGTTTATGAGCCTTTCCTCCATACTATCTAAACCAATGTGTGCCTTTTGCCCTTCAGTTGTTTAGACCTCCTGTCCTCGCTCCACCGGCCCTTTAAAACCCTGCCCTCCACACGCCCATCAGACCTATCTCTCATTTTCTAAACACCAGCAGAAAAAGGAAGAATGAACACAGATAAAACACAGGTCACAGAAAGTGTTTTATTAGCATTTTTGACAACTTGGTCTCCTCAACCATTGCATAAAGACTCTTAAACAGTCTGTCGTTGTCTTCTCAAGGGCTGGACATAAAAATAAAGTGCTGAGGGGGATGTGTAAATTGGATCATTTTGAGGTCTATGGAGATGTCCTGGCACACTGAGGTACAGTAGTATGCTCACCTTCAAGGCATTCACTGCAAGAACGTAGTTTACCCAAAATGTGTCCTGAAATCACAGTTGTTTGAAAATAATGTGTACAAAACTAAAGGATAATTCCAGTTTATTACACTTTACAACTTTGACAAACCAATCTTCTGAAGGTCCAGAAGCAATTTTTCCAACTGAATCATACAGTGCCCAGGGGTGAGCGAGTTGTTGAGTTATAGTCCTCTGATATAATAATTTGGTCATGTGATTACAATTGGTTGTACACAGAAACCTCAACCTAAAATGATGCCTGTCTCTAGCTTCCATAATTAACTTTCATGCTAACTTGGACCTTATCATTGCAATAATTAATGGTTACATCACCAGAGAATGTTCAGAGCATTGTTACATTATTTAAATAGAAAAACATTATCAGATGGGTTTCAAATAACTGCCAGATTAGCAATATGTAACTGGAAGCAGGTAGTACAGTGCACCTGAGCATAGCACGGTCCAAAAGTGTTCAGCAGGTTTATCAAAGCAAAGTAGTACTTTAGCAGTCCAACAAAACTAAACAAGAAAGATGCTAAAAGAAGTTGGACATTGCAGAATTGTGAATTTCATAACAATGAGGAACATATTTCACATTCGAGTCAGTCGATCCATTGTTTGAGTACAAAGTTACCAGTTACAGATATGATTGTAGATGTATTCAATGTATGTCAAGTTTGGACATCTGCTACTTGAGGGAAGTTACAAAAACTAAGCCCACTCCTCTGTTAACCAGTCACACTTTAGTAAAGGGCGGTCGCCTCTTGAGTCTTAGCACTGCTGTCTTTGTTTCCCCCGGTCATGGAGCTGTGAGATTGTTACAGCAGTGAAGAGGTGTTGTTCTTCCCTCCCCTCCCACTGGGTAGGAGCTTACCCAATAAATGCCAGCCAGCCCAGGTGTGAAGTGTGGTTATGGCTTGATGTGCTGGCTAGCTAAAAGCCTGCTGTGTGTGCTCACCGACATGTGTGTATTTGTGTTATCAGAGCTAGTGTTTCTTGACAACTTGGTGGTGTGTTTGCTGTCTGCAGAGAAGTGTTGGAGATCAGAGAAGCCAAGTGGAAGGAGGAAAAAAGAAGGGGGAGAAAGTGAGGAATACCAGTAGGCTATTTGTGTAGTACGCACAACATCAGTTAACAACTAACAAAACGTAAATTTTTTGTAAGATGTTGCACAAATGAGTATATAATGTGCAAGCTCAAGACCAAAATAAAATGTTTACACACACAAATCCCATGTATCTTGCACTTCCAGTATAAAAGCACTCCTGTACACACACACACACACACACACACACACACACACACACACACACACACACACACACACACACACACACACACACACACACACACACACACACACACACACACACACACACACACACACACACACACACACACACACACACACACACACACACACACACGTTTCTACGGGCCACAGACAGGGAAGGGAGCCCCTGTTTAATTTTCAGCCTCCCTGTGAAGTTTGTAGAGAGTGCCAGGACCAATGACACACAGGTATCATCACCAGCAGAGAGGATCAGTAGCAGCAGTAGTGTGCTGCCCGGCATGTCCATCATCACAGTGTTGATGGTGAGCCTGAGTCTTATATTCCTGAAACCGGACATTGGCCAGGAGCATGTGCAGTCAACCATGAGGGAAGAATTCAGAACAGCATGAATCCTGCAAGCACTTCAGCTCAAATAAGCCAATTGTTTTTAGTGCTAGTGCATGAGCTTTGAATAAGGCAAATTATTTCAAATGCTACAACCAATATTTTTTTCCATATCTTTAAAAAATTTATTAGTCAAGGTGCAGTTGCAGGGCATTGATGGAGAAGTCCAGGGACTTGGCTTGGCAACTGGAAGGTCACCAGTTCAAGTCCCGGCAAGACCAAGTGCTACCGAGGTGTCCCTGAGCAAGGCACCGTTCTCTACACTGCTGCCCGGGCGCCGTTCATAATGGCAGCCCACTGCTCCTAACACTAGGATGGGTCAAATGCAGAGAAACCATTTTGTTACATAGCAACTGTACTACGTAATGACAATACAAAAAATGACAGTGCAAAAAAAAGAAAAGAAAGTTGAAACAGTTAGGTCTTTAGCCTGCGACCTGCGACCCAAGCATGGATATAAAAAGAAAACTGGATATAGCGTCAGAGACAGGGCCCTGTTAATTCCTATACAAGTTTCTCATTGGCGCATGAAACCAATACGGCCTGACTCTAGGGAGCAAAAGTACCTGTATATGGGCTCATAGAGAAGAAAAAAAATCCGCTGATTCACAGACGTCTCTTTCCCAATGTAAGCCAATTGGAAAAGTTACAGCGTCACAAAACAGACACAAAAAGTAGTGAAACGTTAGGCCACTACGAACATTTGCCTCAACGTCCTGTGCACTTCCTTGGGGGCTTGGATGGAAGATGTGTAGACTTCCAGCAGTCCTGATATCAAACTGGTTCCACCATGTTGGAGCCAGGATAGCAAACAGGTGTGTATCAAGGGTCCAACTCTCAGTGAGGGAGTAGTAAGCCAAATTGGCGATGTAGAATAAAACGCTGGTGTTAGAATGTATGGTTTGACCTTGTATTCAATGTAAAGAGCCTGATCCATTTACAGCAGGATAGGTCAGCACCAGTGTATTTGAATCAGTCATATCTGCTCCAGTAGTAAAGATGAAAACATGCATTTCATGTTTAAAAAGGGCACATGGTTCAAATGTTGGCGTTACCAGGTCAAGACAGGTGGCGATGATGGCACATACTTAAGCTCAGCCCTTCAGGCTAGTTGGATGAGCGATATCGGCCGTGAGATATTGCAATAAGTGTGTTTTGCTGAAGGTCAGGCTCCGTTTAAGGTGATTGAGGTGAGCCAGGAAAGCCTGGATTTGAGTGTGTTTGTTTGCTTTGATGTGATGCTAGGTCACAGGCTGGACCTGTCCGATAGTTGTGAGGTATATGTGCCAACTTCAGCACCTATCTGTTACTGGTTGAAGAAGCAAGCTGACAAATAGCTGAACAATTGTGAGAGTAATTGTCTCTGAAGCACCTGTGTTTATGTATGCACGTGTGTGTCCTGGATTTATGTTTGCCAACTGAATGTGCCTCTGGTAGCAGGCATTGTGCAAGTCTGCATAAATCCTATCACAGTCCATAAAGGAAAATAATATGTTGGATATATGCTAATTTACTTTTGTAATGACATTTTGTAACAATGCTTGTCAGATGCATGAAGAGTTCAACAAAAACTATGTACAGTATATCAAGTTCAACATCATATTTTATAAGTCATATCATAATGTCACATATTAAACATACATTTTAAAAAGTTAACATAAAATAAATAAATTAAAATACAGGCAAAGCACTGCAAAAGTCAAAATATAATATACATGACGCTTGCACATTTACCAAAAACCTCAAGTTTGCACAATTGTGTTTCCTCATTTGAGAAACAAACCTTAAGTAAACACACAAGCTGTCTTTAGATACAATATCGGCACATATTAAATACCATATATTTTTCCATAATATTTATTAGCTGATGATTACTCAACTTTTATTTAATATTAATATACATGATCTATTTTTGACTCAACTGGCGTCATTTCCATTCCCCATGTTTGTGTCTGAACCAGATCCAATGTGACAAGGCAGTGAGGATAAGAGGTAGGGGCTGGCTTCCTCTTCCCCCATCACTTTCGTCCTTTTAAATCTGTCACCCACTACATGTTTTGACGGTGGGGGGGCTGGAATCAAATTCTCTTCGCCTACGCGTCTCTGACCTGAATCTCACTGTGGCCCACAGTAAGAGCGAAAGAGAGCGAAAGAGAGAGGAGGAAGCAGGAATATACCAAAGAATTGGGAGGAGGAGAGATGGAGGAATCAAGTGAGATATAGAGCGAGACTGAAACATGGAGCGAGAGTGGAAGTTGCAGAGAGTTATTATAATCTGTGTGGTGCTTGAAAACACATGAGTCAGTGGAGAAGTTGGAAAAGAGATTGGTAAGAAAGTCCAACCGTAAACACGTTGCCTGCTAACATTCCTCCCTCAGTAATAAGTCATAACACTTTAACGTTTTTTGAACATCTAATTGACAAAAAATCCTTTCTGAACTGTCTACCAGTCCTTTTTTCTATCTCCTTTTTTACAGTTTTTATCTAGGTTGATTATCCAAATGGTGAACTGTCAATTTGTCTAAATCCTTAAAAAATTAACACAATACAGTCCTGGTTAGCTTTCCTAGAGGCTGTAATGGTGACATACCCAATATCCAGCTTTGGAATCTTCCTTGTTTGGTTTTAAATACTGCCACAGAAAGATGGTTAGACAAAAAGAATATACAGTGAAGTGCTCGGATAAATCGAACAGGTGCTTTCTTAAATGTTGGAAAAACTCCAATTTGTCATAAAGGAGACCAACACGATATTGTGCCATTGTTTTATAGAAAACAACTTGTGGCATCCAACCCAGTCTCACGGTATTTCATGTTATAGTCACGAAATTTAATTTATTGATTCGTGTTCACAAATACGATTTTCCCCTTTCTTTCGTGTCACACAGAACGATTTTAAAAGCAATGTATTTCTATTGGTAGTGTGCTTCGTGCCTGCAACACGTCTTTTTGTCCGGTCGGGTCTTGGAAGACCGGAAGCTATGTGGTTCATAAAAACATGTTCTTACTCAATATCAAGCCACGATTATTGTTTTTATTTTAAATCGTATAATGTCTTACTTTTTTTGCCGTCCACGAGGAAAATAAATGGGGTTCAGAGCCTCAGAATATTGAAATCTGTATTTTTTTAAATCTTTTTTTCCTTCTAATTTGTTATTCTTTACTAAATAACACACTGTTATTTACTCAACAATAACACACAATTATCTTTGTTTTTTAAAATTTTTTATTCTATAATCTCTGGCTTTTTTGGCGTCCGTCAGGAACTGAATTTCAAAATAAAATAACGGGAAACAGACGTAGGCCTATATGAGACATTTCGAGCATCATTGCGAAACACACCCACTGAACTGATTACCCAAGATCCTCAGCTATGGTTTAAGCTCGGTGATTTGATGTTTTACCCACAATGCACGTTGGGATATGGTGTTAATGCGATAAGAAATCCGAAAAACATTTCGGAGTGTAGGATGGCTGAAGACACTACACTACCCATAATCCTCAGCTATCGTTTGGGACTACAGTCCCGTTGCTTGACAAACCCCGTGATTAATCTTCAAACTCTGGGATTGGATGTTGGAGTGGCAATGTGCCATGGTTACGCCGAGTGTCAGACTGCTCTTTGAAATGGAACGAAACCACGGCAGACTATCCGAAACTCGAGCTTAAACCATAGCTGAAGATCTTGGGTAATCAGTTCAGTGGCTTTGTATCTGTTTCCGGTTATTTTATTTTGAAATTCAGTTCCTGACGGACGCCAAAAAAGCGAGAGATTATGGAATTAAACAAATAAATAAAAACAAGGATAATTGTGTGTTATTGTTGAGTAAATAACAGTGTGTTATTTAGGAAAGAATAACAAATTAGAAGGAAACAAATATTTAAAAAATAGTCTACATTCATCCACTTTTGATATCTGCTCATTAGTGTTGCTAACAAATTAATATTATAGTTGAATTTTGAATGCAGTTATTTCACTTTCACCACTGTCATTACCTTGATTGCCTTAACAGATATTAACACATACCATATATTTAATGCAATTGTGAGTTTTGATGTGTGTATATACTAGGAACCGTGGGTCTTTATCTTCATAAATGCGTATTTCAATACACAACCCAGTCTCACGACATTTTGTGTAGTAGTAACAAAATTAATTTAATCTATTGATTCATGTTCACCAACACTATTTTCCCATTTTTTTCGTGTCACACAGAACAATTTGAAATGCAATGTATTTCTATTGCTAGTGTTACGGGTCCCCGATATAAGGACCACAGTAATAATAATAATAATAATAATAATAATAATAATAATGGATTACATTTTTTATTAGAGCGCTTTTACAGGTGCTCAAAGCGCTTTACAAATACACATTACACATATTAGACATGTAAGAGTCGTTACTGTGGACATAACCCACAGGAGAAAATGCGGGTAAAGTGTCTTGCCCAACAAGGGCACAACGTCCTGATGCAGTGGCGGCCGAGGAAGGATTCAAACTGGAGTTCACCGACGCCCCTTGATCTGATGACCAACGCTCTAACCACTGCGCCAAAACCGGCCAGTAACAGTGATGATACCCGTAATGAGCAGGTGAGACGGGAGCAATGAGGACACGGGTTATTTGGTTTCCTTCCAGATTGCTTCTGCTGGCAGTTTTATTACACAAACTTATTTAAACATCTTAATTCTCTTATGCATTTCAGTGTATTTACTTAATCATTCACTTTTCTGACAGCTCCATCAACACACATCCACTGTCGAAAACCCCTTCTGTGACAAACACACATTCAAGCTGAACTTTACATTCACTAATCTTTTTGTACCTTTCATACATCTTGTTTTACAGTATTAAACCTATATTAAATATCCCTTGAACTGTAATTTCGACTATTACCCTTCTGCCATTCATTGCAGGTCACTAAAATGCATTTACTAGAGAATCATAATGCTACAAACACTACAGCATACTTGTGTAACAAACATCCAGTATAACACTACCTAAACTATACCTTTCATAAGGTGCATATTTATTCATAACTTCACATGTATGGACATATTTAGTGGGCGGGAGCCTTCAGACACACTATCTCACTCGCACCATATCCGTGTCAGACCACGTTATCCCCAAGATGGCGCCGCACGGGGAAAGCTAAGCTAATACCTATGGCTAAACGCACACACATTCATACATTCTTTTTAACATGTAAACAGCGCTACAAACACTCCACACTTTTAGTGGGCCGTCACACTATATATACGCAAACATTATGGGGGGGTTCATATGATTTTTGCACCTTTTACCAACCTGTAATGAGCAAGTGAGACAGGAGCAATGAGGACATGGGTTATTTGGTTTCCTTCCAGATTGCTTCTGAGGAAACACCGGAACTCTGTCCCTCTAACCAGTCCCCGGAACACAAACGTTCCGCCACACGACCAAATGCACTGCTCAACCCCGCAAACGAAATGAAAATAGACAGATGTACAAAACAAAGGCATATTCCAACTCCAAACAATAATAATTATTATATCAATGTGGTCACACATCCCAGGGGTGCCACACGTTCCCCGACAACAAAAGGGCCTCCCGACACTTACTTTAAATCACATGTTCCTATTCAAGATAGCTTTAACATCTTCATAAAACACAAATATTTACAATGTCCAAACTATCACATCTAAAAATGTATGACCCTTAGGACTAACACTGTGTGTGACCTTTCAATAACCTTGTATGGGACATGTAAATGGGGAATGGGGATATGGAATGAGGGGTGTGTAGTGGAATGGTGGTGGGCATGTTTGTGAATACCAAAGGTGAGTGTAGGGCATGAGGTATGTGTCCATAGCATTTACTGTTGGACCCGACTGGCATGTTGGGTGGCCAAGAGATGAGGAGGTGAGGATTTGACCTGGTCGTCTCTCCCGAGTAGACCGTCTCAGTGGGACAGGTGAGTAAGGTTCAGGGTCTTGTACCCGTTCCTCGGGACATTCACGTTGAGGCAACTCTTGCTCATCTTCGTTTTGAGGTACATTAGGAGTTGTCTGCTCATTGTCCTCCTCTGAGTCATTTTGATGAGAGATTTCCGGTTCATCCTTAAGTTGAAGTTCACCCCTGTCTGACGAGTACTCTTCTTCACAAAGACCTCTAGCCTGTTCTCCAGCTTCCCGTTGCGCAGTGTTCATGTCAGGTAAAGTTTGGAACTCTAGCTGTCTCTCTACACCAGAGTTCCTGGTAGTCTTTCCAAACATCTCCTCAGAAGAATGTGGTTCCCACACTGATGTCTGTTCTCTTCTTAACATACTTGGTCTTTTTGGAGTAACTGTTATGTTAGGCTTAACCCGATTTGCTGGTATCCTCAGCCAGTAACCTCCTGTTGACTCATCCTCTGAATCAGATGTCTCAGCATTTTGGTCTCTCATATCCCTTTGTCTCCTTGGATGGCTTCCTTGATTCTGTGGTGGCTTTGAGATTGGTTTGACTAACTGTGGTGGGAATTCCACTGGCAAGTCATTGACAAGCAGAAGCAGGTTTCTGTGCAGGGTTCTGGTTTTCCCTTTTGCATCACTTTCTGGATGGACGACATATACTGGGTTATCTGAAACCTGTTCCTTTACCACATATATCCTCTTCTCCCAATAGAAACGCAATTTACCAGGCCCTCCGCGCTCACTTAGGTTCCTGACTAACACTCTATCCCCTTGCTTCAGAACCACTCCCCTCGCCTTCTGATCATAATAGGACTTGCCCTTTGCACTAGACGCCAGACTGTTATCAGTAGCAATCCGATATGCTTCTGTCATCCTTTCGCGCCATTTCTCAGCATATCCTTTGTGTGTCACTGGATCTGTCTCCTCTGACAGGCTGAACAGGAGATCCACAGGGAGACGAGGTTGCCGACCATAGAGCAGAAAGTGAGGCGAATAACTGGTTGATTCGTGATTTGTGCAGTTATACGTATGTATAACCTGTGGAAGATGTTCTTTCCATGTCTCTTTTTCTTTGTCTGTTAGCGTTCGCAGCATCTGTAACAGAGTTCGGTTGAATCGCTCAGCTGGATTTCCTTGCGGGTGGTAAGGAGATGTTCGAGAGTGACCTACTCCAGCGAGCTGCCCGAGTGTTCGAAAGAGATAATTCTCAAATTCTCTTCCTTGATCATGGTGCAGTTTGTTGGGGAACCCAAAACGGGGTATAAAGTCATTATAAATCCGCTCTGATGCTGTCCGTCCGGATTTATTTTTGGTTGCATAGGCCTGTGCGAACCTTGTGAAGTGGTCGACTACCACCAAGATATATTCATAGCCTCCTTTACTTTTCTCAAGGTGCAAATAGTCAATGCAGACCAGTTCAAGGGGTGAGTTAGATTTCATGCTGCTCATTGGTGCATGCACATGGACCGTTGGTTTCTTCTGTTTAATGCAACAGCATTTCTTTGAAATATAATCCTCTATGAATCTTTTCATATGAGGCCAGTAAAACCTTTCTCTGGCTAGTTGAATGACTCTCTCTGTGCCTACATGTCCCATGTTATCATGAAGGTGCTTCAAGACAAAAGACTGATATTTCAGAGGTAGGACAAGCTGTTTTCTCTCTGGTGTCCGCCGATATAGGATTCCATCTTCAAGGTGTAGACGGTTCCACTCGTGGAGAAGCTTACACACGGTTCCCTTGACTGACCTCCTCATATCATCTGAAAGTTTATCACTAACTTCTTTTAGCCTTACGATCTCTCCAGTCGTTTGGTCTTCCCTTTGGGCTTGAACCAACTCATTGTGACTTATTTCCTGTAGAGGTGTGCACGGCTGTGGGATAACGTCAAGGGAGGAGGCAGAGAGGGCAGCTACCCAGGCAACATCTTTTCTCTGAGCTGCTTGACCTCCTTCCAGGTTGCACTCACCACATCTTGCGACAACTCTTCTGTGCACGTTGACATGTAGTGGTCAATATCAAGAGGGATACGGGACAGTGTATCCGCATCAATGTTCATTCTTCCAGGTCTGTACTTAATGTTAAAGCGGAAGTCTGACAACTCCCCCACCCAACGGTGACCGACCGCATTGAGTTTGGCCGTGCTCATAACATAAGTAAGTGGATTGTTGTCAGTGTAGATGGTAAAGTGAGGAGCATAAAAGAGGTAATCTCTAAACTTCTCACACACTGCCCATTTTAGCGCGAGGAACTCTAATTTGCCGCTGTGCAAATGATAATTCCTTTCAGCTGGTGTCAAGGTTCGTGACCCATAGCCAATGACTCGCAGCTTTTCGTCCTGCTGTTAGTAAAGAACTGCTCCCAGTCCTTGCTCCGATGCATCGGTATGCAAGACGAATGGCATGTGGCAAAGTCTGGGTATCCGAGAACTGGAGGATGAGTTAACATGTCAGCCAGTTCCTCAAGTGTAGTCTGATGTACAGCAGTCCACTCTATAGCCGCCCTGGATGACAGCTGGGGGCCTTTAGATTTGATCTGTCGAGCTTGTGTTGAGGCTTTCACTTGGAGCAACTCGTATAATGGCTTTGCTATATTTGAGAAGTCTTGTATGTACGACCTGTATTAACTCAGAAAGCCGAGGACTCTTCTCAAGTCACCTACGGTCTTCGGTTTTTTCGCTTTAAGGACCAGTCCAGCTTCTAGATCTTTTGGCGTCCGACATAGCGAACTTCTCCCCTGAACACTTCACACTTCTCAGGGCGGAGCTTCACTCCCTGACTCTGTATTGCTTGGAGCACTTTCCGAACCACCTCCACATGATTTTCAAAGTTCTGGGAGTAACACAGGAGGTCGTCCAGGTAAGGTATACAGCACTCATCCCTCAAGGAACTCAACATCTCCTCCATACTCCTCTGAAAAGCTGCTGGTGCATTCGTAAGACCAAACGGGATTCTCACCCACTCATAAAGCCCCCAGGGTGTGATGAAGGCGGTCAGATGGCGTGAACCTTCAGGCACAAAACCCTGCTGGTATGCCTTACCCTGGTCAAGGATGCTGAACCAAGAGTATCCCCCCAAGGTGTCCAGTAGGTCCCGTATCCGAGGCAGTGGGTGTCGGTCTGGTACAGTTTTCTGATTGAGCAGGCGATAGTATATACAAAGGCGCAAAGAGCCATCTTTCTTCCGCACGCACACAATAGGGGCAGAATAGGAAGACTTGGATTTAACAATCAATCCCTTTACCAGTAGGTCTTGAATATATTCTTTGACCTCCCAAAAAAGCGGCTTTGTTATGGAAGTATACGTCCTTTGCATTGGAATATCGTCCTTCAGATTTATCACCATTTGTAGGCTACGGTTACAGCCAATGCAATTTCCTTCCCTCACAAAAGCCTTTGATTCTTCATACAACATTTTCTTGGCAATCTCTTGTTGTTCCTCCTCCAAGTGACTGAGGTCCACTGGCGGGTGCCAAAGGGGTGGAATCGGTTCAGCTTTTTGGATTGGTTCAAGGGGTTGAGTTGAGACCTCATTGACTATTGCAGTACATGTTGTTTTGTCAGGAGATTCAGCATCCACAAACCTTTCAATGTGCTGCAATACGCCCAGGGCTGTCTTGCGTGCTAAGGTGACATCATGTTTGGTGTTATTGCCTACTGAAATTGTGACATAAGGCTTTGCAGGGTTCTGTATCTCAAACAAACCTGTCCCTAAATCCAGCTGCGATAATTGATGACTGTCTTCATCAGCTTCAAACAACACCAGACGATCAGAGGGGTTCAGGGTTTGGGGAACACGACACCTCACCCAGGTGACTTGACCAGCCGGAATGACGATGTCATTTACACCTGGCCTTGCAACGTACTTGGTTCAACTGCCTGAATAAAGCTCACAATTGCTTCGGCTTTCTCCACCCGAACGCTGATGGCATCACGAAGCAGTTTAACCAGATTGCATATCAATCGTTCTGGCTGTCCCTCAATTATTTCCTCCAAAACATTAAAACCAACCAATGGTCTCTCCATGGTCAAGCTTGTGACTAGGAATGGAACACTGATGGAAAGACTGGGTTCTTCATTTCCTGGCAGGTTGGTCATAATGGCTACCCAGCCATCAAACGGAATAAGCTCGCCATTAACTGTATACACCTTTAGCTCGTTCAGATCCTCGATAATCTCTGATATTGGTCGAACATCAAGATTAGGCAGATATTGTTCTTTCCAGGCGCGGCTTATGATACTGACTTGAGCACCGGAGTCAAGCAATGCAGTCACTGCCAATCCGTTTAGATTACACTGTATTAGCGACTTTTTTCATATCAGCTTGGCAACAGTTCTACTTTTCACCCCTGGTGAACCAAAAGAAAACTGAGTCGAGGATACATCTTGCTGGTAACTATTCTGTGCACCAGCTACTTCAACTGTTTTTCCATCACAACTGGTTTGCGCTTTTGCCTCACCAGAATGTTCAGTTTGGGGTCGTATTGTGGATCCGATCACTGGCAACTAGTGCTGTGTACCTGGACTCACATTCAGGTTCAGGTCCGGACTCAAGTCCAGAGGTTCAGGTTCAGGTCCGGACTTATAAGTCCGGACTTGTGTCAAGTTGTGTGAGTAATGTTAGAAATTAAAATCAATGTTTTAATGGGGAAATGTAGTTTAAACATGCCGTCAGTTTTAATGCTCTTTTATACTGAAAAACCAGAAATTCTTGTGCACAAGCAGTTAAGCTTTTATTCTGAAAATCCTTCATCTACGGTTAGCATTTAGCATGTGGCTAATATACGATTTCCTAAAGAGGTGAATTTAGTAGCAAAATGATATGGAGTGGTGCAAACCGAAGCCTACTGATTTAACACTACAACTATAGATGTCGAGGTACTACCATGCTGAATATTAAATGAAGGTACAGTTTATTTGAATACATTATTGTTTACAGACGAGAGGAGCATGTGACAACATCCGGAATGACCGGAAACCAAATGAGCCGAGAAGTATTTTTTAGAGTATTGATTACAGCGTTTAGAATGTGTTAAATGAAAAGTGATGAAAGAGAATATGAGGAGAAAAGGCGTGTTAAGCATATATTGAATGTGAAAAGAACCAATCCTCTGTTTAAATGCAGTAACGGACATTGGAGACGAGGCGAGCCGGCTGGCGGGGAGGAGCCAGCAGAGGATATAACAGCACCGGAGGAGAGATCGAGGCTCTTCTCTTCCCTAACGAGGAGCGGATCACAGCTGTTTGTCTGACTGAACAATATCATGCTTGTGACCAACCCGCTCCTTTTTTTAATTAAAGTACCCAATTGAACTTTCACAGAGACTCCATTTAGTCTCCTTTTAAAGCTTCTCTCCTGGACGAGAGAATAACGAACACAGTTAACAGTAACTAAAGTTAACTTATTTTTAGCTAATTATCAATTGAAAATAAACTCATAATCAACTCAAATTCAAACTCGTCAGGTTTATTGTGCCCCCTTCCAACTTGTGTCTACACCATGTCTTTTCTAGAACTCTACATGTGTTACTAACTACACAACACAACTACATACATAGTGATGTACATACAAGACTCAATATGCAAGAGTACAAGTCTATGTGTTCTTGTTCAAGAACAACAGCATATTGACATTGTCTGGGTGAAGTGTTGCTCTTTCGGCAGACACTATATCACCATACATACAAAGGAGTTAGCTTAGCTACACTACCATATATGGCAACCAGCATCCCACGCTGTCAGTGTCCAATATGTCTAAGCCAGCTTCCCTTGACGTCACACAGATCTCGCGAGCAGTTGCGATATTTTGCGAGACTTCGTGAGTTCAGTAATGGCCGCCATATCAGAAGCCAAAACAATGTTTTTCGTCTTTTCTCAGCGCAAATTTCTCGATCTATGGAAGGTTTTAGATGGTTTAGAACAAAAAGGAGAATATACGTAAGTACCGGTTCCCGACGTTCCGGTTTTAACCGGACTTGAACCGAAACTTTTTACAAGTCCAGTACCGGTTCGGCGTACCGGTACGCAGCACTACTGGCAACCCTGCTGCAGTGACCGGCTTGAGTTTCCCTGACTCTCTTGTCTCTTTAAACAGCCCACAGCCCTGTGTCCTCCATCACCACAATAGAAACAGTGGTTACAATCTGGCCGGTTTTGTTCGAAACATCTTGAACAACCAAAAGGTTTCTCTCTCCTGGGTCTCACTCTGTTTTGAGAGTATTGGTTATGGTTAATCATGTCTGCCGGATGTGGTTGCTTTTGTTGTCTCATAGCCTCAACCATGCTGGTTAGCTCATCTACCTTGGCTGCAAGCTCTTTTATTGGGTCTTTCTTTGTTTTGTGTGCTGTGCTCTCTTGTTTGTTGCCACACTCTTGAACTGTGTTAAGCTCAAGTTTTGCGCTATGAGCACTAGTTGTTGCTTGCCGACGAGAAGGACCTATCCTTTTCTGTCTCTCACTCTCCTCACTGGTGATTCTCATTACATGGCGTAATATTGTTTCATCACTCACCTCACCACTTGACAGAAGAGGCTTTAGTTCTCTGCGTACATCACTGTGTTTATATCAAAGTCCCTGCAAGACTGTATGTAGA
Source organism: Notothenia rossii (assembly GCF_949606895.1). NCBI lineage: Eukaryota > Metazoa > Chordata > Actinopteri > Perciformes > Nototheniidae > Notothenia > Notothenia rossii. The sequence goes on from NC_136902.1 coordinate 62,827,173, forward strand.
AACACATCTTGAACAGTAGCTGGACTGTATTTAATGCCTGCGTCTGACAGTTTGGAGGTGAATAGGACACGTTGCTTTAACCCTATCACTCGGTAGAGAAACTGTTGTGGTGTTTCATTATCATCCTGTCTAGCACACATTAATTCTTGGAATAACTCCGTACTGTTTTTCTCTCTTAAGTGGGCCTGGAGAAAGCCTTTGAGCTCCATCACTGTCAGGTCATCCTTATTTATTAGCATGTCTGTGAAAGTTCCAGGTTTTATGATTCTGAGCACACCACGAACTGTGTCTCCATCATGGACACCTTCTCCAATTCCTTCCTCAATTTGCTTACAGACATTGTTATAGCTTATGTCCGAAGAATGGTCACCAACTTGACCCCCTTGCACCTTAAACTCCCTCCTCTGGAGGTAGGAGAGCTCTCTTAAGGAGATCATTGTCTCAGGGCCGGACTGGGCAGCAGACTGAGCTGGTGAGTGTGGCGTGTTACGATGAGACTTACTAGTGTGTGCTGGTGACAGTGGGGGTTGTTCTAGTGTCTGTGTTGTTGGTGCCATAATGCTTTGTCTTAACCTTTTACCCAGGTCTTCATAGCTATTAAGCATTTCCAGTAACCCAGTATTTGTGTTATCACCTACAGCATTAAAACTGACTGGAGAAGTGGTGAGATCTGTCTCAGCTTCAGGTATCTGCTTAGTGTTGTTACCTGTGTTTATCTCTAAGTGTGGTTCTACATGTGGAAAACCCTGTACACTTATTTCTCTGTCTTTTACAATGTCATCAATAGCATCTTTCAACATCAACAAGTGAGCCATCCCACTATCTTCTGAGTCAAGCAAGTGCTTACTGTCCATAAATAAACTGATGTAGTTAAAGCAGCCTTCATCGTCTCCCTCCTCGAGCTCAGACGGTTCCTGGCCTGGAACTGAACCCACTTCCTTGGCAATGTGGAGGAGTTATTTCGCTGACAAGGGGAGTAGGCTTCTTCTGATGTCCCACACCAGACTTTTCCTTTGGCTCTCCGACATGACAGCAGCTCTTCCAATTCACTCACGATGGATCACTCAGTTCAGCAACGGTTCCACGTCTGCTCCAGCTTACAGCTCTCTGCTCGCATCAGCTCCGGTATTGGTCCTAGAAGTCATTAATGGATCAGCTCCCGACCAGTAGGTGGCACCGATCCCGGACGAGCCCCGAAGAACTGTTACGGGTCCCCGATATGAGGACCATAGTAACAGTGATGATACCTGTATGGTGCAGGTGAGACAGGAGCAATGAGGACACGGGTTATTTGGTTTCCTTCCAAATTGCTTCTGCTGGTAGTTTTATTACACAAACTTATTTAAACATCTTAATTCTCTTTTGCATTTCAGTGTATTTACTTAATCATTCACTTTTCTGACAGCTCCATCAACACACATCCACTGTCAATAACCCCTTCTGTGACAAACACACATTCAAGCTGAACTTTACATTCACTAATCTTTTTGTACCTTTCATACATCTTGTTTTACAGTATTAAACCTATATTAAATATCCCTTGAACTGTAATTTCGACTATTACCCTTCTGCCATTCATTGCAGGTCACTAAAATGCATTTACTAGAGAATGATAATGCTACAAACACTACAGCATACTTGTGTAACAAACATCCAGTATAACCATACCTAAACTATACCTTTCATAAGGTGCATATTTATTCATAAATTCACATGTATGGACATATTTAGTGGGCGGGAGCCTTCAGACACACTATCTCACTCGCACCATATCCGTGTCAGACCACGTTATCCCCAAGATGGCGCCGCACGGGGAAAGCTAAGCTAATACCTATGGCTAAACGCACACACATTCATACATTCTTTTTAACATGTAAACAGCGCTACAAACACTCCACACTTTTAGTGGGCCGTCACACTATATACGCAAACATTATGGGGGGGTTCATATGATTTTTGCACCTTTTACCAACCTGTAATGAGCAGGTGAGACAGGAGCAATGAGGACACGGGTTATTTGGTTTTCTTCCAGATTGCTTCTGAGGAAGCACCGGAAGTCCGTCCCTCTAACCAGTCCCCGGAACACCAACGTTCCGCCACACTACCAAATGCACTGCTCAACCCCGCAAACGAAATGAAAATAGACAGATGTACAAAACAAAGGCATATTCCAACTCCAAACAATAATAATTATTATATCAATGTGGTCACACATCCCAGGGGTGCCACACTAGTATGTCTCGTGCCTGCGGCACGTCTTTTTGTCCAGTCGGGTCTTGGAAGATCAGAAGCTGTGTGGTTCATAAAAACATTTTCTTACTCAATATCAAGCCACGATTATTGTTTTTATTTTAAATTGTATAATGTCAGACTTTTTTTGCCGTCCGCGAGGAAAATAAATGGGGCTCAGAGCCTGAGAATACTGAAATCTGTATTTTTTAAAAATGTTTTCCTTCTAATTTATTATTATTTGGTGCAGGCACAAAACATACTACCAATAGAAATACATTGCTTTTAAAACCGTTCTGTGTCAGAATACTGAAATCTGTATTTTTTAAATCTTTTTTTACTTCTAATTTGTTATTATTGCTTTTAAAATCGTTCTGTGTGACACGAAAAAAATGGGGAAATCGTGTAGATACATTTTGTGACTACAGTATAACACGAAATGCCCTGGGTTGCAATACATCATGTCGTGAATATATTTCTCTGCAGGACAGCTGTATTATGTTTGATGAAAGCCTCTTTTAAAGGAAGGCTCCAGTCATTAGATAGTTAATAAAAACTTCAGTATTTAGTGAAACATTATGTTTAAACCATACCCTGAAGAAATCAGCAATATTCCCCAGTAAATAATGATTTTATAGCTCTTTTTTATCAAAACCTGTATATTCCGTCAGGCAGCTGCCATTTTGGCCATTCTCAGAAGTCACATGATCCGAAAAACTAGGTCGTGTCGTGATCTATGCGTTCACTTTGTAAACATGACAGCTCATTCGACGAAAACATGGCGGAGTATTTGAGTTCGGACTCGTCAGCCGAGGAAGAAGCTTTGAGCAATGTGGAGAGATTGGATGGGGGAATTCAGCCATACAGGTTCAAGCCAAGTGGCCAGAACCGTCAGGAATCCAGGGACAGTGATGATGAGGATGAACAGCACGGTGATCTTGCTGGAGACGATCCCTTTACTCGTGCAATTGATTTCGGAGGCGAGTAGGGAGACCTGTGCATGAATGGTGTACTTGCGATCGCTGTGTAGCCATGGACAATCCTCTTATGAACATAATGTTGTCATGAGCTTGAAGAGCTTGAAAATAAACCGTTCACAGACGACTTGGATTGCATATGTTTACACAGGGAATTCGACACTGTGATGTTAGAAAAAGCTGTATTGAGAACAGCACTGGTTGCCATGAAGGATGTGAAACGCACCTCTTTGGTTGAACCAATAAATGAAAGGTGGGTACATTTGACGGGTACAGCCCTTTCTTCTTAGCATTATATACTTTACAATTATTATTATTATTATTATTATTATTATTATTAATGGACATATCAACTAAAGACATTTTATTTGGTTAGGAAGTTCTGGATTAAAGATTGAATTGACTTTATCAAAAGTTTTTTAATGACGTTTACATTCTAGGAGGAAATGATTTTCATCCTCAATCTCATGGCAATGTTTGCACAATCTGTCATTTACAGGAGTATTTGTGTATCGACCATATTCAATAAGAAGTTTATGGTTGTTAATTCTAAAGCGTGTCAAATGGATTCTGTCTACAATTGCATGGCAAGGACATGAAGGACAATGACAGATAATTTTCAAAACCAAAACTTTACTAAGTAGGCTATAGCCATGATAAAAGAAATCAAAAAGCATATTTACAGAATGCACTCTTTATAGAACAATGTAGGCTAGGAGTCCTAACACAGGACTGCCAACATTTGAGTTCAGCTTGGAGTGAGATTTTTTTTTGGTGAACCGGAAAAAAAAACGTTCATGTGTTCATTTTTTAAATATTTAAGTTAAATGCATCAACCTGGTGCACTTTGAGAGCAAAATGAATTTATGGTAAACAGATTTTCTTTTTCTTCATGGATATTTTACAAATCACTCACCTTTTAAACTTTATTCTTGTTTCACTGTCATATAGTATTTCATAACTGTTTTTCATTTATTCTCATAAATGGTGACCAAAACGTATGAGACCCACTGAGATAACTAGACTAAAGTATCTAAACAGATTCCCTTACCTCACTGAGCTGTAGTTATCTCTCAATCGGACAGGACAGAGCTCTCCCTCTCATTGTTTTAGAAACAGCTTTTAATATCCGTTAAGGTAACCAGGTGCTAACAACAACAATACAAATAGTGAGTTTGGTAGAAATATACTGTATAATAGTAAAGTTATTTAAGATGATGCCATATTTATTGAAGATTTTACATTATAAATATTCCCCACAATTATTCAAAAGCATATTCTTCCAAACTCTCTGCTGTAGTATGAGCAACAGGAGACTATTTATGTGTGTGGTGAGTTTGGTAGTAATAAGCTGTATAATAGTGATTGAATATTATTGTATTCTCTTTTTTCGGAGTTGCACTTTGCAGACGGTCCCTGAGCAGAGCACTCGTTTCTTCTCCGGCTGCGGATAGAGACCAATGTAATGTGCCCAGCTCGGAGGACGGCGCGTATTGGCTTTTTTATTTATCAAAATGTGATTGTAGTTCGTTGTCAACCTTACCACGGTACTTAGGAGACGTCATTTGTGTCTGAATAACGTTTTCATGAGTTATTGATCCGTGAAATCAGAATCTTCCAATATTGTTCCAACTTTACTGAACTAAGCCAGAAGACCGTCTCATTTCGTAGACCGCTCGGTTTGCTGTTCCTTCACTTTATTTTTATATTTATATGCATTTGTTTTGGACGAAAACTTAGCGTGAGGAAAGGCAAGTGTGGCGTGAGTGCGTGAGATATGGGTTAATTGCGTGACTCTCAAGCTCAATGCGTGAGTGTTGGCAGCCCTGCCTAACATAATAATGGTACAATGTAGTTGAATACATTCCATAGTAGTTAATCAATCAAATAAAGAAAGCATTCCGGAGCATTCACGGAGCACACGCACACGGAGCATTCCGTGGATTGTTCCTATCCGAATTGTGGCAATGTTTCGCGATACAATGAGGCATATTTCAATAGAATTGTGAGAGTAACTAGAATAAACAACATGAACAAAGCACACACGTCAATTTGTCCTCGACACCAAAAGCATAGTTCCCGTCACTTCCGGTAAAATAAGTCATGTGACTCGTCAAAATGGCGCTGCCCACAGGGTTAATGATATTTCGGTAATTAATCAGTTTAAAATCACTGATAACGTCATCGGATTAAAAAAAAAAAAAAAGACTGGCAGACACTGGTCTGTTTTATAGGATGATAATTATTTAAAAATGTGTGTCATGAGGATTCCCTCCCTTTAAGCTTCCTTTGCCGACCACCTCTAGATATATGGTCAAACTAGTTAGGCACTCTGCTTTACTAGTTAAATAAAACATTGCACTAGTCGGTCTTTTTCAGCAACTAGTGGCACTTTTGTCCGACTAGTTACCATATGCCTTACTATGGCAAGCCATTTGAGTATTTATTCCATATCCTTGATATCAGACGGCAGCTGCCTACACTAGTTGGCTCTTTGATTTCACTTGTTAGATTTATGGTCAAACTAGTTAGGCACTCTGCTTTACTAGTTAAATAAAACAAAACACTAGTCACTCTTTTTCAGCAACTAGTGGCACTTTTGTCCGACTAGTTACCACATATGCCTTACTAGTGACGCCAGGAGCAGCACTGGTAACGCCAAAGTCCCAACGTGTAAGCTTTTTGATGAACTAGTGACCCTCTGACCGTACTAGTGACCCTAAAAGTTAACTAGTGCGCTGCAAAAGCTCTGACATGTTAACTAGTTACACAAAAGAAGCACAACTAGTTAACTAGTGGCATACATTCGTCTGCAATAGTTAACTAGTAGCACCCAGAATCACTCACTAGTGAACTAGTAAAGGCAAAAGGTTCACTAGTTAACTAGTTGACGCCACTTATGACCTTACTAGTTAACTAGTGGGGCTCAAAATGTCTACACGTTAACTAGTGAACCTTTTGATTTTAAGATCTGTCCAGTGTTTCAGCTTTATTCATTTCATGAATACCGCAGATAAAATGTCCAACTATTATATCCGCTACTTTTGTGTCTCGAGTGCCGGTGTTCTCACACACAAGCATACGCACATACGGAGCAAAGCAAAAACAGAAACATTTATTTTTATAGGCAAGGCAAGTTTATTTATATAGCACTTTTCAACACAAGGCAATTCAAAGTGCTTCAAAGTACAAAAAATGAAAGACATTAAGAAAATGGTTATTTAAAATCACTCATTAAAAAGAAAAGTTAATAAAATAAACATTAAAATAAAAAATACATGGATAAAAGTTACAGTGCAGTCTAAGATATGAATAGTTCAATTAAAAGCAGCGACAAAAAGAAAAGTCTTCAGCCTGGTTTTAAAAGTAGTAAGAGTTGCAGCGGACCTGCAGGTTTCTGGGAGTTTGTTCCAGATATTTGGAGCAAAATAACTAAACGCTGCTTTACCATGTTTAGTTCTGAATCTGGGGACAGAAAGCTGACCAGTCCCTGAAGACCTGAGAGTTCTGGATGGTTCATAATTTAGCAGGAGGTCAGAATTGTATTTTGGGCCTAAACCATTCAGTGCTTTATAAACCAGCAGCAGTATTTTGAAATCTATTCTTTGACACACAGGAAGCCAGTGTAAAGACTTCAGAACAGGAGTGATGTGATCCACTTTCTTAGTGTTAGTGAGGAGTCGAGCAGCGGTGTTCTGAATCAGCTGCAGCTTTCTAATAGATTTTTTAGTGAGACCTGTGAAGACACCATTGCAGTAGTCGAGTATACTGAAGATAAAAGCATGGACAAGTTTTTCCAAATCCTGCTGTGACATTAGTCTTTTAATCCTAGATATGTTCTTTAGGTGATAGTAGGCTGATTTAGTAACTGTTTTAATGTGACTGTTGAAACTCAGGTCAGAGTCCATGACTACACCTAGATTTCTGGCTTTATCTGTTGTTTGGAACATTGCAGACTGAAGCTCAGCGCTAACTTTTATACATTCTGCCTTAGCTCCTAAAACCATTACCTCAGTTGTATACCTCTTTGTTTAATTGGAGAAAGTTCTGACACATCCAGTCATTGATTTGTTCAATGCACTTTCTCAGTGTTTGAATTGGAGCATAGTCTCCTGGTGAAATTGTTACGTAAATGTGTGTGTCATTTGCATAGCTATGGTAACTTATTTTGTAGTTTTTCTGAGCCAGTGGTAGTATGTAGATGTTAAAGAGAAGAGGCCCCAAGATGGAGCCTTGAGGTACCCCACATGTCATATTTGTCAACTCAGATGTGTAGTTACCTATAGAAACAAAGTTGTTTCTGTCCTTTAAGTAGGATTCAAACCAATTTAGAACTGTTGATGAAAGTCCCACCCAGTTTTCCAGTCAGTCTAGTAATATGTTGTGGTCAACAGTGTCAAACGCAACACTGAGATCTAATAATACTAACAATGAAGTTCTGCCACTGTCTTTGTTTAAGTGGATGTCACTGAAGACCTTTACAAGAGCAGTCTCAGTGCTGTAGTTTGGACGAAAGCCTGACTGGAACACATCGAAACAGTTATTTAAATGCAAGAAGTTACTCAACTGTTGAATAACAACTTTTTCAATGATTTTACCTAAATGGGAGGTTTGATATGGTCCTCTAATTCAGGGGTTCCCAAAGTGGGGGTCGCGAGACCCCGAGTGTGGGTCGCGAGATGATTACAAAATAAAAATGGAAAATAAAAAAATTATTATTATTAATAATAACGTTTGCATAGACATTTTCAGGGGCGGACTAGCCATCTGTATAATTTCCCTGCAACGAGGCTCCCCCTTTGACAATCCACTAGCGCAGTGTTTCTCAAACTGTTTTATACCAAGGACCACTTAACCAATAAAAAACACTCATGGACCACCTAACTCCACAAATATCCAAAAACAATAGGCCTGCTTACCCATTCCAACAGTATATAACAAATTACAGCCTAATAATGACAGCTTAACCTTCTCTATATCGCCTCGTTCACACATTAAAAATACAGATTGTATAAATGGACTGTACTTATATAGCGCTTTATCCAGTCTTTAAGACCCCTCAAAGCACTTTACATACTACATGTCATTCACCCATTCACACCCATTCATACAGAGCAGTGTACCTTACTCCAGGACCTAACATTCACACACATTCACACACCATTGGCCATGCCATCGGGAGTAACTCAGGGTTAAGTATCTTGCCCAAGGATACATCGACATGTTGACTGCATGGGCTGGGATCGAACCCACAACCTTCCGGTTGAAAGACGACCACACTCCCTCACAGCCACAGTCGCCCTAGCATATATAAGCATTTAGTTCAAATGCGATTTAAAATCCTCTCAGGTTTTACACCTCTTATTATGAAATGTAGACTACATTTATTATGTAGTATTATTTTAAACACGATTTTATGTCCTAGCCAACAGACTCACAGATTGTCGGCTACTGAGAGATATGCAAAATACACCGCATGTAGTTCGACACAAACCTCCGCTGTGGATTTTCAAAACAAAATACTATAAAACTATGGTCGCAGGCCCAAGTTTAACTCTCTGAGGCCTGCATGGTCTGTCTACAAAACAAAAATAAAAAAACGTTATGCAGCCCCAACAACAGCCTCTGATCATCAACAGACTTCATGCAATGCTTCATCAGATGCATATATTAGATAATAATCTCTATCTCACTCCTAACAAATCTAAATCTACTTTCAGCATGGATAAATGTTCATAAAATACATCCATTGTTTGTTCTATATGCTTCTTGAAATCCTAAAAAACACATCGTTTTTCTAGAACAGATTACAAATCGCCTGAAAATGGTACAAACAACCCGGCGGCAGACATACGTCTCTGGGCGGGCATTTGATTTACCAGGGCGGGAAACAGAAACACAGGGGTTTTAGGTTGCCATAAGGCTGTTGATGGTCTTATTATAGGCTGCATCCATTGGTTGGTTTTGTGGCACATTTGTAACGCTGTGCCAACTTGGGCAAGCATGCAGGCAAACTTGAGGAGCGCACACAGGGTGGAGGGAGGTTGAGCGATGGAGAGAAAGGGAGAGAGAGAGATTGAGCGAGGCAGATAGCGTGTGCAGCGGTCTGCTTGCGCACAGAGCCGGAGTTTGTGTGAGAGCCGGCTTGAGAGTCAATTTCTCTTCAAAATATAATTGATTGCCAACCTCCCTTGTCACGTAACTGTGACGTAACTGATTTCTTCTAATTTGCCTGCATCTGGCGCTGAGTTGCCATATGCCTTTCATGAACCACTTCCACCATTGTTGCAGATAAATATAAAGGATAATAGCCAAACTAACCTAGCAAGAGTAAACTGACAGGCTGCTGTGCCGCATCTCACTCAAAAACCCACACGACTCAACCCAGCGAAAAACCAGTCTCGCGCGCAGCCTTTCATTCAGAATTTCATAGCAAAATAAAAAAATGATATTAAACTAATCTTTCAACATAGTTTAAAACAAAAAAAATATTAGGACAGAGCCCTACAAATAACAACCATAAACATAATAATAAAACAATTACAATGTTGTATTCAGCCCTGATTAAAACTGCGGGCCCAAATCCTGGATGGGCGGGCCCAAATCCTGGATGGGCGCCCCCCCCCTTCGACAGGGGGTCGCCAGTCTCTGGCACTGTTATTTTGGGGGTCGCGGGCTGAAAAGTTTGGGAACCCCTGCTCTAATTGTTTATTACTGAAGCATCTAGATTATTCTTTTTTAAGAGCGGTTTAATGACTGCAGTTTTCAGGGCCTGTGGAAAAATACCTGAGTGAAGAGATTTGTTTACTATATGAAGTAGATCTGAGGCCATGCAAGGAAAAATATCTTTGAAAAATCCTGTTGGAATAATATCAAGGCAGCAGGAGGAGGATTTCAGAAATTGAATAATGTCCTCTAGGTTTTTATCATTAATCTGATGGAATTGTGTCACGATGTCTGAATTGATATTAGGTGGAAATAGGGACAACACATTTGCTGTACCTGATAGAGAGGCACTGACTGCTTGTCTGATTTTCTGAATGTTGTCAGTGAAGAAGGAGGCAAAATCATTGCACGCCCTGGTGGATAGAAATTCAGAGGCAACTGACACTGGGGGGTTAGTTAATCTGTTGACGGTAGCAAACAAGGCACGTGCGTTGCTTTTGTTTTTGGTAATGATGTCATAGAAGAAAGACTGTCGTGCGTTTTTTAATTCCAAATTATAAAGGCCAAGTCTCTCTTTATAAATTTCAAAGTGAACCTGGAGATTTGTTTTTCGCCACCTGCGTTCAGCTTTTCTACATTCTCTTTTTTCTGTTTTCACGGTCATGGCCTTTCTCCATGGAGATATTTTCTTGCCAGACACTTCCTTTACCTTAGTTGGAGCAATGGCATCTCTAACATTTTGAATTTTTGAATTAAAATGATCTACTAGCTAATTTACTGAGATGTTAACAGGGGCAATTGTGGAAGAAAAATTCTGAGTAAACATTTCCCTAGTATTTTCAGTTAAATATCGCTTTGAGGTTACCTCTTTTTGAACATTTTTGTGAACAGAAATAGAGCTCTCAAAGAAAACACAGGAATGGTCAGAGTGCAACATCAGTCACCACAACCTTAGAGATATTCAGACCCTTTGAGATAATTAAGTCCAGAGTGTGCCCCTTATTGTGCGTGGGCGCCGTCACATGCTGAGTCAGTCCATAGCTATCAAGAACACAAAACAGTTCTTTAGCCCCTCTGTCCTGGGGGTTGTCAACATGGATGTTAAAGTCACCAACAATGACTAGACCAGGGGTGGCCAACCCGCGGCTCTCGAGCCGCATGCGGCTCTTTGCCTAGTTTCATGTCGCTCTTCATTTCATATCGAGTTGTATGTGTGAGTTTGGGGGAGAGACACTGACTCCTGACTAGTGTTGCACGGTGTACCGATACTTGAAAGGTACACCGCGATACCCTGCCGTTAAAAACTTTACGATTCCTCCGTTTCAATAGTATCAGTACTTTAAGAATGACGGGGGAAAGTACTCCGATGAGAATGCGCCGTTTTAATAAGAGCCGTGTGTGTTCAGCGCTCTGCTTCCAATCCCTGCACTTCAGCCGTGCCTGCAGTCCCGCCCCTCTCAAGCACGCTCAAGTGCCTCCCCTCTCTCGTGCACGCGCTAGCTGCCAGAACATGTGAGAAAACGAGAAGCATGGCTGCAAGTGGGAGTGCAACTGCGGCTGCGCCTCGGCTTGTTGACAAAAAAGACGTCAGAAGCGAAATTTTGATGTATTTTAGCTATATCTCTGACAGTGAGGGCAAGCCTACGGACACCACGAGGCCTGTCTATAAGAAATGTATTAATTTTATTTAATATGAATTCTTGTCATTTATTTTATTTATTGTTCTCATTGTTTAAAAGTGTGTGTTATGGTTATGGTTCCGGTGTGAAATAAAGCACACTAATTACATTTAAGACTGTTTCCCTTCGAAAAATAATCGTAATCGTAATTCTTGACTTGGTATCGGTATCAAAACCAAAATGTTGGTATCGTGACAACAATACTCCTGACAGTTAAACCTGGTATTTAGTAGGTCTGTTAAGTATTGAATGCTGACCATTCTGACGTAATTTGGCCGGTCAAAGTTGTTTGGGCTCGGATAAAATCGCTCCGTTACTTTCGTCCCGTGTTACTTTCGTCCCGGCTCTCCCTACGTATGTATGTGTGGTGTCAGGTGTCAGTATCAGAGGATGACAGCGCGTCTAATTTTGATGTGGCCCAAGAGCCAATCACAATAATACCTGGATGCAGAGAACCAATCACCTTTGAGGGGGGGAAAACTTATCGTTGATTCAACACTATCCAGTGTTTCCCCTACCATTGTCTTGGAGGGGCACCAACAGAGCCCCGCGCCCCCCCTAAAATTCAAGGTGTTTAAAAAATATATATATATAATATATATTTTTTTTAACACTAGAACCGCCAACGGGTAAATTTTACCCGCAGCTGTTTTTTGATTGCATGTTTTTTTTGTTCAATAACATATTAAAGTCTCCCAGTCCGTGACTTTTCCTGAAAGTGTGTTATGTAGCACCCTCTGTTGTTAACAATTGTTAAAATGAAGTCAGATTGAAAAAATTGCCAAAGAAAATGCCAATTTATACCTATATCCGCCAGCGGGTAATATTTACCTCATAGAAAATGCAGCGTTGACGTGTTGCTATAGCAACGCCTTTTGTCTACTGTGGTTCCTTATAGATAGAGAGATATATTGAGAGAGATAGATATATAGATAGATATATTGATAGATGGATAGAGAGAGAGATAGACAGATAGATAGTTATAGATAGTGTAACATCTTGGAGAATAAAAGATCTTGGATGAATGAGCTCACGTTGAGGAGGTAATGCATGTGTGCAGGTTACGTGCCGGTTGAAGAAAGATGGACACTCGGAATGAGAGAAGTAGTCTGCGTTGTCTATTTATATAGACAATTATATGTTCATAGAACAGAACATTATAGATATATCGATAGAGAGAGATAGAGAGATTTGTACTTCAACAAAACACAAGTCTAACACCAAGCGTTTAAATCAGCACTCTTAGCGATATTTTTAAACTTCATGCTATCTGCACAACCTATACCATATGAAAAGCTGAGAGTCCACAGATTCTATTGGAATAAGTTTCATCCCTGTGCGATCAAAACTCACTGTTCTGTATGATAAATAAAAGAACATTGTACCTTGAACATCTATAGTGGGTACATTTTACCTGTTGGCCGTTTTAGGTATACAGCGACCTCTGGCGGTTCTAGTGTTAAATATATATATAGCACCAAATTGAAAATAATCTATAACTACTGTCACTTTTCACATTGAACATGTGCTCTTTTATTAAATAAACTAAACGCCTTCATTTTAAGTTGTGAGTTTAGTGTTTTTGACCCTAAGAAACACTGATGCATTAATCAATAACAATAATCCACAGCTCCTCTCTCTGCTCCAGAGGATTTAAAAAATATATATCCCAATGCCACAAAAATGCATCAGTGACGTGGTTGAAATCTTGTCTCCAGAAAACAAAAAACTGAAACAAGCGGTATCAGTGACTGTGTGTTTGATGTGGCTCTTTGCAGTAACATAGAACAAATGTGGCTCTTAACCTCTGACTGGTTGGCCACCCCTGGACTAGACGGTCAAAGTCAATACACACTATAGACAGCAACTCGGTAAAATCATCAAAAAAGCTTGCACAGTATTTGGGTGGTCTATAGATATTTAGGAACAGAGCTCGAGAGAAGCATTTCAGCTGAAGGGCCACATATTCAAAAGAAGCAAAGTTCCCATAAGATGTCTTCCTGCATTGAAGGGAATCGTTGAACAGAATAGCAACTCCACGTCCTTTCTTATTCTTTCCTGACTCATAAAACTAAAGTTGGGAGGGGTTCATTCAATAAGAACAGCTGCACTGTTGTTTTGTTCAATCCAAGTTTCCGTTAAGAACATAAAATCAAGATTGTTCTCAGTGATAAAATCATTGATTAAAAATATTTTTCCTGCCAAAGACCTAACATTTAATAAGGCTAGTTTAAGTTCGTTAAACATACTATCAGTCAGGTTTTTTGTAACAAGCTGTGGCTGACATGGAATCACTGCTAAATTTGATAAACTCACACAAACGTTTGAGCGCTTCCTGTATCTAAGATGATTCACTGCTCTTAATCTATTACCTATCAACACAGATATCGGCAAAGCTACAGGCAGGCAGGGCCCCGGCATGTCCTGGAAAAAGTTGAGAGTGCCATACGCCCTTGAGCCTGGACCCAGCATATATCAGTTTGCAGCGTTTTGTACACACACATCCCTATCAGGCTTTGAAGGGGAGGGAGGACCCACCACCCTGCTCCTCTCATCATAGGAGGGCAGGGTGAGGTCTACACTGTAAGAAGGGGGGTTTGAAAATCTGCTTCCATCTTCCTTGTATTGTTTTGGTTTGGATGATTGTGGTAGGCATGGTGATGAAGCCGGGGGAGATGGTGCGCGTCTCTGCTTCGGTGATTTTGGTGGGCGTCTTTGAGGGGCGGGGGTAAAGGACATTCTGCCAACCCTGCGTATCGCCTTCATGCGGTCATTGAACTCCAGGGGGGAGGGCGAGGTTGAAAGGGTGAGTGCAGAGTAGAGAGAGCTGGGGGATGAATGAAGAGTATCCTCAAAGGCGTTGACAGGGGGGGTGACGGGCAGTGGAGACTCCTCCATTTGTGTCATAGGTCACCCAAAATCAGAACATTCCTCAGGCGGGTGCACTGATACTTCTTCAAGGTTTTCTGCGTGATGTGTTGTGTCTTTCTCCTGTTTTGATTCCTCTTGCCGCTTTTCCTTGGCAGAGGGAACAGATTGATGACGCAGGCAGTTGAATATGTTAGAGATAAACAATTTCACTCCTGACTTGTTCAGGCAAACTCCATTTGCCTTATAAAGATGTCTGCGATCCCAGAAAAAGTTAAAATTGTCAATGAAATGGACAGAATGGTCAGTACAGGCAGTTGAACGCCAGGTGTTCAGTGCAAACAGTCTGCTGAATCTCTCCACTCCTCTTCTGACTGGCGGTAGAGGGCCACTGATGAACACCTCTGCATTTAGAGAGCTGACAGTTTCCAACAGACATTTAAAGTCTTTTTCAGCATTTCTGACTGTTGTTTCACAACATAATTTGTTCCAATGTGCAGTACCACATTCTTCACAGTCGGATGTTCAGCCCCAATATGCAGGATCTTCTCAGCCAAGTCAGAGACCATATCATTGGGAAAACAGAGTACTTTGGTGTTGTTCTTACTACACAGACTTTCTCTTACAGCAGAGTCACCCACAATCAGAGTTTCAGGCCCAGTCGTTAGCTTTCCCTCTAGCCTTTTATTTTTGGAGTAGCTGTTGGTCCTTACCCTGCTGTGTGAGGTGGACAAGTTATCCAGGCAGAGCTCTCAAGTCTCACGCAATTGGCGTGAGACACACGCATTTCACTCCATTCACACGCTCACACGCCACACCTTGTATTTCTCACGCAGAGATTTTCTCACCCAGAGATTTCTTTCCAGGGTACCGCCCACCAACTTGCGCCGCAATTTTGTAAACAAACTAGGCTTGTTTGAGACGCGTGCACTCCACTAGTACCCCCCCCGCTCCCCATTGACATTCGTGATACAGAGGGCTTCATGTGAACTTTGAGGGGAGCCAGAAGTTGGAGTACCAAACACCGCTGCCAAAATCTCACGCTGAACTCTGTTCAAAACTTGAGAGCCCTGTCCAGGTCATCAGAAAGAGATCTTCGGTTCTCGGTCAGCGGAGCGTATCTGTTTTGGATTGGCACACTTGGTGGTTTAGGAGGATTGTTTGTAGTTCTCCCTTTAGCAGCTGTCCATGGCTGTTTCCTAGTATGAATAGGGGTTGAAGAGGCGCTCTTCCTGGGTGATAACAATGCAGGCCAGCCGGTCGCATCACAGATTTCAGAGCGCTGGGCTCTGCCTGTTATTCGTCCTCCCAAATCCCATGGAAATGATTTACTCTTAGGCTTTGCACCCAGAGAGTTCCAGGGATGACTACCGCTTGTAGATTTATTACCCAGTACACAGCCCTCCTGTTCCTTGGAATCCTTGTAGCTGCTAAGTAGCTGTGAGTTAGCATACCCTTTTTCCATTATTTTGCAACACTGGTAAAGTGGTGTCGTTCCCACAACATAGTCCATTCACTTCCACGTTAACTTCCAACCGTTGCATTTTCATTTGCAACACAGCCATCTTCTGTAGAAGTTTGTGGAAGTCATCTGTAGAGAACGGAGGCATTTTTCTACCAACTAGCTTAAGCTAAATAGCATGCAGTACAGCAGGGCTATTCAACTACACATTCAGTTGGGCCAGATTTTATAACTACAAAATTCAGCTGGGCCAGACATTCAGCGGCCTGTAAAAAGCGGGTAGTGACACATTTTAAACAAACACATATTACTGCGATGAAAGACATGCAATTTTTATTCATTGTTCATCTAACAAAGGTAGGTCAAAAAGTGCATAAAAACACAACAAATTAGCATTAATTTAAAAGAATCTGAAAAAAAAGTGCACAGTTGTAGCATTACATTTGTTTGCTTTAGAAGTCAAATATTCAGGTTATCTTTTTTGAACCAGGCACATCACAAAGTGCATTTACTGAATACAATAATAGCAGTCTTAATACATTTCCTGACATACAAAAAAAACAGCTAAAGAGCAATGCAACACAAAGAGGTAGTACTGTAGCAATACTATTTTTTCACTTTTCAAGTAATAACAAAAAAATCATACGTTTTGGTCACATTTGACCCAGACACATTACAAAGTGCATTTAAATGAATACAGAAAGAACTGTCAAGTTACCCTTTAGTGCACAAACCCAAAACAAGGGATACGGGTAACTATATGAATGAATACTACACTACACATCTACTATAGTAAACTAGGTGCTTACTATCACCTCCTTTGTGATTTGTCATCGCTGACTTTCTCAATGGGAGAAGTAAGGCAATCACACTGCATTCTTTATTTGGTTGTATATATTTTATTGTGTTTTCTGTATTTAGTTGTATGTCTGTATTTGGTACTGTGTTTGAATTGTGTGTCTTTAATTGGTTGTATGTCTGTATTTGGTACTGTGTTTGAATTGTGTGTCTTTAATTGGTTGTATGTCTGTATTTGGTACTGTGTTTGAATTGTGTGTCTTTAATTGGTTGCATGTCTGTATTTGGTAGTGTGTTTGAATTGTGTGTCTTTAATTGGTTGCATGTCTGTATTTAATTGTATGTCTGTATTTGGTAGTGTTTGAATTGTGTGTCTTTATTTGGTTGTATGTCTGTATTTGGTCACATTTCTGTATGTGTTTGTGTTTGCCTGTATCTGGTTGCTTGTTTGAATTTGGTTGTTTCATATTTGTGTGTCTGTGTTTGGTTGTGTCCCCCCCTCAAGAATTGACAATAATGTGTACGTTTTTAATTGATTCTGTTTCAGGTGTTAGAGCAGTGAAACATAAATTGAGCCACAACCACGGTGATAAAATGCTTTCATCTCCCCTTCGCTGTGGTGTATTCCCATAGCTGACTGTATGTGCCGTGGATTGATAGTTTACTTTGAATAAAGACAGTACACTGTTGGAGTGTTACAAAATATGGTGTGGCTGCTGAAGCGCTGCTCATATGAAGGATGGTTTAAAGGTAATACAGCAAGAGACCACTATATACTGTAGTGTAATTCCCTTGACCAGGTATATGTGTGTGTGTGTGTGTGTGTGTGTGTGTGTGTGTGGATTTGTGCGTGTATGTGTGTGTTTCAGGCTATGAATTTTATTACAGCTCCAAAATAGACTCTGGCCCCAAAGCCCAAGCCTCTACACATCTTCAATTTCAAAACGGTGGAGAGAGAAGAGGAAGAGAGAGGAGGTGTGTGTGTGTGGGGAGGGAGGGTTGGGGGGTGAATGGTGTGCTGTGGAAAAAAAGAGATGGAGAGAAAGGCCCAAAAGAACGGCGGCGAGGGGAGAAAAATGAAAGTGAGCTGATTCAATCTTCAAGCACCTTACAAGCGTTTGCGTCAGGCTTCTTGTTTAAAAGGAGAGGTGGATGAGAGGATGTGTAGGAAGAGAAAGACGGAGGAGTGTGGCGAGCAAAGGGGGGTAATGTCCACGACCCCTCCTCGTTTTCTTCCATCCTTCCCTTCTCTCTCTCACTTTCATTCCTTCTTCTCTCTTTTTCCAAACTGTAGTGAAAAGATTAAATTGTTTACGAGTGCGAAGCACGGCTAGCTCGAGCGGATGAGCCAAGAGCGACAGAGATAGACATTCTAATTCGCGGCTGTACTTAGCGCCCGGGTCCCTGTGTGCAACCACTAATTCTTTTATCTGGCTACAACACTCCGGGCTTCAGCCACATTCAAAAAAATATATATATATATATATATATAAAGAAGAATACCAGGAAGAAGAAGGGATTGAGGAGGGGAGAGAAAAAATGAGTGAATGTGGGTAAAGAAATACAGTTTTTAACACTGTACAACAGATATTAAAAAAGAAGAAAAATCTGTACTTGAATACTTCATGTCATATTCTTCCCTCAACAGCCCTCAACAACCCCCCCCCCCCCCCACACCCCTTCTTGCCACCCCCCAATCTCACAAAGAAGAGCCGTCCGAGTCTTAACCCTTTATCTTGACTGAGCAGAGAGACATTGCCAGCATCTCTGTCTGTGTTGGGCTGCTTGAGGTGTGTGTGTGTGTGTGTGTGTGTGTGTGTGTGTGTGTGTGTGTGTGTGTGTGTGTGTGTGTGTGTGTGTGTGTGTGTGTGTGTGTGTGTGTGTGTGTGTGTGTGTGTGTGTGTGTGTGTGTGTGTGTGTGTGTGTGTGTGTGTGTGTGTGTGCATGTGTGGGCTACGTGTTAATATGTGCTGGGATTGGTAAGCTTGATGAGAGACGGACGGACTATGGGATGTATGTGTGATGTGAGTGTGTGTGTGTGTGTGTGTGTGTGTGTGTGTGTGTGTGTGTGTGATGTGAGTGTGTGTGTGTGCGTGCGTGTGTGTGTGTGTGGGAGGGGGGTACAGCATGGAGAAGAATTACTGTTATCTCCTACGAAGAAGAGGGGGGAGATAAGAAACTGCTGCAGCCGACAGAGAGAGGGAGAGAATCAGGCGTGAGAAGTCATGTTTTGATGGGGGCCTGCGTTGTAAATTTGCTGGATATTCAGAGCGAGCTAGCCCTGGCTGTGTGACTGCATCCATCTCTCTTTTTTTTTTTTAAACCCGAGGTCTGCTCTTCCGATAGTGGCATTGTGCGGGGCACACTGTATAGAAAGCTCATCAGTGCTGGTTGCCTATTGGGGCGTTATCGGACCTAGTAAGGTAACTGCACGCTTATAGACTGCACCCAGATAATGGGGGGCAGAAGAAAAGAGATAAAGAGGAGGGGGGGCTCTTCTCATTAAAAGCTATCTACTGCACTGCAGACACTGGGCTGTATTGAGTGGTTCCTTTACCGGGCATAAATTAAAATGCACCCACAGCAAGGAAGTGGAGGGGGCTGGGGGTGGAGGGAGTGAGGAAGAGGAGGAGTTTTGGAAATGACAGTCAAGTGTAAGGGTGGGGCGTGCATGCGAGGGAAAGTGTTGGTTGGGGGGTGGTTAGCTTCAGTCTCACTGAGCTCTGATGAGCTCTAACTTCTCATTTGGTCCTCGAGCTGCAGTTCAACCAACGACCATTAGGTGTACTTCTTTTTGGTCACCTGGGGGCAGACCTCCACAACAAGCAACACATTTCACACGTTGTGGGCTGGTAAAGATGTAAATGCTAACATGTCAGGATGACACAAGGAAAAGGAACCGTAAATCCACAGGAAGAACACAAGGAACAAACCGGTTGCAGGAAACACAACTAAACAAAGGCAAGACAATGACAACGAACTGACAGAGAACACTAGGGACTACAGGCCTAAAAACACACAAGACTAATCACCAAGACAAGACACAGCTGGGGGAGATGAAACACAGGGGCAGCAGGTGAACACAATCAGACACAGGCCGGAAAACACAAGAAGTAAACCGTGACAAGAAACAAGAAGCAAAGGCATTTCAAAATAAAACAGGAAACATGAAAGACAAAAACACAAAATCGTGACAGTTCGAATTTGTGTGATGGTTGACTGAAACAACACTCCATTAAGCTATGGGAAAGTGATAATAATAATAATAATAATAATAATAATTAAAACTGCGGGCCCTCGCGTCCGTGCGCCTGTCGGGGAGGGCAGCCGATCGTCCCGGTGTCAAGCAGACGCGAGCGAATCCCCGGAAATTAGCCGTTTGTAATTTCTCTAATTTTCGCGTCCCAGACTCCCAGGTCCTCCGGCAGCGACCCGGAAACGGATGTCGGCGCGCCGTCTCGAAGGAAAACAAATTTCTCTAAAGGCTCGTCGAGGATCGATTATCGAGGAGGCTGTCTGGAGGAGCCGTAACCGAGGATACACTGATTTAGAAGAAAGAGGAGTCTCTCTGGAGGAGCTATAACCGAGGGTACAAAGATGTAGAGAGAGGAGAGAGGAGTGTCTCTGGAGGAGCTATGACCGAGGGTACACTGATGTATTCTCCGGAGACGATTTCAGCCAACAGTGATGTTTAAAAGAGGTGTGAGGCATGGCTGGACTTATGTCAACCAAGCACAGCTCTGCAAACTGTTCCCGTTGTGATAAGTTATTTGAGATGATCAAATGCGCATCAGACTTTCTGCCCTTTACCGTTTGTTTACTCACTAATCACATCCCACTTGGATGTTAGGTTATGCTTTCATTGTGAGGTGATGATTACAGTGAGAACAGCTGCTGAGGTCAGTGCATAAAGCAGAACAGTGTGTATAATATATATTAGGGATGCACCGAATATTCGGCCGCCGAAAATTATCGTCCGAAAATGGTTAAAAAGGCTCTTTCGGCTTTCGGCCGAAAGTGTTTTAGCACCGAAAAAATATCACCGAATGTCAGAGAACAGGGTTACGTTGGTAAGCTAACGTGTTGTTGTAATGACGTAATCAAAACGCAGCGACAACCACGGCGCGCGACCATGCTCGCGGCTGGCTCACAGCCAACATGTCTGCCGCTTGGAGATATTTAAAAATATCAGAGAAAGAGGCGCGGATTGCGATTTGTAAAACGTGTTCAGCTGACATTTCTCGAGGGGGTGTAACTGCAAAGACTTTCACCACTTCGGGATTACTCCACCACTTAAAATCAAAACACCCGGACAAATATGCGGAGTAAGATCAAATCACATGCACTGACAGCGAGAGACTGTTCAGCTCTGCCTCTCATGTGCTTGATGAGAAGAGGAACAGACTTATGGCTGATAAAGCAGAGAAGCTACTGTTCATTAAAAAGAACCTCCCACTTTTCCTTAATAAGTAGACAAGGCTGGCTTATCATAAGCTTATCTAGTTCTACATTTCTACTCTATACCCACTTTCCTGAACAATTTTCATTGTGAGTTATAATTCACCATCTCAGGTTATCATTAGGGGGAAATGACAGCAGCAGTGTTCAATATATTGTACTTTTGTTATCTAAATGATACAATGTTGTTTACATTGCTCATGAGGACAGACCACCTTATTTGCAGATTCTTGAAATTGTAATTTAATTTGTAATTGATTGTGGATTTTGTATCCAGTTTTCACTTTATGTATCTTTATACAATGTGTACTACTTTGCTTATGAGGACAGACAGCCTTATTTAGATTCTTGAAATTCAATTGTAATTTAATTTGTAAATAGTTACATTCATGTGGATTTATCCAGTTTGCACATTTGTATGCATGCACTTATAGGTGCATTTGTTGTTGTTGAAGGCCTGGCTGTTACAGTCTTTATTTACACTATTTTGTTGTAGGCCTACTGGCCTAGATGTTTATGTAGTTTTAAAGCACCTTGGCTTTGTTCTGAATGCACTTTGTTGTAGTTATCCTACAGAGAAAAGAAAATGGACTTGACTTGGAATTAATGTACTGTATGCATTCAAAAGTGCTGAATAAATGTTTTATGGACCCATAATAGTGATTATTATTTAAGTTAAGTTTTGCCATAATCATGTATTTTTCCATAATCAGGAAGCTGAATAACATTGGTAAAAAATGTATTATATATATTTCTATTAATCATTTTCGGCCTTTCGGCATTCGGTTTTCGGCCAACTGTTTCCTATTTTCGGTATCGGTTTCGGCCAAGAATTTCCCATTCGGTGCACCCCTAATATATATCGCTCAATAATATATGTGACAGGCCTACATTTCACACTTTGTTTGTAGGCTTTAGGAGATATCTACAAATAAACAGTAGATATTTTTCATGAAACCATATAGTGCTTCACATAATAAAATATACAAGGGCTGTACCCTGATATTTAGTATATGCTTTAGGAGCTGTGTGTGTGTGTGTGTGTGTGTGTGTGTGTGTGTGTGTGTGTGCGTGCGTGCGTGCGTGCGTGCGTGCGTGCGTGAGTGTGTGTGTGTTGATGTGGCAGGCAGACAGGTAGGTGTCAGTAGGTTATCTGACATATAAATGGTCAAAAATGGTACATTCTCCGTTAGCCTACAAGCTCCCCGTTTGAGCGAAGGACTATTCCACCTCAATGTAGCATGACATTGGACATGCGCTTAACTGGTCCTGGATTGGAATTTTTCCAAACATTTCCCTAGGAGGAGTTTGCAAAAATGTGCTTAAGATGCATGAGAAACGCACATATTTGAAAATTGCCGAGTTTTTGGGGGGCGGGGCTAATGGAAGGCAATTTGAAATATGTCCAGATTCATACGAGCAATGTGTATACTGCTTTTCCTGAATATTGGAAAACCTATATGAGTAGTTTGGAGTAATTTGGAGTAATTTTTGGCATGTAAATCGTAAAAAATGGTGTATTCGCTGTTAGCTTACGACCTCCCCGATTGAGCTAGCAACTATTTTCTTCGCAATTTAGCATCACATTGGATATGGGCTGAATTTGTCCTGGATAGGATTTTTTTTCCAAAATTTCCCTCTGAGGAGTTCGCAAGAATGTCCTTAAAATGCATGAAAAACGCACATTTTTTATAATGACTGACTTTCTCAGGGGCGGGGCTAATGGAAGGCAATTTGAAATATGTCCGCAACCATAAGAGCAATGTGTATACAGCATTTTGTGAATATCGGAAAAAACTATATGCGAGTAGTTTGGAGTAATTTGCAACATGTAAATCGTCAAAAATGGTGTATTCGCTGTTAGCTTACGACCCCCACGATTGAGCTATCAAACATTTTCTTCTCAATTTAGCATCATATTGGATAGGGGCTGAACTTGTGCTGGATTGGAATTTTTCCGATCATTTCCCAAGGAGGAGCTCGCAAGAATGTGCTTAAAATGCATGAAAAACACACATTTTTCAAAATGGCCGACTTCCTGGGGGGCGGGGCAAATAAAAGCTATTTACAAATATGTCCGCAACTCCATGAGGAATGTCTATGCCAAAATTCGTGAAGTTCTGAGAATCTATATGTGACTACCACACAATAGGGGGCGCTAGTGAGCAGTTTTTTTGAAAAATTACGTTTTTTTTACATTCTCGAAAAGGTTGTGGGCTTTGACGTGTCTCCCAAGTTTTGCATTCCAAAGCACATTTTAGCACATCGTCATTAAAAAAAAAGTACAGGCTACGCCCACATTTGTCATTCGATGTGACACTTTAAATATAAGTTCATACTCATCCCCAAAGTATATCTAAAAAAAAAAAAGTATTTCGTCCATCAGTTCATGAGTTATACATTTGTCATGTTTTTGGCACCCCCTATTGTCCAAAACAAAAAATACTTGTTGTGCCTATTCCCCAATACAAACTGAACTTTACCACCAAAATGTGTGTTTTTTTGGTACATTATTGATGAGTTATGAGCATTTCTATCTAAGTCCCGCCTTTTTGCAAACACGTTTAGAGTAATGATGGCCACATTTATCAACTGAACATGCTCATTTCCTACGATGATGTGTCTGACTCTCCAGCGATGCTATATACTGAGTTTAGTGTTGAAATGTAGAAAAGGTCCACCCGAATAAGTGTGCAAAATCTCAGGTCATGCGGAGTTACGGTGCGACTTTGTACATCTTTCCAAAAACGGAAATGGCCATAGGTGGCGCTAGAGAGCATGCTGGACAATTTGAACAAATTGAGTCCAGAATATTGTAGTTTTCACCGATTTTGGAATCCGTGCAAAATTATACAACTTTTGAAGCATCCTAAAGACCTCAAAAACAGGAAACGCCAGCAGAAAAATAAGAAGAATTCCTCCAATAACAATAGGTTCCTCGCACTTTGTGCGAGCACGCCGTTGGGTCCTAGCGCTCCGTGCTCGGGCCCTAATAATAATGGGTTGCATTTATAAAGCATTTCATATTTGACTTCAAATCCCGAAGTGCCAATCAATTATAATCTTTTGTTTGTTTCTCATTTTATATTTAAAAACTGTTGATCACATGTCAAGTAAGCTGTAGCTATCTTCATCCTGTGATATGTCTTTGTGATGCGTCCTTTGAGCAGTTCTGTACATGATAGGGCTGTGCAATTAATCGTATTTTAATCGTATTTTAATCGTATTTTAATCGCGATTACGATTATGGCTTGCGACGATTATGAAAACAGCATCATTTACAAAATAAGATTATTTTGCCCCTCCCTAAAAGCCCACTTGGCCACGTGGGAGTGACATGTGTTGTGAGTGTTCAGCGTGAGCGAAGATGTCAGATCAAGAGCAGCAACTCGTTAAAAAGAAGGATACAATTATTTCCACTATTTGGAAGTACTTTGGCTTTCAGGAGTCCGACGTGGAGCAAAACAAAGTACAGTGCAGGATTTGTTACCAGGTTGTGTTGGCACCACACGCTAACACAACCAATCTCTTTAATCATCTGAAATACAACCACAAAGTGCAATACGACCGGGCAATAATACAACAAAAAGCAGACCAAAAAGCAGATGCCCGCTCGACTTCATCCACCAAATCATCACAATCATTGATTCAGGACGCATTGTGAGGGGGAGAAGATGACAGCCACGTGGCCTCCTCTGTGAGGAGCAAGAAATGGTGCAAGACCAACTTTCGAAACGAATGTCGCCAACCAAACGTCGAGCTGGTAGGCCTAGGAACGGCGGAGGGGCAGTCATCCCGACCGTCGATAACCGAGGCCTGGCAGTGCTTCAACTCAATGTCGAGGGCCTAACCACCGCCAAACTCGAGGTTGTGCGTCACAGGACGCATTGTACAGAGCAGCTGCCTACGCGACGAGCTCGCAGAGACACAAAGATATTACAGGTGCCATTACATTTAACATCGCTAAAGATATGTGCCCAGTTAGCACTGTTAGCAACCAGGGCTTTAAGCAACTTGTCAACACATTGGACAATCGCGGTTACGCGATGCCGTCTCGGTTTATTTCAGCAGGTCTGCGCTGAAATACATATTTACTTTGAATGTGTGCAAAAATGTATGGCATACTGTATAGCTGTCTAACAGAAGTTAAATTAATTTCTCACTTATTCTGACAATGTACTTAACCCCAAATAAAAGAACCCAATAAAAAGAGTTGTTGAACAATAGTGAAGTCACGTTGTAATAACAATAACTCACCTCTCTCTCGTTTTATTTTTGAGCTTTTCCAAAAGCCACTGTGTCAATGTTGTCCTACTTGGGTTGCCGTGCGGAGTTGTCCAATACGGCGGACCATCTCGCACATGCGCACTGCAGATCGGGCAGAGCTGCAGATCGGGTAGTGACAGCGCCAATGAGCAACTCTCATAGGAATTAATGAGGCCCCGTCTCCCACGCTGCATCCAGTTCTTATTATACATCCATGGTGTCAACAGGAGTTACCAACCCAGTCTCACAAAAAAACGTGTAATAACTACGCTGGTCCACAACGTAGGACGTAGTATTTCTACAAAAACGCCTCTGAAATTGTAAGATCCCTACGTTTTTTTTCACCATTCATTCCAATGGCTGGCGTCTATGTCACGTGATCTTCACATTTCTCCCTGCAGAAAAAAAATGGCCGAACTTCGTTTTATTCTCGGTGTAAAATGCCTATTTTAAAGTTAATTTGGCCATTAAAATGCGTTTTGATGTCATTTGATGCGAGAAATATGAGTTATTATTTCAGATTATGTGTGCAGTGGATGTACATGATCTTTAGTTTGCTAGTTATTATGAAGATTACTTCAGGAAATTGTGTCTATACAACGTTTTCATTGTTACCAAGGTGGTTGCTAGGGACGCTGCTATCGATAATATTTCTGTTATGTTGTGTAAAATGCTACCCCCTTCCCCGTCAATGTTAGTCCACAGCGCAAACGTATTAGTTTAACAAAATCCGCAATTGTGGCATAGTGTGGTGCCGAGAGATGGGAGTCGGAGGCGGAGTACCAAAGGTACAAGCTTGACTTTTATTTAGCATCTCAAAAACAGACCGGCGGAGACAGAAAGTCCGGCTCACTAAAATGTCCGTGCAGAACAATACCCTAACCCATAGATCCGTGGGTGAATAATGTCAATCACCACAATAGATACGTTATTTTCCCCTGTGCAATTCTCAATTTACTCAACAATAACACATAATTATCCTTGTGTTTATTTATTTGTTTGATTAATAAACACAAGTTGGAGTCCGTCAGGACTAAGGGTCGGAGCAGCTCATTCGCTTTACAGAATATTACACCCGGAAGTAAGTATTCTCTCCGCTTCGCTTGGCAAACCCCGTGATATTCCTCAAGCTCTGTGATTGGAGAGTGTGCTCCGAGGGTTACGCCGAGCGCCGAACAGCACTTTGAAATGGGATGGAACCACGGCAGACTGTCCAAAACTTGATTTGAACGGGTCCACCCTGTCCCCCCCTCCCCCACTCCGTCCCCAGAACTACACATGCTGGCTATTGTGTTTCGCAACATGTTCTCTATCTATGGCACGTCTCTACTGGGAGTTGCATAATAAGAAATTGCCAGTATTAAACTGTGTACATCCCTGGAGGTTTAGGGTATAGGAAACACTCAAATGTAAAACATATAATTAATAAATGGGTGAAAATTGCTTGTGCCCATAATGGGCAGCATTAATATATACCCACATGCCAGCTAAGGTCAGAAGAGCTTTATTTAACAGCTGGTCTTATGTCTGTGACCCCTCCTGTTGTTAATTGATAAGCCTGAAACATGCACTTGTCAAGGTTCAGAGGCACATTTTGCAAATATGGCAGTAGCCATCGATCATCTTAAGATAAGATATACTTTATTGATCCCAAGTTGGAAACACTTGCGTTACATCAGCATGTGTAACAGTTGTAAATATGCAGTGGTGTTTATTTGTAAATCATTTAGTATAATCACACAAATTCTGTGTTTCATATTTAATAATTCTGTGTTCTTTATTTATTGATTGTTCAATACCTGACAAGGCCGGAGATGAAAAACTTGGGTCGCAGGTTCCTCAACAGTGCATCAAAAGACATCTATCAATATTTGTGTATACCTCCACCATTAAACTGTCATAATCTGCACATTTCTTATACTATCTACATACATCTTATATAAGAGTATAATACATATGTATAATATCAGTTAAAATAAGTGCTTCAAAATAGTTAACATTTCTGGAGGTATTCACTAAGTTTTTCATTCATTGCATAATTACACCGTTTGTGTATATGTCATTAAACCTTAGAAAATCTTGAAATCTTGAAAGGGATGTGCAAAATAGTCATTATATACAGTCTTTAATTAACTATTAGTAGAGAATAACGAGTAATGAATATACTTTATAGGGATCCTATTAATATCTAATAATAAAAATAATGAAATTCAATAACATGCTTTAACCACCAGGTGTCCCTTTATATCAGGAGTGCACGTTTATGGTGTAAATACAGCCTATCTACCAATTGGATCAAATATAAAAGTCAGCCGAATTAGTGTTGATACTGTAAGGAGATGTATTGTGTGGAAATAAATGTAAGATGTTGTTTAATTGCTGATATATTATATAGAGCCTTGATGAGAAGACTTCTAGACAAACATGAGGAACTGCCGCCAACACTGAAAACGTGACGTGGATCATAAATATATCAGCAATTAAACAACATCTTACATTTATTTTCACACAATACGTCTCTTTGCAGGATCAACACTAATTCGGCTGACTTTTATATTTGATCCAATTGGTAGATAGGCTGTATTTACACCATAAACGTGCACAGCTGATAGAAAGGAACACCTGGTGGTTAAAGCATGTTATTGAATTTCATTATTTTTATTATTAGATATTAATAGGATCAATATAAAGTATATTCATTACTCGTTATTCTCTACTAATAGTTAATTAAAGACTGTATATAATGACTATTTTGCACATCCCTTTCAAGATTTCAAGATTTTCTAAGGCTTATTGACATACACAAACGGTGTAGTTATGCAATGAATGAAAAACTTTGTGTATACCTCCAGCAATGTTAACTATGTTAAAGCACTTATTTTAACTGATATTATACATATGTATTATACTCTTATATAAGATGTATGTAGATAGAAATGTGAAGAATATGACAGTTTAATGGTGGAGGTATACACACATATTGATAGATGTCTTGTGATGCACTGTTGAGGAACCTGCGACCCGAGTTTTTCATCTCCGGCCTTGTCAGGTATTGAACAATCAATAAATAAAGAACACAGAATTATTAAATATGAAACACAGAATTTGTGTGATTATACTAAATGATTTACAAATAAACACCACTGCATATTTACAACTGTTACACATGCTGATGTAACGCAAATGTTTCCAACTTGGGATCAATAAAGTATATCTTATCTTAAGATGATCGATGGCTACTGCCATATTGCAAAATGTGCCTCTGAACCTTGACAAGTGCATGTTTCAGGCTTATCAATTAACAACAGGAGGGTTCACAAACATAAGACCAGCTGTTAAATAAAGCTCTTCTGACCTTAGCTGGCATGTGGGTATATATTAATGCTGCCCATTATGGGCACAAGCAATTTTCACCCATTTATTAATTATATGTTTTAAATTTGAGTGTTTCCTATCCCCTAAACCTCCAGGGATGTACACAGTTTAATACTGGCAACTTCTTATTATGGGAAATACGAAAACGTCTTTTAAAACTACAACTCCCAGTAGAGACGTGCCATAGATAGAGAACATGTTGCGAAACACAATAGCCAGCATGTGTAGTTCTGGGGACGGAGTGGGGGAGGGGGGGACGGGGTGGACCCGTTCAAATCCAGTTTTGGACAGTCTGCCGTGGTTCCATCCCATTTCAAAGTGCTGTTCGGCGCTCGGCGTAACCCTCGGCGCACACTCTCCAATCACAGAGCTTGAGGAATATCACGGGGTTTGCCAAGCGAAGCGGAGAGAATACTTACTTCCGGGTGTAATATTCTGTAAAGCAAATGAGCTGCTCCGACCCTTAGTCCTGACGGACTCCAACTTGTGTCTATTAATCAAACAAATAAATAAACACAAGGATAATTATGTGTTATTGTTGAGTAAATTGAGAATTGCACAGGGGAAAATAACGTATCTATTGTGGTGATTGACATTATTCACCCACGGATCTATGGGTTAGGGTATTGTTCTGCACGGACATTTTAGTGAGCCGGACTTCCTGTCTCCGCCGGTCTGTTTTGTACCTTTGATACCCCGCCTCCGACTCCCATCTCTCGGCACCACACTATGCCACAATTGCGGATTTTGTTAAACTAATACGTTTGCGCTGTGGACCAACATTGACGGGGAAGGGGGTAGCAATAAATATAACACCATTTTACACAACATAACAGAAATAATATCGATAGCAGCATCCCTAGCAACCACCTTGGTAACAATGAAAACGTTGTATAGACACAATTTCCTGAAGTTATCTTCATAATAACTAGCAAACTAAAGATCATGTACATCCACTGCACACATAATCTGAAATAACAACTCATATTTCTCGCATCAAATTACATCAAAACGCATTTTAATGGCCAAACTAACTTTAAAATAGGCATTTTACACCGAGAATAAAACGAAGTTCGGCCATGTTTTCTTTTTCTGCAGGGAGAAATTTGAAGATCATGTGACATAGACGCCAGCCATTGGAATGAATGGGGGGAAAAAACGTAGGGATCTTACAATTTCAGAGGCGTTTTCGTAGAAATACTACGTCCTACGTTGTGGACCAACGTAGTTATTACACGTTTTTTTGTGAGACTGGGTTGGAGTGACAGTTCGCACACACACAAGACCGCAATTATGGCAGAAGCAAAAAAGCCCAAAATATATAATTTTCACTCCGAGTGGGAGGATGATTATTTTTGTACCTATTCCAATTCAAAGTCCATCTGTCTCATCTGCAATGCGAGCGTGGCTTTATCAAAGAAGGGTAATTTAGGAGCGTCATTTCAAAACAGTGCACAAACGCTACGAGATGGAATTCCCTCCTAATTCTGCCCTACGCTCCCAAAAGGTGAGGGACCTGAAAGGACAGCTAAATGTACAGCAGTCCATTTTCACCAGGCCCAACAACAAGAGCAAGGCTGCTACCATAGCATCTTATCGTGTCAGTCACGTTCTTGCCAAACACATGAAGTCTTTCAAAGATGGCAAAGTTGTGAAAGAAGTATTCCTGGAGGCTGATGACGCGCTTTTGGGGGACATTAAAAATAACAGTAGCATTTCAACAGGTTTTTGATATAATAAAAACTGAAGTTAGATACCGTTATTAATCAGCTGTAAGTTTTAGTTTGCTTGAACTTATTCATTATAATTATTGTACAAAATGGTATAAGAATGCAAACTTAAATTGATTATAGTCTATTGTCAATTCAGGTTGTTGCTTGCATCATATTTTAAAGGCATTTCTTTTTAGACTAAAATGCAACAAAAAAAGGGTTTGATTCTATTAATTTTGTCTTTTTTATTGCACTTTGGCAGCAGATTCCTGTGTAGCTTCAGATCTGAGTTGTCTTATTAGTAGGCCTAATTTATACTTTTGTAGCAACACTATTTTTATATAATAGCGAAGAAAGGGTTCAGAGTCTTTTCTTTTTTTCCTGTGTCATATGTGGCAGCATTGCCACAAGTTCTTCTTCAGACAGGGTCTTCAGTACAGGTGGCAATATTGTCACCTGCCTGCGCTCATCTCTGAAACCAGACCATGTAAACAGGCTGGGGTTTCTTGCAAAAAATCTTTAAGAGATGACATGAGCAGCCCTGCCAGCATTTGCCATGGTGGCCAAAACATTTTTATTTGGTCTTAAATTGTAGTTCAACATGTATTTCCTGTTACTTCTGGACCATGACGGTTGGCCAGCCTTCAACGTTTAACTGAGTGGAATATGTTGAATATGTTGAACCAAAATGTTGGCGATGTTAAGGAGTTTTCAGTAGGTTGTGACAGTGCACTGCAACATATTTGATAGAATTTATTTTGGTCTAATTTATTTTTATTTATCATATTAACATATGTTTAGTATGGTTTTGGAAGTGCGCTCCAACATATTTGTTGAACTTGTTTATTGGTAAAATATTATTTGTTTTAAAGTTCGATAAATGGTCAATGAATAATCGTAAAAATATTCGTGATATAAATTATTGACCCAAATAATCGTGATTATGATTTTTGCCATAATCGCACAGCCCTAGTACATGATGTGCTATTTTGTGATTGTATGCAATATTTGACTTTCAAATGACACCTTTACATTTTTATAAATCACACGCACCTGAGTGAAGTAAAAAAAAAGTTAAAAATCCAAGGTGAACCTACAAAGTGCAGCTGGTACAGCATCCATGTAACTAAATAATCCAGTTGTCAAATAAACGGAATATTAGTATTTGTTGTTTTTGCAATAATTCTAAATACTTTCACAATGTCTGAATTGTGTAGATCCTCCCTTAGTCTTACTAGCCAAAATACAGAAGAAATGCTAGATCTTTTCGGGATGGTCGACACCGGGCGGCACAAAGATTGCTGTTCTAATCCAGAGAGGAGGGAGGACAGGGCCTGATCCACTTGGCCAGCCGGACAGCTATTTATTTTTGACTAATTATACATTGATAAAGTTTAGTTGGCTGCCTCAGTTTTTTTCTAAGTCTCGGGCCCTTTGTTGCCATAAAAGGTGACCAAAGTCTGACTCTCTCCACAGATCCATACAAACAGTCTGGACATCAGCACCAACACAATGGTGGAGATATTCAGGTCCAAGAACTCTGTCTGTGTGGTCAGAGGATCCAGGATCTTTGGTGAAGGAAGCTCCAACCCAGTCTCACAAAAACAAACGTGTAATAGCTATGTTGGTCCACAGGGCAAAACGTAGTATGTTAAAAAAAAAAAACTCTCAAATTGTGACATGGTTATGGTCATGTCACAATTTGAGAGGGTTTTTTATTTTTCCACGTCCAGCCAGGGAAAGGCTGATCCAGACCAAGCAGACCCGTTCCCGAGATCTACCTGAGTCAGGTGTTAGAAAAACTGACCGGCACCCTGCTCAAAGTTGCCAATCCAGAAAAACGGACTCTGTATAAAACAGACAATAATTATGTTTACCGGTAGCAGAATGGGCTAAAACGCAGACCTGGCCCACACAGGAGAATTTATAAAAACCTTCCATCAAAAAGCAGACTGCCATCCTGCAGTGGATTATTTTACATGGTGCTAATGCTTTTATAACCGTTACTATTCTTGAGGTTTTTAGCAAGCGTCCCTTGACACTTCAGAGTAATTTTTTCTTGTTTGACATTGTTTTCATCAAAAATGGTCAGCAAGCCAAAAAGGGTCAGGCCAGTCAGTCTAGCTCTGTAATGTTAGGGACAGTTGGGATGTCATGAACACGTTCAAGATTTGGATACTTTTAAACAGCATTGCTGCCATGCGGAAATTGTCGCTGATGAGGATTTACATTTTCCACAGGCTTCATTTGATACATGTTATTTCACACAGCACTTTATTGAACTGTTTATGAATATGTAAATGCATTCTTAAGTCTATCCCTCTCCCTCTCTCTCTGCGTCCTGCCCTCACCCTTTCTCTTTCTAGCTCTCCTGCCTCGTCCTTCACAATAGAGTGTGCACCTTCATTTGCATGGTGCAATTGGCTCTCTGCAGCAGTTTGCTTTGGCCAGACAAGTGTAGCATTACGAGGGAACAAGTTACTATGGGGGAAGGTTCAACCAGACAATAAGGGAGGCAGATAATGGGAATTGGGTTCCTGTTTTTCAAACCTCTTATCTGTCCCGGCACAAGAAATCCGGCTCCCGCGTTGAATAAAGATGGGGGGTATTTAAAGGGCCAGCTCTGTCAAGAGTGCTGCTGTCATGTCCCTAAACGACCACAGCTTGTTCGGTGTCATTTCCATAGATGTGGAGCCAGGGGGGGTGCTTGGGTGCTTGGGACTTAACTTTACACAAAAAATAACATTGAGGCTAAATGAGAACCCTATATACGATCCCAGGGGAAATAGTATAGATTCACAGCTCTCAGGCAAATCACATGAATTACTCAATGTGTTAATTAATCCCATATGAATATTCTTTCAGATTAAGCCAACAGTGCACAGTTCTACTGTCAAAGATTATTTGTGACATTTCAGGTGTATCAGTTCAGTCGCTCAGTGTTGCTGTGTTGCTATATGTATGTTGTGTACCAGCCGTGAAAAAAAGACCTTCCTGGAACAATACATTGAAATCTATCCATTCATTTGAAAATAATTATATAAATAAAGATAATAAACATTCCCCCTCTGACTGAAACGCTCAGCATTAGCACATGTCTCGCTAAACCTCACTCCTTAAAAGCCTAATCTGCATATTGACTATGGCAGACCTCTGTAAAGGTAGTTCTCAGGCCATTACATTATAGTTTTCTGTTTGTGGGTTGGTAGGCATTACAGATATACAAATGTATCAAATCACAGAAAAGGGAGTTTTACATGATATGTTGTCACAACCCAGTCTCATGGCATTTGGTGATATAGTCACAAAATGTAATGTATTGATTCCTGCACAAGGACACGATTTCCGATTTGTTTTCGTGTCACAGAGAACGATTTTGAAAACAATGTATCTCTATTGGAAGAATCTTTCGTGCCTGCAACACGTTTTTGTCAGGTCGAGAGTTGGGTCTTGGGTCTTGGGAGACTGGAAGTTGTGTGGTTAATCAACATTTTTCTTACTCAATATCAATCCACAATTAAGGTTTTCTTATTGCTATTAGTTTTTTGCCAATACTCAAATTAAAAAGTGTATATTTTCGATGATGTATAATATATTATAACACTTTCTCTGTTAGTTTGGAGGTTTATTAAACACACTAAAGACCTATATGTCATTTGATAATACTCAAGAGTGTCTACCTATCTAATATTGTATCTTTCATTTTGACATAAAGAACAGAAGTACAGAGTTGTTTTGTGCCCCATGTGCTGAGTCTCTTCATCCCCACCCTCTTTCCCCTATCTGGACTATCTACGCGCTACTATCCAATAAAGGGAAAAATCCCAGGTCAGTGGTGGATCATGTAACAGTTATTAATTTTTAGGTTGCATCAGATACCAAAAAGCAACTCTTCTGTTGGTCTGCAGGTGAGACTGTATTTTAACATAATTACAACAATTGTTAACTCCAAATACATGACATGGGTGATTCCAGTGCTCCTCTGGAATGCACAACAGTTGTCTTACTGTTATCTGCAGTGTTGTTCAGGGTGAGACGAGAGGACTGAGCCTTTGGATTGGATATTAAGTTTGAGCCTTGGTTGCCTGGCCTCTGTGGAGAATGTGTGTGTGTGTGTGTGTGTGTTTGAGATGGACATGTGATTGAGAGAGTTCTTAATCATACCCCAGTCTTTGGTCCTCTTGTCAAGTGGTTCCCATCATCATGACATTTAAAATATTCATTACAGTTTTTCTCAATCGCTAAACCCACTATTTAGAATCAAAATTCCTTTCATCAAACCAACAGCACAGCCATCGAAACAGAAAACCATTTCTCTACAACAGTATACCATTTATTATTGATATCACACAAAATGCAGATGCTAAGCAGTGTTTTGCAAAACAGATCACACAATTCTCTAACTGAAGTTACAATTCTCTACACAAACATCAAAAATATTTTGTGTAACTCATGTCTACAAAACAAAATAATCTTCTCACAGGGGATAACACTTACTCCTCATAAACTTAGACCATAGCTACACTAATTGACACTTGATGTGCAAAATATTAACACTTGTTATCAGTCAATCACCCCATTGAAAAAGGTAACTGCATGGAATGTACTGTATACCTTACAGTAATGATTTTACATTGAAAACATTTACATGACAGAATTTGCATGACTGTACCTAAAATATCTTTTTAAATGGTGCCTGTAAAGCTATAATAGTGTTGATATGACTTGCATAGCTCTTTGAGATGTTCATATGGGGAGGATTAGCTATAGTTGATAGTAGAGCAATTCATTTTTACAGTCAGTAATTGTGGTCTTTTCCTTTTTGCACATTGAGAAATGTTTTTTTTGTATTGGGGTGAATTGAGTACTTCACTTCCATGTAAATGAATTGCTCATAGCTGATATCAATGACTTTCCTATAGTAATTGTAATTTGTGAGAATCCTATAAAAGACCTCCCTCACTTCAGTAAGATGTTTGTGTGAACAAAATTGCTGATCGAGTAGGTAGAGGAGCTCTGAGAGGAAGAAGGAACCTTGTTATTCAGCGAGGGAGGGCTGATGTTCAGAGAGGAAGAGGGAACCCTGTTGTTCAGAGAGGAAGAGGGAACCCTGATGTTCACAGAGGAAGAGGAAGGGCTGTACGTATGCGTGGTGGAAGAGTTGAAAGGGGACCAATGCGAACAGTAGTTTCGGACAACACCCGTGCAACTATTGTGGACCACGTCATAAACCATGGCATGTCCCTCAGTGAGGCTGTTCAAAGGGTTCAGCCCAATATACGGAGATCAACAGTGGCATCCATTATTAGGATCTTCAGGCACGAAAATAGGTAAGCTACTGTAACCCTTTTTTACAGCCCTTCATGCATTTCTATTTTTATGTAGGTTTCGATCACTGTTTTTATATTACAGTACATAACATTCTCAAATATTTATTGATACAACTGAAAGATCACCCCGCTCTGGTGGCAGAGGAAAGGCCTTTACTCCAGAACAAGAGTCTGCCATTGTTGATATGGTTGTGGCCAACAATGAAATCCGCTTAAGGGAGATTCAGGCCAGAATAATTGCAGACCAGGATGTCTTCAGTAACATTCCATCTATAAGTGTTGCAACCATTGACCGGGTGTTAAAGAGGCACCACATCAGAATGAAACAGATCTATAAGGTTCCTTTTGAACGCAACTCTGACCGTGTGAAGGAGTTAAGGCACCTGTATGTACAGGTAAGGACCCCAATCACAGTGATGGCTTGCCTATATTTTTAGTATGTCGGACTGCTTACAGAAATGTAAAACGGTCCTTTGTTTGTTTCATTTTCTTTAGCGAATGATGGAGCTGGAAGGCAATGCATTACCGCATGTTTTTGTATATGTGAATGAAGCAGGCTTCAACCTCTCCAAAGTGAGGAGACGTGGGAGGAACCTTATTGGGCAAAGGGCAACAGTCTTTGTTCCAGGCCAAAGGGGAGGAAACATAACATTGTGTGCGGCTATCTCGACACAAGGCGTCCTTGCTCACATCCCTGCATATAACACGCAACGTGCCCTTGCCTTCCTGGATGTCGTGTATGACCGACTTGTGCCACCAGAAGAGAGGGATCAAGTGAGGTCGGTTCACGTGGTCATATGGGACAATGTGGCATTCCACCACTCTTGTGACGTGAGGGCATGGTTTGAGGCTCATCCACACATGGCCATGGAGTTCCTCCCTCCATACTCCCCATTTCTAAACCCCATTGAGGAGTTCTTCTCTGCCTGGAGATGGAAGGTTTATGACCATCATCCTCATGACAGAATGCCCCTTTTGGACGCAATGAATGCTGGCTGTCGGCACATCTCTGCGGAATCCTGTCAAGGGTGGTGTCGACACGCAAGGAGATATTTCCCACGCTGCCTTGCAAGGGAAGACATACGCTGTGACGTAGATGAGACTATGTGGCCAGACAGACGCCAAAGAGCAGATCAGTAAAGCTATATAGATCTCATTCTCTGCTTTACTGATGATTTACATCATTTACCCATGTTATTTTCTTTCCAGTGTATTGCTATTCACCTTTTGTTTCTGTTACGGTGCTCTTCTGAAAATGAGACAATAAAAACAATGACATAGTTACAGTAACATACTGTTTTTCCTATATGTAAGTTTGTTTCTCCCAACTTGTCAGTTTTCCGTTCAGTTTCCAATATTGATAGCTTGAGGTTTGTGTATTGATGATTGTAGTCAGTATTTAGTGTGCCAGTTAGTAATGACTGTTCAAATAGTCTTCTAATGAGCTGACAAATGTTTGTTTTTGGAGAAGGTATCTGGTTTTGGAAGGGGTATTTTTAGTTTTGAGTGCCTTAGAGCACTTTGCAAGGAATGTATATTGTTATGGTAGAATGTGTTATTATGGTGACTGGAGTTTAAGTTATGAAAACACATTTGTCTCATAAGAGGACAATTTGTTCCGTTGCGATCGACTTATTCTTTTTTGTGACCAGTATTTTCAGTTTTGGTCATGTAAGTGCCTTTTGCAAAAAATATTCAGAGTTATGGCAATTGTGTTTCTGTTTAGATGGCTATGTTCTTGCTTTGAAGAAATGAATTTTGATTCTAAATAGTGGGTTTAGCAATTGAGAAAAACTGTAATTAACTCGCTGACGTGATGAGCTTTCCCTGATGCCCATACCCCCTGATGTACACACACACACACACACACACACACACACTCACACACCAACACACACAGGCGGTTCCAGGGCCAGTTTACAAACACAAACATTTTTTGCTCTTCATTGCAAAGTCAGAATGTCTTTGGTGACAAGGCTAGCTAACCATGTAGCTTGAGAGCCACTTCACATTATATAATCCTTTATTTATGACGCTGTGTAGCTACCGTGAGTTATGTGCTAAGTGCGTTAGAATTTTTTTGCTTAGTGCTAATTCAGAGGCTTGGTATTACCCTTGTGTTTCAAGAATGGCTAATATTGTCTGATAGCTGAGTTTCTTCCCGTTAAGTGGGTATGGCACATTAATAGGTTGTTAAATGTTAAGAAGCCCTAAGACACAGTTTCGTGCAATATTGCTGTGTTTGTTGTTAACATTGTTAATCATGCATCAGGCAGGCCCGGCTCCAGGATGAAATGACTGAGGGGGCTGTTAAAAAATCCGAGGGGGCGATCTTTTTTTCACAAAAACGAAAAATACTGGCAATTTAATGAATTGACACACAAAGCTTTTTCCTTCTCACTGCTCTACAATCTCTTTGTTTTTATTCCGGATTTACCCCTCTCGTTCTGTTCTTTTCCTCTGATCTTTATTAATAGATAGTAGATAGTTGATTGATAGATGGCTGCAATTGGTTAACAGACTAACATTGATTTCCTCAATTTATAAATCGACAGGCTCTGTAATTATACCATAACCTTTTCTCCTCCATCCCTTAACACGTCTTCCCATACAGATGTACTTACTTACTATCTACTCTAGTCATGTCAGGATTAAAGAACAATTATTTTCGGGATTGAATGTTCAAACCAAGACCTAAAACCTGGCATTTCATAAGAAAGTGACTAATATATAAACCAAATGTAATATTGGATAAAATACTACACCAAATGGACTGACACAGATAAAAAATACAAATATAGTCCCCTGGTTTGTCTCTAGAGTCTAACTGCCATGAGAAAAATCAAATTAATGTTCCAAAATCCACTACTAGATGTCGCTCATTGTACCAATACGGTTTATATAACACATAACATATTATTATTATTATTATTATTATTGTAAAAGGGCTCGCTTTTGCAAAACCCTGATCCATACAGTCTTATTTTTTGTTGATTTCATATTGTTTTCACAGAGCTGTGAACATGAATGTCCCCCTGGGGACAATACATCTAAACTAATTTAATATTCAATCCCACACATGACGATTGAGAACATAAATTCGTAATTTACCTCGTTTACCACTTTTGTTGTAATACTATGGATTTAGTTGACACTACTAGCCGAGTTTCTTTTGTCCAATATCTCGCAGGCAGGTACATTGAATTAGAAGTAGAAGAAGAAGAAGAAGAAGAGTAAGAGGAAGAAGAAAAACAAGAAGAAGAAGGTAGAAGAAGAAATACGCTAACGCTACAAATGGCACAACACTGTTACTCTGTTTTTACTGATATGTAACATTTTATTTCACCTTGCTCTATGTTTTTTAACGCACATTCAAAAACGGGTACATTTTCGCGAGTTTCAACCGGGTACCGGCTACCAAAAACGGGGACTTCGGAAAATGGGGACGTTTTGGTCACCCATCTGACTGTGTTTTCAGCTAAGCACACACGCTAACATTAATTAAGACTACAAGCTAACTTGGGGTTGAGGCTTTTTTACACGTTGCTTGACTGCCTGCCCACATATCTGATCTAAACATAGTAACGTGTATTGGGGGAGATACTTATTTAAAGTTATTATTTAATAATTGTGACATTTATTGTACTTTTTGATGGATGAATGATGCTCAAGGTGAGGGGGCAAAGAATACAACTGAGGGGGCAATGCCCCCTTTTGCCCCCTCATGGCGACGGGCCCGCATCAGAGTGATATTATCAACCTAGTCTCACCAGAATGCGTGACTCCACCACGACTCCTTAACACCGCAGTGCGTGATGGAGTCACGAACTCTGCTACATTTACGTGTCTGCACCACGCAAACAACGCCAATGGAAAGTGAATGAGGCTCCTTTGTCGTGGTGTACACATTTATTTCTACAATGTCCAGCAGTGAGCTTTTATTCTATAAAACGTTTTTAAAATCTACTTTATAGCTTGTAGTAACTCACGGAGGCTTCTTTTATTTTATTTGTAGGCTATTCATAATCATTTTTATTTTTCGTCAGAATGTATTATGGTGCATTAGTTACACATTTTTGTTCTCAAAAAACAGTGCATTGTGTGTAATACAACTGTGATTTTTATTAAATTAGTTAGTTTTTAAGGAAGGCCAGAGCTTCAGCTGTGTCAAATAGATTGTTCCCTTTAGTTAACGTTATTTAAAAGATAATTATATTCCTATTTGATCATGTCCCCTTTATTGTATTACGGATTCAAAGAGCAATTTGAGCATCCATTCCCATTGGATAACAGAGGATTTTACACCCAGAAGTAAGTATTATCCTTACTGTCGATTGATTTTACAGTGATATCTGCACTACTCATCAACTCAAAAACACCAGATTATCCTTGTTAATTACACAACATTGATTGGTTTAAATTGTGTGCAATGCTTTTGTAATTTTCCCCTTTGATTCGGAAAAACAAATATTTGTTCAGAGTTTAGGATGGCCGAAGACACTACACTACCCAGAACGGCCGGCCCTTGACGACCGGAAACAGTGGAAATCCAAACACCATGACGACCTAACCTATCCTCTTTCTCTGCTTCGATCTCTCAGGCAAAAAGCACTTTCTTTCAAGATAAGATCCAATCTTCCAATTCCAATCCCAAAAAAACATTTTCCATCTTCTCCACCCTCTTGGACCCCCCCCAAAGCCCCTTCCCCCTCCTCCCTTCTGTCAAGCGACTTTGTCAACTACTTTGAAAAAAAGGTTGATGATATTCGCTCTTCTTTTTCTGACTCACCTTTACTCACCGCTGGGTCACCAGACCCACCTTTCACCCACACACTGACCTCCTTCTCCCCTCTCTCTCCAAGTGAGGTTCTTACCCTCATTAACTCTGCCCGTCCTACCACCTGCCCTCTGGACCCTATCCCCTCAAACCTCCTTCAGACTATCGCTCATGATATTCTACCGTTTCTCACCCTTCTCATCAATACTTCTCAAACTTCTGCTCACTTTCCAAACAGTCTCAAGGAGGCAAGAGTAAACCCTCTCCTAAAGAAACCCACTCTCAACCCGTCTGATGTTATAAACTACAGACCTGTCTCTCTCCTCCCGTTCCTGTCTAAAACACTTGAACGCGCTGTCTTTAAACAACTCTGCTGTTATCTCCATCAGAACAACCTTCTTGATCCGCACCAGTCTGGTTTCAAGGCAGGTCACTCCACAGAAACTGCTCTCCTTACTGTCTCTGAGGAACTGCACACTGCTAAAGCAGCATCCCTCTCCCCTGTCATCATCCTTTTGGACCTGTCTGCTGCATTCGACACAGTGAATCATCAGATCCTCCGTTGCACTCTCCAAAAACTTGGAGTTTCAGGCACTGCACTTTCCCTCCTCACCTCATACCTCAAAGACCGTACCTACAGGGTAACTTGGAGAGGGTCCGAGTCCGACCCTTGTCAATTAACTACAGGGGTCCCTCAGGGCTCTGTTCTTGGTCCCCTCCTCTTCTCCTTTTACGCAAACTCGCTTGGATCAGTCATTAGCCCGCACGGTTTTTCATACCACTGCTACGCTGATGACACCCAACAAATTCTGTCCTTTCCCCGCTCCGAGACCCAGGTTGTCTAGCTGACAACTCTCAGTGGATGTCTGCTCATCACCTCAGGCTCAACCTTGACAAGACTGAACTGCTTTTCCTTCCGGGAAAAGATTGTCCCACTCTTGAACTAACAATCAACATCGGCACCTCTGTTGTTTCCCCGACTCAGACTGCAAGGAATCTGGGTGTGACCCTAGATAATAAACTGTCCTTCACTGCAAACATCGCTGCAACAACCCGTTGCTGCAGATACACTCTTTACAACATCAGGAGGATACGTCCCCAGCTGTCCCAGAAAGCAACGCAGGTTCTGGTCCAGGCTCTAGTCATCTCTCGTCATCTCTCTCGTCATACTGCAACTCCCTCCTGGCTGGTCTACTTGCATGTGCCATCCGACCTCCGCAGCTCGTCCAGAATGCAGCGGCTCGTCTGGTCTTCAACCTTCCAAAATGTTCCCACACCACCCCCCTCCTCCGCTCACTTCACTGGCTTCCAGTAATTGCTAGAATCCACTTCAAACAATGGTACTTGCATACCATGCTGCGAATGGATCTGGCCCTTCCTACATCCAGGACATGGTTAAACTGTACACCCCAGCGCGTGCACTTCGCTCTGCATCAGCCAAACGGCTCGCTGCACCCTCGCTGCGAGGGGGACCCAAGTTCCCATCAGCAAAAACACGTGGGTTTGCTATCCTGGCTCCAAAATGGTGGAATGAGCTCCCCATTGACATCAGGATAGCAGATAGCTTGCCCATCTTCCGGCGCAGACTGAAAACTCATCTCTTTCGACTCCACTTCGAGCGATAGAATTACTAACAAAGAACTGCTAACAGAGCACTTATATACTAATAAAGGACTGGCTTATCTATAGCCAGTTGAGTAGCACTTAAAATGTTTGGCTCTATGAAACCTGATGTACTTATGAAGCTCAGCGCAAGTTCAGGCAGGAAGACCTATCACTTTGTATTGCGCGTCATGGCAATACTCGCTCCCTTCACTAAAGGATAGGGAGCGCCACTCCTCAGCTAACCTATCACTTCCCTCCATTCACAAGCCTAATCATCGCACCTGTTAATCCCTCTATATATGCTCTCCCCTTTTCCATCAGCTGTCTTCCAGGTGTCAACGCGCAAGCAGCAGCAGGGCTTCGTCCCAGCTCCAGGTATATATTCATCAGCTCCGCAGTCTTGCGGATTAAGCTACAGGCGGCGTTCCCCAGTTGGCTAGCGGTTCTAGCTGGCCACCCTGCAAACCCGGACGCGGAAGAAAAAGACAAGGATACTGGGCTCCACGGAAGTTCCTCCGGCTTCATGGAAATGGGCTACTTCAGGCAAACAATTGACGCACGCCTTCAGTCTCTCAAGAGGGCATCACTGGCATCAGGGCCGCTCAAATGCGGCGCTTCCGGCCTTCACGCGGAACGGGCCCTCATCGCTTGCGAAGCTTCACCCACTTCCGGCTTCAACCACAACCCCTCTTGCAGGCAGGCAGGGCTCAAGCTACATCTCATCGAAGCTACTTCTCCTCCCGGCTCAGTAGCAGCACTGGTCACTAAGTGCGTCTTAGGTGGCAAGCAGGTAGTGATGGCGAGATGAAGCCTTATGAAGCTTTGAAGCTTTCCAGCAATTGGTTCGCAAAGGGTTCATCTCATGAGGCTTCATCATGGGCTTCATTTGAACATAAACCCCCTGTTGGTCAAAGCGTGTAAAACAGGCAAATTGGAAATCTCAACAGTGTGCTTTATCTCATACCGAGTTCCCAATGAGTAAAGCCTTAGAATAACTCTAAACAGTGACATATCTTGGCCATGTGGTGGGTCAGGGTTGTGTGGCTCCAGTTCTGGCCAAGGTCAGAGCAATATCTGAATACCCACAACCCACAACCAAAAAGGAACTCCAGAGATTTTTGGGTATGGTGGGTTACTACAGGAGGTTCTGTGAACATTTTTCCACTACAGTGTTTCCTTTGACTGAACTTCTTAGGGCTAAGGTAAAATATACTTGGTCGGTCGACTGTCAGAGAGCGTTTGATAGGGTTAAGTCTCTGTTGTGTTCCTCTCAGGCGTTAGCGGCTCCATGTTTTGATCGTCCTTTTAGTCTCCAAGTAGATGCAAGCCAGGTGGGAGTCGGTGCGGTTCTGCTCCAGCTTGACAAGGGGGGGGTGGAGAGACCCGTCAGTTTCTTTTCAAAGAAACTTAACAGTTACCAAAGGAATTATTCGGTGATTGAGAAGGAAGCGTTGGCACTCATTTGGGCGTTGCAGCATTTCACTGTATATGTGGGAGCAGGAGGACCAATTTTGGTTTACACAGATCACAATCCCCTGACCTTTTTGCATTCAATGAAGTGTCCTAACCAAAGACTGACGAGGTGGTCTTTGTTTCTTCAGGCTTACAACCTTGATGTTAGGCACATTAGGGGGTCTGACAATGTTATTGCTGACGCGCTGTCACGAGCCCCATGGCACTAAGTATGGTTAGGTCTTACCTTAATGTATATATATTGACTGTCATACTGTGATAAATCTTTCTTGCTCTGCCCATTCTTTTTAAATAGTGCTTCTCAGATACTGGTGTTGCTAAAGGTGTGGCTGGGCGTTGAAGGAGAGGATTGCTGTGTGAAGGTGGTGTTTTTTTGTTGTTGTTTTTTTCATTAGGGACCTGGGGGAGTTCCATATGTGGGGTTTTGTTTTCCATGACCTTTTGCTTTGGTTTGGGATGGGGTTGGTTGGTGGTGCCGGTGGCCCTGCGGACACCGACTTTAAGGGGGGGGGTGTGACGACCCCTGCTTCACTGCCTATGCTGGTGTGGGTGTGCCTTTGTGTGTGGGTGTGTGTGCAATTTTGTTCTCCAACATGTAATTAATCTCTGCATCCAGCCGATTGCGCTTAACTGGTGGCATGCGATAAAAATGTTGCTTAATCGGCTGAGCGTCCCCAACATCAATATCATGCTCAGCCCAGTCAGTTTGCGACGGAGTGTCTCCAAACAGACACAGATATTTGTGTACCAATGCTGAGAGTTCCTCACGTCTTGATTCCGCCAAATGAGACAACAACCCGTCTAAATTATCTAGCGATTCCGAATTTCTCAAATGACCACAGAGCAAACTATCATCAGGTTCAGG
The DNA here is from genome assembly GCF_949606895.1 of Notothenia rossii. Taxonomy (NCBI): domain Eukaryota; kingdom Metazoa; phylum Chordata; class Actinopteri; order Perciformes; family Nototheniidae; genus Notothenia; species Notothenia rossii. Next base: position 62,871,713 of record NC_136902.1, read on the forward strand.
CACTACATCTCCCTCATGCGTCAAACCATGTGTCACCGCAACAGCCGGCTGCACCTCATCCTTCTCCACCTCTGTGTCCGTGTTAACCTCCCGCTTGTGGTAGGGTTTCAGAAGATTTACATGACAGAGGCGTTTAGTCTTCCTTCGTTCTGGTGTTGCCACAACATAATTTAAATCAGAAGTTTTCTCAATGATAGTGTACGGACCTGAATATTTAGCCTGAAATGGGGAACCAACAATAGGCATAAGTGATAGAACCTGGTCACCTGGATTAAACTCCTGTCGTGCCGAACGACGGTCATACAACTCCTTCATTTTACTTTGAGACACTGACAACTTTTCCCGTGCCATACTTAAAGCAACAATCAAACGACGTCTGAAGCCATTCACATAATCCACCAAGCTCCGTGGTGGCTCAGTGTCCACACAACCCTCTTTCAGCACTGCCAAGGGGCCCCGTACAGCATGTCCGAAAACCAACTCATTAGGGCTAAACCCCGTACCTTCATGTACCGCCTCCCTTGCAGCCAACATCAACCAAGGAAGACCTTCCTCCCAGTCTCCATCTAGCTCAGTACAGTAAGCACGTAACAAGGATTTCAATGTCTGGTGAAACCTTTCCAAAGCACCCTGACTTTGGGCGTGGTAAGCTGTTGACTGGTTCTTCTTAATCTTCAAAAGCTTCAACACCTGAGCAAACATGTGAGACGAAAAATTGGAGCCTTGATCACTCTGAATGACCTTAGGAATACCAAATATTGAGATAAACTGCAACAAGGCCCTAACCACCGCCTTAGTTGTAATCGACCTCAAAGGATAAGCCGCTGGATACCTAGTGGTTTGACACATCACAGTCAGCAGATATTTGCAACCAGACTTTGAACATGGTAAAGGGCCCACACAATCCACAATGAGATGTGTAAATGGTTCACTTACCACTTGTATCGGCTGTAGTGGTGCTGGTTTGATCTTCTGGTTCGGTTTCCCTGTCAGCTGACACACATGACATGTTCTAATATACTGCGACACATCTGTCTTAAGACGTGGCCAGAAGTAGTGTTTCAGGATGTTCCAATATGTTTTCCGAACCCCAAAGTGTCCACACTCATCATGTGCGACTTTCAGGACAAGAGGACGAAGCTTAGTTGGCACCACCAGCTGGAAAACCTCAGTCCCTGCACCATCAACAGCCCTCCATCTCCTAAACAACAAGTCATTACGCAACATGTATCCACTTGAAGCGTTTTCCCTCTCTGCCACTGGCACAGCACAGTCAAAAAGGCCTTTCAGCGAAGCATCCTGACGTTGCTCCTCTCCCACCTCATGGTGTGTAAGTAACACCGAAAAATCAGACAAAGATGGAACCTCCACTGTGTCAGTTGACTTCCCATGTGATAGCAAGTCCTGATCCCTTTTGGCCCTAGCCCTTGTGATCACACACGCGGCCGTAACGTCTGGCACCACTGTAGAGCGCTTCTCAGATGCTGACTCAATCAGACCACCAGTGACTAACAACACAGAAGGGCCATCAGCCCAGACTTTACCACCTGCCAAATCGTTACCCAGAATGAAATGTATCCCCTCGATTGGAAAAGCTGGACGTACCCCAATAGCTACATCCCCTTTAACAAGGTCACAGTCGAGATACATCCTATGGACAGGAACAGGAAAAACCGTTAATCCCATCCCCCGAGTCTGAACCGTGTCACCAGTGTCACTTTCCTCAGACAAAGGCAGAACCGAGTCAACAATAAAGGAGTCAAACGCACCTGTATCCCTCAAAATTTTAATTGGAACTTTGACATTGCTACCCACCAATGACACCAAGCCGTCTCTTATAAAAGGAGCATAGGACGCCAGAACCTCAGGTCCACATAAGTGGTCCGTAAGCACCTCGTCAACACAGCAGCTACTCACAGGAGCAGCAAACGCAACCGGTTTACCCACAAATCTTCCTCCCTTGGATTTTGCTCTAAGCACCGGACAGTCTGGTTTCCAATGGCCTTTCTCACGACAATAGTTACAACTATCCTCAGATTTCTCCCAAGCCACTTTCTTTAGATCCATCCCCAATGACCCAACATCAACAGACCTTCCACTTCCCCCAAACACAGGTAGATCTCCAGCACGCCCTCCGAACCTGCCCTTATGCAGTAACACAAACTCATCCGCTGCTACTGCAGCCTCGGATGCCGAAGTTACCCTGTGTTCTATTATATAGGTTGCAATGCTGTCAGGAAGGATGTTTTTGAACTGTTCCAAAATCATGAGTTCACCCAATTTGTCAAAGGAAGTGATGTCCATAGCAGCTAACCAACGTTTAAAATGAACAGACAAATCCCTCGCCATTTCCACATAAGTCTGACCCTGTTTTTTCTCCAAGGACCTAAAACGCTGTCGATAAGCCTCTGGAACAAGTTCATAAGCTCTAAGCACCGCCCATTTTATTTTAACATAGCTAGAGCTATCCTCCGAACACGACGCGGAATATGCGGACTGTGCTCTTCCTGTGAGTACACACTGAAGCATCAGGGCACAGTCTGCATCCGGCCAATCCCTAGCTTTAGCCACCCGTTCAAAAAGCAAAAAAAAAGTGTCAGGATCACTTTCATTAAATTGCGGCAACAAGCGCAAGTTGTTAGCATCGAACCGCTGAGGAGACCTGGGCACCTGTTCACCGTGCCGCTCACCCAACACCGCACTACCTCTGCCTATGGAAAGACGCTGTCCTTCCATATCAAGTTTGGCTTTCTCAGTCTCCTGCCGCATCCTCTCCACTGCAATCTCCTTTTCAAACTCCATCTCATACCTCATTTTGTCATGACTCAGCTGCAACAACAACATCTCCTTCTGCTGCTCAAAGGACAGTAAACTAGCCTGCAACAAAGGTTTTAACACCCCCTCCTTAACTTCCGGAAGCACACCAGTTTCACGTAATACTGACACAATAGAGGTTTTTATAGTGCTTTTTTGCCTCTTATCGCCAACGATTTCCACCGAGAAATGTTCCGCAATAACGAGCAGCTGCTCCATTGAGAAATTTTCAAGGGCTTCCTGAGAGGGAGCACTGATAAACGCGTCTACCTCCGCCATACTACAACGCAACACCGAGTTTACAGTGAGACAAAAGAGAGAAAAGAGAAAAAAAAAAAAAATGATTGGAGTTTCCCCACTAACTACGACACCCGCTAACTAATCTCCTCCCTGGTCTTCATGTGGTTACTTGCGGCGGGTACTTATGCACTAAAGACCGCTGGCCGAGCAAAGCGACTAGCAAGCTAGCAAAAATACTACAACCACGGCCATGCCCCCAAACCGAAGCTTCAGCCACTTTCACCACAACATTAACACCCCGCACAACGGTCCCAAGGGAACCGTCGCTACCACCTATCAGGAGAAACCCCAAACAAAATAACGAACGAACTCACACGCACCCAAGCTTATCTTACCGGTTTGGACGAGCCCCCAGCTGTCACGGCTTGGCTCTCAGCCATAACAAACGCAGCGATGAGACGACGACGTGAGTACGGAAAAAAGAGGAGTTTATTCACACTCCCCAAAACAACCGACCACCAAACAGCAGTGTTGAAAGTGTGCCGGTCCTACCCGGTCCTTAGTACCGGTAAGAGATTTCCAGGCGGTCCGGAGGACCGGGAAGAATTGATAGCTCCACCCGTGGAATTTATACTACGAAGGGCAGATATTTTGGTTTGGATTACTGGTCTGGTCGCGTGTGTGTGTGTGTGTGTGCGTGTGTGTGTGTGTGTGTGTGTGTGTGTGTGTGTGTGTGTGTGTGTGTGTGTGTGTGTGTGTGTGTGTGTGTGTGTATTTGTGCGTATTGGTGCGTATTGTGTTTGTGTCCCGGGGAAAACACTAACGAGAAACACCGGCTGCTGTTATGCCTGCTGTGACCTCAAGTTACTCCGTTCTTCGCTTGTAATTATGCCGTTACAAGCTTCTAAGTTGTATTTATCATCTGAATTTGCCGAAACAAGTTTCATATTCTGAAAGCCAAGACTTTGTTTATTAAACAAAACACCCGAACCCCGAAAAACAATTTTTTTACGCAAATCCACGTTTATTTTGAAATGAGCCGTTGCGACTTCCGACTGATTTCGATAGAGCGGGTCACATATTAGCTTTTTCCCACTTGATCAGAATAGCGGGAGGAGAAAAGAATGGAGTGACTGAATGACAGCTAGAAAATTAGGCTACGTGGTAATTAAAGCAAAAATGCAAACGACGACTCTTTAGATGTTTAAGAGAAAGGAGAGAGATGAAGAAACTCAGAATGTGCTTAAAATTTGAAAAACAACGCCCACAGATGACACAGGTGATGATGCTTATTTAGCCCAGAGAATGGACATGAACATGGCCATGATGAATATAATAAGTTAGCTAACTAGCAAACTGTATATCTCTATATGGGGTGCCCAACCAGTCGATCCCCAGTCGATCTCGAGATGTCTAAAAGTAGAACAACAATATTCAGTTTTATCGTTAATGTCCTACAACAGGGGTGGCCAAACTTTTTGGTTCAGGGGCCACAATGATGTATCAATGTGACAGCCGGGCCGGGGGGCATTGTTTGGTTCCGTCTTGATTCATGTCGGGCTGAGGGTTGTTTTAATCTCATTCTCCCGCGCGCGGGGTGACGTCCACGCGCAGCTGCGACGACCAGGGAGGAAGGGACTTTTCGCGGCGCGCGCGGCGTGTGGACAGTGGGGGATAACATAAATAAAAATTGGATCGTTGTATTTTAGACTTTAAGGCTTTTTAAGATCAGCGCGGGAACCCTGGCTCATTTATACCAATATTGGACGGGCCACATTAAACACATCAACGGGGCGCATGTGGCCCGCGGGCCGTAGTTTGGCCACCTCCAGGCCCGGTTCTACGGGGGTGCATAAGGGTCCCAGTTGAATGTTAAGCACCCTCACTTGAAAAAGAGAAGGGAGTGAAAAATATTACATATACAATAACAATAATAATAATAATAATAATAGTAGTAGTAGTAATATGAAGAAGAAGAAGAAGAATATAGTTGAAAATAAAATAAACTGTAATTGTGTTCAAATATTGTGGTCAAATAACTATAGTTAATAACCCCCCCCCCGTCAACGATCGCCGCCGTCTTGGTTCAAAAAAGGTTGGGCACCCCTGATCTATATAGTCAATGGCTATTTTACTCAGAACACAACATGTACACAGCATACTATTTTAACATTAAATATTTAGCTTTGATATCTTCTATTTTAATCTGCACATTGTGGCATACATTTTATTTTATTAGTATTTTAATTTATGTCACCAATATTCTGAAAATTCAAAGAAAGACAGAGACTTGTACATTTTTGACTGTCTGCTGAATTTAGTTATACATCTTTATTCTAATTTATAACAGTTGAGGCCCAGAGGGAGGAAGAGGAGACTCAGCCAGAAGAAGTGGCAGCAGGTCCCTCAGAAGCCACCATAGGTGATGCTAGCCCTACTGCATACCCTTCTATATGGAAAGAAGAACAATATGAACAGTTCAAACAGAAAAATGAATGGATGTATGCTCACAATGGAAGGCTAGGCTGTACCCCATGCCATGATGTGAAGGATCTGGGTGTCATGGCCTCCCGTGGTGTTAATATTGCTATTCAGTGGGCTGATGGAAAGATAATCCCAGCTGGTCCATCAAGGGATGTCCAGCTTTCATCACTGCGCAAAAAAATCCGTGAACACAAGAACTCTGCAGCACATAATGAAGCAGTCAAGATTATTCAGACAGCAAATAAAGATATTCTTCTGAACATGAACGCGAGTAGTCAGGAGTCTGTGTTTGAGTCTACTGCCAAGGTATTCATGACAACCTATTATGTGGCCAAGAACAACAAGCCTTTCACAGACTTTGAGATTCTGATTGACCTGCAGCATGCAAATTCTGCTGATTTGGGGCGTGTTTTGCATAGCAAAACTGTCTGTTGACATAATTGAGCATGTGTCATCACAGATGAAAAAGGAACTTCTAAAAAAGATAATAGAGACCAAAAGCAAAATCACAGTATTGGCTGATGAGTCAACCAGTGTTGGGCACAAATCAACACTAATTGTGTTCCTGAAGGCTAGTGTTGATGGAGACATGGAGCCCATTGCCTTTCCGTTGTACCTGGTTGAGCTGGATAGTATGTCTGCTCCTCATATCAAGGAACAGATTATGGGTTGCTTGCTTAAAAATGGCTTTACTGTTGAGTTGCTGAGAGAAATCCTCATTGGATTTTGCAGTGATGGGGCCAGTGTCATGCTGGGAGTGAAGTCAGGTGTTGGGAAGTTGCTCCAGGATGACTTCCCAGGCATCATACTATGGCACTGCCTTAATCACAGACTGGAGCTTGCTGTTGACCAGGCACTGGATGTGACAGGGGGAACAAAGGACTTCCAGGCATTCATGGACAGCCTATATTCATTATATAGCCAGTCACCAAAAAACATGCGGCAGCTGAGTGAATTTGCTCACAACCTGGACATCGCCCTCAGGAGGATTGGAAAAGTGTTCAGTGTTCGCTGGGTAGCTTCTTCATGGAGGGCAGTCTCTGCAGTTTGGTAGTCTTATCCAGTCTTGGCACAACATTTCCGTGAGGCATCAGAGGATGATAAAAGGGACAGCAGAGAGAGGGCCAAATTCAAAGGTCTGCTTTCTAAGTTGTGCTGCATCAACTTCCTGAAAAGTCTTGCACTGATGGCAGATGTTCTGACTGAACTTAAGAACTTGTCAGAAATTCTTCAGAACAGGAAGACCACACTCCCAAAGGCCCATGACATCATGACGACGTATGTCAAACGCATAGAAAGTTTCAATCGCTACCCAGGACAACATGCAGTTGATGCCAGTCAGGCAGAGGAAGTGATGGAATTCAAGGGAGAGGATTTAAGAGTTGGCAGGTCTCCCATCATTGACTCTGCTCAGTTCATCCAAGCAGTGGCAGACAATATGAAAGAAAGACTCTTCACAACCACAGCAAACAGAGCACAGGCCAGTGTTGCAGCCAACCGAAAAGAGGCTTATAACAGCCTTATCAATCAAATGGCAGTCCTCAACCCTGACAACTGGGACCATGACAATCCTCGATTTGGAGATAATGAGGTGAGGGCTTTGTGTGATGTCCTACATGTGAACCAACAATAGGCCCATCTTGGATTCACAGAATACAAGGCCAGTGGAGGAAGAAACATTCCCAACAAAATGAAGAAGTTGCTCATGGCAGTGGCACTGTCTCCAAGCAATGCTGACTGTGAACGGGGGTTCAGCACAATGAATAACATCATAACTGAGTATAGGAGCAAACTTACAACAACAAATGCAGCAAATCTCCTCTTCATCAGCTCTGTGGGACCACCATGCAGACAGTGGGATCCACTGCCTTATGTGAAGACCTGGCTGGGCAAAGGAAGAAGAGCAGCCCACTCAACAAGCTGCATGGCTCGCCGGTACACAGAAGAGGAGAGCTACTTCAGCCCTCTGTGGAAAATGTGGAAAAGTGTGTAGTTTACCTCCCTCAACATGCCTTGCTAATGGTCTGTTAAGTTTTGACACAAGTTGTATGCACAATTGAAAATAAATAATTGACTATACATATTGTCAAGTGTTTCTAATTTCTACCCCATAAAGACATTACAAATTTGAAGTTTGTGTTCAGGGATGCATGAAGCTGGGGGCGGGAGGAGAACAATATGAACCAATGAAGGTCGGGGTAGCATTATAGTACCTGCAAGAAATTCAAACCACTTTCACCCCTGCCAAACAGGGTTAACAAGCTCTATGCAGGAGGATAGCTGTTCCGGGCTGCTCTTCCTCCTACGTCCCCCCGGGCAGAGAGAGAGCCACTGCAGCCTACTTAGACCCTTTATGGAGGCGCTGATCAGATTGGGAGCACCTGGAGAGAGGCTGCACCTGGATACAATCAGGGAGAGAGAAGCACACACACCCACATACAAAGGCACACCCACACCAGCATAGGCAGTGAAGCAGGGGTCGTCACACAACGAACATAAAATCCTATTTTCATGTTAACAATATTGTTTTCATTCCAGTTGAACGATTGTGATTGAAAAGCCTATAGGAGGCTGGTAAACATTGCAAAGAGGGACTCGTATTCCTTAATATTGTTCATAAACTTAACCATGTTGTAGCCTGAGAAGGCTAAACCATATCAGGAATACATTTATTAACTGCATTATCTCATTTAGCTGTAGCTTCTATAAGCAAACCCTGCGGTCGTGGGTCGGCTGCTTCCCAGCTGAGCCACAGCCCACACGCTGAATCTACCCAAAAACACTGGATATATCTAATCTGCTTTATTCATTTATTTATTCATGTTTTATTCCTACATTTATTTATGCTTGTATCTATTTATACTTATGACATTTTCCGACCTCTATATAAGTGAGGGTCTGAGCTCTTTTAATTCCATCTTTTCACCAGCGGACCCGGGTACAGGAGGGGTAATATGGTTCTTGTTATACATCCATGGGTATTATGAGCATTGTGGCTCAACGGTTCAAATGAATCGCTTCCCGAAGCAGTCACGTGGTATCGACAGGCAGCGAGGTTCGCTTGTCATCGATGACATCACTGGCCCAAAATGATACAAGCCTCGATACATGCTTCACAAAAAGATTGGGGATTACTCGACACACGCTCCGAAGCCTCGGCGCAATACGTAACATCACTACTAGCAGGTTCAGCGCACAGCAGGCTCGCCTCCTTTCCCTGCGCCTCACCGCTAAAACAGGTAAGAAAAGAGAAGAAAGAAAAGAGAGAAAGGAAAGAAGGAGAAAAGAAGAAGAAAGAGAAAAGCAAAAGAAGAGAAGAACGAAGAAGAAGAGAGAGAAAGAGAAGAAGAAAAAGGAGAGAGGAAAAAAGAGAGAATATCGTTGCCTTTAGTTTAGGGTTAACGTGAGTTCCAGGCAGTGTCGGGTGTAACGCGTTACAGCATGGAGTTATGCAGTTCGGGTAACTACTACCCGTCACAATGCTCAGTAAGTACCGCAGTTTCAAGCTTCACACAGCCACGGATGCTGCCCGTCCGTGGTTTTTGGGGGTTTCTTTCAGGGAGAAAGAGATGTTCATGTAAGATGATAGAAGACAGTCTAATCACCCAACCAGCACATCAGCATCTACGTCTCACCGTGGCGTAATTAAACTGCTAATTAAGCTAGTCCTATATCAGGGCTCGACAGTAACGGTTGCCAGGTTGCCATTGGCAACCATTCAGAAAAATGTCAACCACTTCTTGGACTTTGGTTGCCATCAGCGGCAACCAGTTTTTAACATAAGCAATAAGGACAGCAAAACGTGCACCCCAAAATAGATACATTTTCATATTTGTTTAAGAGTGATATTTAATTGTTGTGACCAGTCGGAACCTGATACTTAAATTGCACGTGCATTGGCGTGATTACGGAGCCAGAAAGCGATGCACGTTTACTCGCGTGCGCGGTGCGCCGTTTGTTTTACAACAAATGGCGAAGCAAAAATAAGTTGGTTGACTGTGTGGTAAAAAAGTTCAGCCAACACCTCAACTTCTCAAATGAATGTTCAAGTGATTCAACTGATGGAGCGTAAGGTAAAACCCGAACGAAAAACAAAGAGTAATGTTTTCCATTCACTTCCGGTAAAAGTTCCTTCAAAATAAGAGTCCCGATCTTATTACTACAAAATAAAAGTGCAAAACGAAACTTTACCATAGAAAAATGGCTGCATTAAATTATAATCACTTCTATAAAAGGTAACACATTTTAAATATAGTTAGACATATTAAAGGTAATTTACAGCATCAATAATTAATATCAAATGTTTACCTGTGGATGGTTTTCATTTATTTAACATTAGAAATGTATTAGTCTGGCCAATGCAAGACTTCAATGCTGAAGGGCCAATGGGTCTATGGTGGGGGTCAGCACAAAGGTCAAGAAAACCCACATTTGAAAGGGAGACAACGGATGATCAAGAAACTAGTGACTTGCTCAATTCATTTGTGAGGGATCTATGAAGAACAGGACAACAGCAGCACTACTGGTATTTTGTATACCAGCAATTGAGGGTGGACAAGTTTACTACCACTTAGGTTCAAATAAGTGCGTTAATTACTTATTGTAAAGCATTTGAACATTCTTGTGTCACATGTTCATTCTTAAGTTGATGTATAACTGTATAGCATCTTAATTATTTAAAATATAAGGTATCTTAAAAAAGGGCAACCGTATTTTCAGTTTTGGCAACCAAAAGCGGATGCCTGGTTGCCAGCCTGACAACCACTTTTAAAAGTTAGCGTTGAGCCCTGCCTATATCATGGGTCATGTCTCAGTATTTACCTAGCAATATTATTTCATGCTGCTCATATTGCACTCATATATTGGTTTCATGCTCACATGGCTTATGTTAAGCAGGGTATGATATTCATGCATCATTGTACTCAAGCTAACAGCCGCATTACATTGTCTACATCTCCCTCTTCGCCATGCATCGGCTTGTGCCGGCTATCCAAGATCTCTCCTGCTTACCTCTGGTAAACAGGCATATAACTGGTGGTGGTGTCTTAAGATCATTTCAGGGCTCGTTCAGGATAGGTGCAGCAAACCTGCCGCAATCAAGGTAATTGTTCCTCTTCCCTACAACAACCGCTTCTCATCCTACATTCGTCCGAACCTCAGTGCCGTGCTGGCTATCCAAAGGTCTCTCCAACCTTCAAATTGGTACGTATGCATATAACTGGTGGTGGTTCTTAGCATGTCAGCACGTATATTCGCCCCGCGGCTCATGTTTATCCTTGCATGTCTAACCCTGTACGTCCAGGTTGTAACCTTCGGGTCTGTATAAACTGTGTCCCTGCGAAGTCAGGTTGCCCCGTTCGTCCGGGATGCCCCGTACGTCCGGGAAGCCCTGTATGTCCAGGACGCCCTGTATGTCCGGGATGCCCTGTACGTCCAGGAAGCCCTGTACGTCCAGGGAGGATGCCTAGGAGGCATCAGCATGTCTAAATCCCCACATGTATTAACCTCTGTTTTCATCCATAGATTTCCACTGCATCCCACAAGGTAAGATTTCATCACGTTCAGTACTTCATACTTTCACTTCTTTTGGGGGTTCATCGGAAACGGTTCTTCCCTTCCCGAATGACATCCTACAAAACCTGGGCCTAATCGCCAAACACCATTTCATTCACTTGTTATAAACTGTCATCATTATGTTTCATTTATATAATGTGACCCGATAATAAACATGTATTCCATACATCACGTCTCTCCTGATTGAAATGAAGCTCAGCGCAAGTTCATGCAGGAAGACCTATCACTTTGTATTGCGCGTCATGGCAATACTCGCTCCCTTCACTAAAGGATAGGGAGCGCCACTCCTCAGCTAACCTATCACTTCCCTCCATTCACAAGCCTAATCATCGCACCTGTTAATCCCTCTATATATGCTCTCCCCTTTTCCATCAGCTGTCTTCCAGGTGTCAACGCGCAACCCTCCTCCACCCCTTCGCCTCCTGCTTCCAACTCAGGGCCAAGCTCAACCTTCTCCCTTCCAACCGGACCTAACCACTTATCACCACCACCAGTGTCTAGACCCAGGGGGGTTCATCGGAAACGGTTCTTCCCTTCCCGAATGAAATCCTACAAAACCTGGGCCTAATCGCCAAACACCATTTCATTCACTTGTTATAAACTGTCATCATTATGTTTCATTTATATAATGTGACCCGATAATAAACATGTATTCCATACATCACGTCTCTCCTGATTGAAATATGATTCTGTTTTCTTCAAAGTTGTATGTTCCTGGTTGAATGTACTTACTGTAAGTCGCTTTGGATAAAAGCGTCAGCTAAATGCAATGTAATAATGTGATGTAATGTAATCCAAAGCCTCTGTTCACCCCCTTCTATTTACATGTAATGGTTTGGTCCTGCCTCCAACTGCGGTTCTGCACCCTCACTTAATTTCTAGCAGAGAGTGAGAGCATGTGAGGAGAAGGGATGCTAGTACTTACGTGTAAACCATGTCTCAACGACTCACAAAGTCAGGTTTTCATAAGAGAAAAGAAAGGAGAGAAAGACAAGAGAGAGGGACTAAAGGGCGACAGTATGTCATCCAGTTTTTCAAAGAAAAGGTGGGTGTGGTCTATGAGTGGTGGAAATGTGTCTGTTAGCTAAGCGTAGTCCATTGTATATAATAATTGTTATGTTTTTTTTTACTAAGCTGACATTAGAAAATGCAGAGGTTTTTAATTTCACTCCTCTTTTAGCTGACATTTAACAAATGTAGGTAGATTTTTGGCAGCTATTCATACTAAATCAGTTGTCCCTGCCCCTGGTGCCAGGACCAACAGATCCATCTCTAGGCTCAGCAGCCCTGTCCCCCCATAAGTGTTATATTTTCACAGCTCAGTGTCAGTAAATAGTGTGTGGTTAGTATTGGACTATAGGTTAAAACCCCACTGCAGTCAGCATGTCGTTGTGTCCCTGGGCAAGACACTTCGCCCCAAAATTGCTCCTGTGGGATTGTCCACAGTATTGAGTATGTCATTCGCTTTGGATAAAAGCGTCTAACAAGTAACATGTAATGTAAAAACTGAGTCTGTTGGGTTCTGGAGATGTGGTTACAGCAATTGTGCTTGGTTGGCATGGCCTGTGCCTGGTGGTGGGGCCCAGGGCTTAATTTGAGCTGGAACACGCCGGAACATGTTCCGGCACCTCTGAAATTGGATTCGGAACCTTTTTTATTGGATCCGCCACCTCCCGTGTCACTATGAAAAAAAAAAACGCCCAAAAAAAAAAACGACTGTTTGTTCGGTGTTCAATGTTGTTATATGTCTTGTTAGTGTTTATTCCCCATTGAAGTTCCTCAAAAATCTTGTGTTTGCCTTTTTGATGCATTTACATTTTTAAGGTTTTTAGCGGGAGAGGGGGGGAGGGGGGGAGACTAGAGGTGTGACACATAGCCTACGCTTGCGCTGGTTGAATACATAACAGTTAGCTTCGTGTCTACAATGTCAAAAAGACAACAAACTTTACTTAACTTTTTCAAAGTCAGTGACCAGCAGTCAGATCCAAAACGATCAAAAATAGTTTCCGAAAATCATGAGTGTGAAGACCACGGTGGACAGAGCAGTAGTATGCAGCCTACCATCGATGCTGCTAATGCACTTGTCGTTAGAGGGGATATTAGCAACCCCCACGGGGAAGGAGATGAAGGGGACGAGACGGATGATGTGAACTTGGAATCTGCGAGAGATAGTGATGGCGATGAAGCAGGTATTGTCAGGGACACTCACGATGGGCAAATCTGGACAGATGCCCAGTTTACACAGAAAAAAAAAAGTTATCCATGGCTGACAATGGAAACCACTGGACTGGGCTGTGCCATTTGCAAACAAGTGGGATCACTGGGTCCGGAAAAAACTGCAGGTGTGAAACTTGCAAAAGAATGGATCTCGGGCTCGGTGACATCATCTGCGCCCGATTTAAAAAAAAAGCAAAGAGCCTTAAGGAAAAAGGTTTTTGAGCATGGGAATACCAAAGCACACGCAATGGCATCAACTATTTTGGATAAGGCAAAGACAAATGTATTTGTTAACACAGTAGTCAATGCCCAAAATGACCAGGTGCAAACGACTGCCAGAATCTTTCGCACAGCTTACAAGGAGGCCAAGCGTCATAGGCCATCTTATGGATTTGAACATGAGATAGACTGTCAGGAAATGAATGGTGTGGAAATGGGGAGGATTCTCCACTCAAACGTCGCATGTTCTCATATACAACAGCACATTGCAACTGACATGAAAAAAAAACTGCTTGAAAGGATCGTCACTTGCGCTCCAAAAATCGGACTCATGCTGGACGAGGCCACAGGGTTGAGTAAAAAGAGCGCATTAATCGTGTATTTACGAGTGCAGTTGCCAGAGATGGATTCGCCCGAGAACATTTTCTTTGAGCTCGTGGAGTTGTGTGATTTTGGTGCAGAAGGCATTGCCCGCAAACTGCTGGATGCCTTACAGCACGCCAAGTTAGACGAGGCCTTCCTCTCAAAAACTCTCGTTGGTCTCACATGTGACGGTGCGTCAGTGATGCTCGGGCGCCACAGTGGGGTGGCAGCTCGACTCAAAAATCTCTTCCCAAACATCATGGTGTGGCACTGCTCTGCGCATCGACTTGAGCTTGCAGTTGGTGATGTGATGAAAGAGATGGGGGCTATGAATCATTTCAAGATCTTCATGGATAAGCTTTACACACTTTACAGCACATCAAACAAAAACCGGCTGGAGCTCAAAGAGTGTGCTGACGGTCTGAACATTCAATTGTGCAAAATTGGCCGGGTGTTAGACAACAGGTGGGTTGCATCCAGTCTCAGAACAGTCGAAGCTGTGTGGAAAAGTTTTGCTGCTCTCAACACACATTTTACACACGCAGCGGAGGATTCTGCTCGCGGGAGCACATCTCGGGAAAGCTACCATGGCTTGGCAAAGCGCCTTTCATCCCATGCCTTTGTTTCCAATCTAGGACTTATGTTTGACGCACTGCAAGAATTGTCAGAGCTATCTCTCGAGCTCCAAAATCGAGAATACAATATCATAACGGCTCATAAAGCCATTTGCCGACAGATCAGGGTGTTCGAGGCTATGTCTGAGCGGCCCGGACGACACAGCCTATTAAGCCAGCGCGGGGTCGAGGAAAACACCTTTCAGGGAGTACCCCTTCATGCAGGTCGGCTCACTGACAGAACCCTGGACCAGAGGACGTCTTTTGGGAGTCTGGCAAGAAACTTGGAGAAACGCATGTTATCACTTGGGGGAGACCAATCAGGATACAACAAGCTAATTGAGGATTTAAAAGTGATTTATCCACAATATTGGCCACAGGATCGTGACGCAGACGCGCTGTTTGGAGAGAGTGAAGTTGAGACGCTCTGCCAGCAGTTTTGCATCGAAAGCCCGCGGAGGGTCATCAGGGCATTCAGGGAATACCGTGACAATGATGGGACATTCATCCCAGATGAACTGAAAGACCTCTTGGCTGCGGTCAACACGATCCCCATCTCAAGTGCTGAGTGTGAGAGGGGCTTTTCCCAGATGAACCTAATCTGTTCAGAAAACAGGGCGTCTCTTCTCCCCTCAACGATCTCCTCCCTACTCTTCCTTTGCCTTGTCGGCCCGCCACTTACCCGGTTCAACCCCGTTCCATATGTGAGGTCATGGATTGCAAAAGGACATCGAACTGCACTGGACACAAGGTGCAGAGACAGAAGCAGGAAAATGGAGGCCGGGGGCTCTATGGCTGCTGTATGGGCCGTTTTGGACAAATGATGGTAGGAATATATTTGTCCATGCTGTGTTTGATTATTGGGTGGTCTATGGTTTAATATGTCTGCAAATCTATATTGAAATCGTAACTTCGTAGAAATCGTAATTTTCCCACCTGTTGTTTTGTTTCTCCCGTTAATTTAACGGACAGATATAATTGCTGCTTGTTAAAATGTTGCAGTATATATATTTTTTACATTCCGCACTTATTTGGTGCAGTGTTACATCGTTCTGTAATCTGAAGGCTAACAGGCTACAAAAATAAAAATTGACCTGATGTAGAAACATCGTCTGTAAGTGTATTTTTTTGTTTGTTCCCTTACCTCTAACCCCCGTACTGAGCCGCCGGATCCACCCCCCCTCTGCGTTCCGGCACCTCCCACTTTACAAATTAAGCACTGGTGGGGCCCAATGTGATATATTTTCACGGGGCCCAAAATCCCTGGCGTGTATGGCCAGAGGGCAGGACCTATAACACATTTACTACCCAATAGCATTGTGAGGCTGAACAAAAGGACCTTTTGACTATAGCTTAAAGTAATGTTGTAAAATTACAACCGGGGGCCTTACAGGGTTAAGGGTTATTGTTTATTGTTATTTACATTAAGATGTTTATTCTTAACCTATCATTGAATTTAAAAACTCTTATTTAAATGATGTGTGTGTGTGTGTATTCCTGATGATACACTGAGAGAATGAGCTCATAGTGCTGCTGACCATCATAAGCTAAACAGTCTGTATATTGCATTACATTTGTATAATGTAAGCTTTCGTTGATACTTTGCCTGCGGGAATACGAAAAAAATAGTTAGATATACTGAATATTATTTGATCTATTCCACCTCTAGCTTAATCCCAAATAATGTAGAGGTGTGTTGTAGGTGCCTTAAATAACCCCTTATTTTCTAGTGAGATGTATTTTTATGTTCATATAATAGTGATTTCAATGCCACCCCAAAATGATCACTGGTTCCATCCTGGCCACCCCACTGAAAATGTCCTGGCTCCGCCACTGCCTGGAGTGGAAATTTGGAGATGAGATGTAACATACTTTAAACTCAAACTTAACATCCCATATTCTGATCATTTTTTGGCCTACCTTTGGTACAGTGGGGTGAAGTATACCTATATTTACAGTTTATGAGTGAAACAGCAAGGATCCTTGACATAAGACTGAATAAACACAGACTGTCCACGTGGCCAGCGAGTTCATAGACTTCATGACTAAAAAATAGATGGAGATAGATTTCCTCCTGGGGTATGGCAACCCATTTGTTTTCATTTCGCAGATGGTCATTGCACCAAAGCCGACCCCACGTTCAGATCACACACTCCGCCTCTCTCCCCCTTAGGCTGTATTTCTCATCCACCTTGCCTCCACTACCACCATCCACCCTCTATAATAGTAGCAGTGGAGGGGTGTTGGTGCTAAGGATCAGGTTGTTGAAACTCACACTGTTTTATTGGATTATCTGTTTTATCAGTGGTTGGTCAATGTTATTTCACTCTGTAATTACAGTATTATAATGATACGTAGTTAATCTAAATACAAATACATGTTGGCCTGCATTGTACTTGATCACTGCGATTGTAAAAGTTAGCTCTAGTTGGTCAAAGATCACTGAGGAATTCTATATTTTAGCATTTGCCTCTATTTGATAGTGATATGCGATCAGGATAGGCTGTGCTTTATCAAAGCTACAATGAATTAATTTTCATTGATCAAACATTTCTGTTATGGACAGAAAGTAAAATACGTACAGGGACGCCCTTTGACATATCTTCGGTGCTAGTACCTTGGGTCATTTGGTGTCTTGTGTCTTTCAAATGCAGAAACCTGCGCTTTGGCGACCCAACCTAGAGTTATCAATTTCCAGTCTGTGACACAGAAACATCCACTGGGTTAGGGTTTTTTCTACTGCCTCTAAGCTGTGCAAATGGCTTTTCTTTTACGCACATTGGTGCCAAAAAGGCTGAGGTTCTTTACTTGGTCCATCCGTCTGTGACAGTTGTGTGCGGTTCTGAGAAAGACTGTCTGGGCATTTGGTTGGATTTAGAGCTCCTCCTGCTTTCTCAAATGTGATTTATGCATGGTTGTTTGAGCATTTTCTGGTGGATGATGGACTTTGCAATGGTCTTTAGTACTGGTTTGCTTAGCAGCAATATGGACCATCCCCTAGTGTTTTAGAACTGCTGTTGAGGATTCGCGCCAGTTTCTCTCTTCTTGCCTCACAAGGCTTAAGGAAAGTAAAGGCTAACAAGGTCAAAATCTCTTGAAAAACAATGTACCTCTCCTTACTTGCAGGATAGGGTATAAGTCTTCTTGTATTAGACGTCTGAGTGTGATACATGACATATCACCCTTTTCACTGGCACCATCATATTTTTATTTTAATATTTATAATATGTGATGACAACTTACAACTGGAAACAGTTAATTCAATACATTTCACTCTTATCAAATGTTAGAGCTATGAAGAAGGAAGGGGAACGATTCTAGCATCACTTTGAGGAAAACCTTCCTGTTAACTTGAATAAAGCAATGCAATAAAAACAATGCATGGCTTGACATAATGCTCCAGTATATAATTTACCTCAAAGAGCTTTATTAATTGTTTGCACCTGTTTGTTTTGCTGGTTCCACCTAAACATTATGAGAAATTGCCTGCTTAAAGATTGATAAGGGCTGGGCCTTTGTGTGTGTGTGTGTGTGTGTGTGTGTGTGTGTGTGTGTGTGTGTGTGTGTGTGTGTGTGTGTGTGTGTGTGTGTGTGTGTGTGTGTGTGTGTGTACATGGTCATGTCAAAACATCCATTGCTTGTGCACTTATCTCCATACTCAATACTTTTGGACTCCCTTAACGTCTATGACAGTTAATGCCAGAACCCAAAGTGGTTTGTATTTACATTAAGTCAACACTTATAGCCAGGGTGACATGTTAGTGTATAACTTTTGTCATATCCATTGTGTTTAAAGATAATACTAAGATTTTCACGGTGTCAGTAGACGGAAGTTTGTCTGTTTGTTCGGGTCTATCAATCTTGTGTGGTATTAGTTTGACTGATGGTGCAGCGGTGGTAGTAGAGTAGCAGTTGACAGGGTTCTCCTGCAGGGCCCTGCCTTGGTATTGATCGCCTGAGCCTGGCCAGGTGTCAGCCCGGAGAGAGGGAAAGAAAGAACAAGATCAGCCAAGCAGACAGAAAAGCAGAGGTTGAAGCAGAGAGGATGGATGCGGTCGGCCATGTTGACCCCAATGGCAGAGTAGGGCAGATGGAGACATCGAAGGCATCAGCAGTAATGTAGGGATCTTATGGGACAGATGTGAAAAAAACAGGGCTGAACAAGTTCCAGTGCTCATCTGTGGGCATGAACTTTAGGAAGTGACACCTTCTTCTGGCCGAAGCTTGGAACGGCTGCTTCTTTCGATTAAAGGTGTAAGCTAAGGTGGTCAAGGACATTTTAGAGTTTTTCATGCATGTCCTGGAAGCAGACCAACAACTAGATGTAAATAATTCACATCCAATCTATTAGGGGAAGTGTTTCAGCTTCCCTCAGAAAGAGATCAATGATGGGTTTGTGTGGAAACAGTTCTATAGAATTTATGTCACTGAGATCCTGATATGCTGTATTACATGAGGAGATGAATAAGAATCAGAATACGTTTTATTGCCGAGCGAGTTTTGCAAGAGAACCAGGATGATAGTGTGGAAGACAGAGCTTTAGACCAACAAAAGGATCCTGGCGTTGGCAGAAGCTGGGTGCTAAAGGATTAAGTGGAGGGCCATTTTGACTGCATCTTCAGCAGACCTGTTGGCTCTGTAGGCAGGCGGATACCTTAGCCCGGTTTTTGAGCAGTGCCGAATATCCGCACTGCCTTAAACAAGTAACATAACAGAAATACAGACAAAGGTGGCAGCGTTAAAAATATAAGTTTAGTTTTTAGGCAAAAAAAGATTGAAGACACAGGGCAGCTGCTTGTAAGCAAACCTGTGTTACCAAACCAAAGAGATTACACCAAAAAATAGATGTTGTTGCAAGCTCTTTGGGGCGATTGGAGCTGAGACAAAAAAAACTGTGCAAACTGTGCAGTTTTCAGTAACCAGGTTACTATTTTTATCTTGTATACAGGGGTATGAATATCCTGCTTTCTCGTTGCCCATGCAAAAATCTTATCCCCAATATGAACTTAACAGATAAAAAGCCTTATAAATGGGTTATACAACTCCATGTGAGCGCAGTAAATGACCACTGAAAATATTCCATTGTCTCGCGATCAAGGACAAATCCCCTCCTCTCTCCCTTTCTTCCAAACATTGTTGCTGAGCAGGATTTATTTTCTGGACTTCTTTTTTATGCGAGTAGTGTAAACCCAACACGCTGATGCATTAACAATATCCTCTTTTAAAAATCCTAACCTACCCTCCCTCCTGCTAAAGCATCCAGTCACCTATTTCCCCTGACATCATTTTGTGAGAGTAATTGCGACCCTTCCTCTATTGCTCCCTCTCCACCATCCCCATCTTACTTTCTTGTATTGTTGCTTTTGATGCCCCTTCTCCTCCTTTGGTAGTTAAGGGTAAGGGCTTAAAGGTGTCTTATCTCAAATTCATCATGGCTTTACCTGCTCCTGGGTCACTGACAGACAGCCATAACCCTCAGAGGAGGCTTTCATTGTGGAAGGTAGAGCGTATCAGAAACACTGCCCATATGGTTTTCCCTTCCTATGTCTGTATGTGCAGATGTACACAATAGGTATACATGGGTCGGTTTTCCCTCGGTTCCAATTATAGGAACTCCCAAAACTATAAATGAATCTTAGACCCTATTACAATTCCAACTTATAGCCCATATGAAAAGCCAAGTCCATATATAAATGGATTTGTTTGGTATGAAAGAACTGGTCTGCAAACCTCCTACATTACTGGGTGGCTCATTGTCATAACCAACAAACTGAAATATCTGGATGTTTACAAGGCAGTATTACTTATTAGAAGATGTAAAAAGGGCTATATAGAGCTGTTGATCATTTTAAAATGCAGCTTTTTCAACATATGGTTTGGTTATTATTGTCAACATAATATTACGTATTAAGATTGTCTACCTATCAAAGTATTTTAACTTTATTTTGTAGGCATGCCATACAATATATAATGTAATATGAAGAATATGTTGGCTTTTTTTCTGAAGCCTCATATGTTCCATCAGTTCAGGAGTACAGTATAAATTCGGCCTATATGCTGTATGTTTATTTTTTTTTAAGCTTTATTTAGCTTTGTAAGCCCCATTGAGACCAAGGTCATAATTCTGTTATTTCCCCGGTTACATATCAAAAACACATTATTTTGAATCCCAAAACAGTCAAATAAATGTGTTTGAAAAAAGCTCACCAACCATCACAAGTGATATCATACAGTACAGCTGTATGTGGGCAACAACCAAAAGCACTTTCTGGTTTGATTGGGAGGACCAATCCTGAAATCTTATCTGGCAGTCATTAGAACTCCATGCAATGAGGGATGTCAGGTAAAGGTACATATTATAATGTACAATACAATTTAATATGAATGCTTGGTCCATATGTACTAAGTAACACTTTGTTACACTGTCAAACTGTACAATATGTCAACCAGCACACACGCCATGGTCACATAGTGAGGGAGAATTTCTCTGATTAGATTTGTAAATCAAAAACCAATGCATATAACATGCAATAATTAATCTGTTTTATATTCCTTGGTTACATTGTTCGTGGAACACATTTGAAAGATTTAGAATGTATTTGTGCCTGCTGCTCCCCACCATTATATGCTTCGATTCATACATCTATTTAGGAGCCCATAAAACAGGCATTGACTACCCATGTAAATTGTGTTCCCCACAATAAATTATATGCATACTTGCAAAAATACATAACTGCTGTCGGTCTCCCCGCTCCATGTCACCGGCATACTAATAGCGCCGTGCTAGGAGGCCAATGATGCCACTTCCATTATTTTTCCATTTAGCCGTAATTTTGCAGAGGAAGTTAGAGTTGGTGAAATTGCTTGTCTCTGCCCTCCCTGTGCCTGATTCCTCGTCTCACAGGCTGGCTCTATATCTCTCATTCAGCTTGTGAGGCACGTGTGGGTTGTTTTCATCCCGGTGAGTGGATAGAAAACGGCAGTGACCTGTGTACGCCTTCGGTTCAGTGGGCGATTTCGTCTCAAGCTGTGGAGGCAACAAGCTCAGGGGTTACAGGTCAAGTTATCCCACAGTGAAATGGACACCATTGGAAAGTAATACAGCCCAAAGCTGCTTTGTATGCCTGGCTAACACCAAGTAGATTAATGTATCATAAATCCTTCATTCTACCATAAAGTCCAATAGAACTTGAATTGAATTTTTTCATGCTGTATCATACAGATCAGCTCTTTAAATTGCATTGCTCTTGTCTCTTCTGATTAAATCATAATTAAGGAAAAGCTAAGAAAAATATATGTTTTGTCAGATCAGTCTACCATTTGAAGCTAGCTAATCTGGCTAGTAGCTTACTTGTTAAGGCTTCTAGGTACAATAAAAACTAAAAGATGACATGAAAATGTTAACCTTCTCAACTCCGTTTACTATTGTAGCAATAATATATACTGTTTTATTGTTTGGTTTGTATTGTACCCTGCAGCAAAAGCGAATGTAGGCTGAAGCTTATCTCTATGTTTGACGGATTATATTTTAGTTTGTCATTATGAGCTCTGGCATACTGTAGAACATTTTCATTCTAGTTTTAGTCATAGTTGAGTCACCAACGCTATCCCAGTCAAGGCAAATTCACAAATATAACCTGGCAAACAAACACATTGGTGACCACATAGCTAACGTCAGTAAGCGTTCACGTTAACTAGCTTTCATATTAATAAGTAAGCTAGTAAGTATACTTACCAATGTAATGTCAATGGTACCGGTGGTCTTTTTTCTTTTTACTTAGAGGATGAAATCGTCAATCCCGTTGCTGCATTCTTTTGTTGGGATTCTGCTGGGGATTTTTATACAATAATCTGCCTATGATTGATTGCTTCATCTGATCTCACTTCATATTTACACGCTGTAGTACTTCCAACTTAATGTAGCAAAGACAAAAACTGTTTAAACTTAACAGCAGGCACACACAGAGCTCAGCTTTCATGTCCGCTCTGGAATTGTTGGTTTCAGAGTTTGATCTCATCTGTGGCTCTGCAGAATTAATATTATGCAAGATCATTTAAAAATAATTCTAAATGATTTCCCTACCCCACCCATAATTATTCAAGAAAGGCTTAAGAACCATAAAATGGAAAAAATATATTCAAAATTCTTGCCAAAACTCATAGCTACTCTAAGGTCAGTTCCAAAGACAGAGGGTGAAGTAACATTGAAGATAGGCGAACAAGAGGCTAGTACTTCCAGCTTCATCATGCTGAGAGGAAACGTTTCCTCCTTTCGGTGCTCCTTTTCCTCCATCTGCTGCTCCTCTTCTCAACACAGCAGTGTGAGACCCTGCACTGTGTAGCCACAAGGGGCAGCAGAGACACACGCTGTGTTACCTGCAGCTTCACTATACTTTGTCTTAAAAGTCTGAGGAAATAAAGAATAGCACGTTAACAGACATGGAGAAAGATAAAGAGAATGAAACACAAAGCATGTAATAGGACAGAAATAAACAAAAAGCCAACAAAAAAGAACAAATGGAAATCAATGCATAAAAGAGCCAAATAGCAGAAGCAAAGAAAAGCAAACAAAGCTGGAACATTTTTTTAAAGAAAGACAAAGCATGGAACACACAGAAGACAAACACAAAGATGCAAAGAAAACAAACTGTCAAATCATAGAAAATAAAGGGAAAACTAAAAGTAAACATTAATTGACAATAAGCAGTGTAAATCAGCACCAATATGACATTTACAGGTAACTATAATATGTATTTATAAACTGCTCAAACACACGGACACACACAGTTTTACAAGTCAACACACACCTAAACCCAAACTGTCACACCTGTGCTATCAGCTCTGACTGCCACGCCTGACAATTTCTCACTGAGCCTGATCCTAGCAGCAGAGGATGTCAAATATCTATGCAAATATATATTTAATAGGACTGCAATGCCTGTGTACTGTATTTTTTACAACAAGCGCTATCCATTTGTGGCCATATATCATACATTCCTGAAGTCAGTTTGTACATCTGAATTTTGCCATCTGTTATATTGCATTACATTACATTGCATTTAGCTGACGCTTTTATCCAAAGCGGATTACAATAAGTGCCTTCGACCAACAAGATACAAACTTGAAGAAAACAGAATCATATAAGTAGGCCTACATGAGGTTTCATAGAGCTAAAACATTTCAAGTGCTACTCAACTGGCTTTAGATAAGCCAGTCCTTTATTTGTATATAAGTGCTTTGTTAGTAATTATATCGCTTGAAATGGAGTCTAAAGAGATGAGTTTTTAGTCTGCGCCGGAAGATGTGCAAGCTTTCTCCTGTCCTGATGTCAATGGGGAGCTCATTCCACCATTTTGGAGCCAGGATAGCAAACCCATGTGTTTTTGCTGATGGGAACTTGGTTCCCCCTCGCAGTACGGGTGCAGCGAGCTGTTTGGTTGATGCAGAGCGGAGTGCACGTGCTGGGGTGTACGGTTTAACCATGTTCTGGATGTAGGAAGGACCAGATCCATTCTCAGCATGGTATGCAAGTACCAGCGTCTTGAAGTGGATTCTAGCAGTTACTGGAAGCCAGTGAAGGGAGCGGAGGAGCGGCGTGGTGTGGGAGAATTTAGGAAGGTTGAAGACCAGACGAGCAGCTGCATTCTGGATGAGCTGCAGAGGTCGGATGGCACATGCAGGTAGACCAGCCAGGAGGGAGTTGCAGTAGTCTAGGCGTGAGATGACGACAGCCTGGACCAGAACCTGCGTCGCTTCCTGGGTCAGCTGGGGACGTATCCTCCTGATGTTGTAAAGCGTGTATCTGCAGCAGCGGGTTGTAGCAGCGATGTTTGCAGTGAAGGACAGTTTGTTATCTAGGGTCACACCCAGATTCCTTGCAGTTTGAGTCGGTAATTGCAACCACCTAAAGATAAATATAGGGGCGTTCACACCAAGTTATTTTCCCACAATAGTTCATGAGAACTCAGTTCATGAGAACGCTTTTAGTTCTAATGAACTAAAGCAGATCGCGTTCACACATAAGTTCCTGGGGGTGGATTAGGCAAATGAAGCCGCTAACGTCACGTCTTCTTCTTCTGCTTTGGGTTTACTGGCAGGCCGCAAACAACCTCACGGCGTATATTGCCACCCGAAGTCCCCGGCCGGAAGTCCCCGGAGTTGGCAACTGGCTTCAGAAGAAGCAGCTGGGACTCCCAGCAACTTCTACTGAAGCCTTCCGAGTAAGTCGCCAGAACGCCGACACCTCCTCATCTCTACCGCTCCCATGTTTTCTTTTGTGTTGCCATAAGTTAGTCTCTCCGCGTTTCTACGCTGGGCTAATGCTAATTTTAATAATGGTAATGCGAGGATAATAAAATGGCGTCTTCACAAAACTTTTTGGGAGTTTTATGGGGCGTGGTTTGCAATCCGCCCAGCCAATCAGAAATAGGAACCTTTTTCTCCCACGAAAGTCCCTGCTCTCTAGCGGGGACTGAAAAGGGGGTAAAAATGGTTCTGATGAAGTAATTTAGTTCAGGGGGCTTTTTGGTGTGAACGCAAATATATCTGAGTTCTGATGAAGTATTGTGGGAAAAGTACTCCGGTGTGAAAGCGCCATATGTTAACTTTGCCTCGGTTGCCTTTCCTCGGGTCACTTTTCATTAGCAGACATTTCGCCTGTTTCAAAGTCTTTACACCTAATCATTTTTAGCTGTTGATTTTTAAAAATATATTTTCTTCATTTATAAAAGACAACACATGGCCATGCATCGGACTAGCTTTTGGAAATCCTTTTGCTTTATGAACCAAGAAGTTTATTTTCTTTTAGATTTTCCATAAAACAGAACAAAAACATTTGCCACTCTAATACTGCCACAGTAGCAGGAGCAGAAAACTAGATTGTAAGGTATACTAAAAAAGTCTCGCTAATATGTATTTTTTTCAACTCCAAAGGTTTATTGTTTGTATTGTATATTTAAGCAATAGCTCACGACAGGCCGTGGTATATGCTGATTATATCACAGCTAAGGGGCGTGGTTCAGCCCGACGCGAAGCAGAGGTTACCAAGTGTGGCAATATGAAAGAAAATACACACTCTAATTTAAATAGTTTTTATTAGTAAATAATGATGTCCAAAATAAAATAGGCCCTCCGTTGCCTTCTGCACGAAACCTAGTGGTGGTTGCTATGCAACAACACTAACAGCTAGCAAACATATTAGACAGAGAGCGTTGATCCATTATTTGGCTATTTATTTACATTCATTTTTCTATGTTGCCGTTTATTGTGCAGCCACTGAAAAACTGTCCAGCATCAGTAGAATGGCTTACGTGGTGACTTGTATAGGTTGAGGTTCTTCTAGGCTGTTGTATGGCTGTAGAATAATATTGCTCCACTTTCTCCGGTTCCCGAGATTGGGCTTCCAGTAGCTCTGGAGAGAGCTTTCGCACCTGTGGCCACTAACGGTCATAATTTCTCTGCTTTTTTTCAAGACCCGCATTAGAAAGCTTTTGAATGGGGGTACTTTTCCAGTTGGTCTACCTGCTCTTCACGTAGCTCTGCATGTCATCGTTTAGGTGCTTTTTTTTTCTGGAGATAGGCACCCCTCAATCCACTTCTCCATAGTAAGACCCCCCCGGAGGTCAAAGTTAATCTTAAATGTTTCCATCTTATGCTTTGTAAGTTTGTTTTGTAACGGAAGAAATTTAAATATATTTATAAAACTGACAAGTCAAATCAAGCAATCTGATTGGTCGATAGCGTTTTTGCGGACCTCTTTGATTACAGATTTGAAAACATTGTTGCTTGCTTTAAAAGTAGCACAATTCATTATTTCAAACCTTGGAGAGTATCTAGATATCCCTGCCCTAATGCCAAAGGAACTGCACACTGAATATATTTTGCCGTTTGATGTGTATGTCTGGGCCGCTGCGTAAAAAGGAGGCTTTCTGCCCCGTTAGTTCTCCGCTGCTTTCTTGTTCCAGTTTGAAAAGCAAACTGCAGGCAGTTTGCTTTTCAGCCCAACTGTATACTGTGTTTCTCAGGCGCGGAGGGATACTGACTTGTTGTGTTGTCAGTATATCACGGCTAAGAACCAATCAGATTGCTTGATTTGACTTGTCCATTTTATAATCATCTTTATTAGTTATTCTATTGTATTTTATTATATTTTACTTATTTGTTTTAAATTACAAAAAAAGCACTTCTTTTTCAAGATTTATTTTTAATGTACAATATAAATAAAGTTTGAATGACTGATTGAATTATTTGGCCTCACTACGGTAAGTGGCTTATAGATCTAAGGCTCAATACAGTAACAGATACAGGTGTAATATTTTAAACAATCCAATCTCTGGACAAAGTAATCTCTTGTTGAATCTGTTTGATTTAGATCTACCATCACCCACTGGCAACAGTTATAAGTCGGCCCCTATGCTCTCTGTATGACCCCCCTACTCTGTGAGTGGCACTCATGACCATTTCTTAGTTAGATTGTTTCAGTATCCTTTAGAAAGTTATCAGAAAAATGCAACAAGATCACCAGCAAACAAATGTAATGTTTCCCTGACGTTTTTTATTCTGTAAATATTCCTTTTTAAACCTCTCTGTCATTTTTTGCACACACTCAAACCGTAAACCAACGCAGTAGTTTCCGTGTGTTTACCGAAAATTAGAGAAGAGCCCTGTGAAGAAAAAAGCAGTTGTAAGGAGGTACAAAGCTAGTTAGATAACATGTTGCTAACCTGTAAGTAATCTCCTCTCACTCCTTTTTAAATAAATGTCCCCGTCACTCTTCCACCTCATGCTTTGTCTATCCTAATGTTTCCTGTTTCCCTCTACCATTGATCAAAGCGAAGATCTCTTTCATTTCTTTCTAATCGTCACCCTCCTCCCTTGTCCAGCGCCCCCACTCAACTTATTGTCTTACAGGTTCAGCACAGAGACTTCAGACCAAACCAGCTGCAAATCACACACACTCACATCATACACACACACTCAGATTTACTGTGAGAGCTGCATTCCCCTCCCCTCCTCCATGATGGACTGCGATTGGCTCCCGCTGTCACAGTGTGTGATTGCAACCTCCGTTTGACCTGCTGGGGATATATGGCGTCCCCGGGTTATCTACATAATGCACCGGAGAGAGGCGCAGGAAGCCATCTGAGAACAAGAGGGGAGAGGAGGGTGAGGGCAGGGGGGAAGGCTGGATGAAAAGATATTGCTGAGAACAGAGTTGGATTAGATATTTGACTACATTTTAATTGAATGTGTGTGTGTGTGTGTGTGTGTGTGTGTGTGTGTGAGAATGTTTCAAGGACAACATTTTTTCCTCACATCTCAAATATATTTTCTCATGCCTTCATGAGTATTGTGCTTGTTGTTGTGTGTTTTGCTTTTAGATAATTACATTTTCACTCAGAAGGATGTCAAAGATTTGACAGCCCAAGGAACAACAAAGAGAGAATGGAATGTTTTCAGTGGTCATTTAGTGCGCTCACACCCATTTATAAGGCTTTTTATCTGTTAAGTTCATATTGGGGATAAGATGTTTGCATGGGCAACGAGAAAGCAGGATATTCATACCCCCGTATACAAGATAAAAATAGTAACCTGGTTACTGAAAACTGCACAGTTTGCACAGTTTTTTTTGTCTCAGCTCCATTCGCCCCAAAGAGCTTGCAACAACATCTATTTTTCTGTGTAATCTCTTTGGTTTGGTAACAGATGTTTGCTTACAAGCAGCTGCCCTGTGTCTTCAATCTTGTTTTGCCTAAAACTAAACTTATATTTTGAACGCTGCCACCTTTGTCTGTATTTCTGTTATGTTACTTGTTTAAGGCAGTGCGGATAGTGTAACTTCTTTACCATCTTTTGTCGAAGGGAACATTAATGTGTAAAAACATGGCACTCTAACACACTGTGCTCAAGTAGAGCAGTACGTAGCTGTGTGCTAAGCCTTTAAACGGCCACTAAATGCCTCAGGCCATTGATCATCTTCAAACAGTGCACGATGATGCATAATCCCTCCCCATAATACCCTCTTCATAATCATCATGACAACTGACAGCTCCCCACACAAATAAAACAGACGCGGAAACAGATAAAAAACAGGGGCGTTTAAGAAGTGGCCCATTATGACACATTCCCTCTCCTTTTATTTTTTCATGATAGCAAACGATCAATTATCCAGATGGCAGGAGATGTGGAGGGGCGGCTGGCATTGTCAACACACACACACACACATATGAACACATTTAGAGATACACACAAAGGTATAAATTCAGAAGCAGGAATCACACCTCCCAACGCATGCACACAGGCTCAGACACACACAGCCATAAACATCTGTTGTGCTGTACGCCGAGGTGTCCCGCCATACTGCCTATAGCAGCAGCAAGTGCACAGATGAGGCCTACAGCTGCTCCATGGTTCCCAGTGAGAGTCCAGCACCGCTGTGATGGATAAGGTGGGATTCTTCTAATCGACAGTTTGTGGGGAAACAGATGGTTTATTTGCTGGCATTTATCAGGTCTTTATGACCAACAGAAGATAGCATCACAGGGATAGGAGCCATGCGTTTCATAGCGTACACTGTAAAGCTCAGGGAGATACACTCAGTGGGTTTTTACATTTTTTGGTTGGTGTTTCCTCTGAAAGCGAAATAAAACATTTTATAATTTGAAATCTTTCTTTTATTTTGATACATTATTTTAAGAGAATAGTTTCTCAAAATGTGATATCTGTAGAAGTCACTGATAATAAACTCATTAGAGATTCATATTTATAATGATCGTAAGAGTAATTAGTTTTAAGCATAAAGAATTGAACATGTGCTTTATGATATGAGACCCGCTCTATCAATATGAGTCGGATGTCGCAACGGCACATTCTGAGATAATCGTGGATTTTTGTGAAAAAATCAAGGTTTGGGCGATTAAACAAAGTATTGGCTTTCAGAGTTTGAAACAATTATTGTAATGTTCAGACGATAAATGGGACGGGCTAGATGGGATGTCAACTTCAGAGATATCTGTCATCTCTGATATGGCTAGTGTTTCCTCGGGAAATACACACCCACCAACTTTGTTCCACACTCCACAATAATGTAAACCTGTGTGTGTGTGTGTGTGTGTGTGTGTGTGTGTGTGTGTGTGTGTGTGTGTGCGTGTGTGGGGGTGTGTGTGTGTGTGTGTAAATGTGTATATGTGTGTACAGTAGGGCTTTACCCGAATATTCGAATATCCGAATATTCGTTTGTTGGAGTACTATTCGGGTTTCAATTTCGTTATTCGTTTTGTTTGTTTTTTCCCCGTTTTCTTTTCAAATTGAATTTATTAAAATATCCAATATCAACGTAAGAGCTTGTTCGGGGGTTGCTAACACTTAACCATAAACGTTATCGTTTACTTTCTCCGTCTTTATATGTTGTTGTGCACCGAAAGAAATGTTGAGATTTATGTTGTTTTTTGGTTGTATTGTTTTCCACTTCCTGTTTTGTTTTGTCACTTACCGTTTACCTGTCATTCCAGACTCATCAACACCAGCCCCGGCCCTGATTGTGTTCACCTGTTACCCCTTCTGTGTCTCCTGTGCTCATCAGCGTCAGCCCCGCCCCTGATTGTTCCCACCTGTGTCTGATTGTCTTGTGTTTAAATGCCCCTGTTCCCCCCAGTGTTCTCTGTCAGTTCGTTTTTGTCTATTGCCATGGTTAGATCCTTGCTCTTGTCTTTTGCCACAGTCAGGTCTATGCTCTCTACGTGCTCTTATGAAAGTTTTGGTCCTCACTGTGTGAGCGTTTTCATTTTGTTCTCCATTTTTGTAGAGACCCTTTTTTTGTTGATCATTTTTTGCTGTTCTTGGAAAAATAAAGTATCTTACAAATAATTTACCTCTGTCCCCCGGGTCGTGCAATTGGGTCATATCTCCTAAGTGTCTGAGTTCATAAAATATGTAGATATTACTTTTCTCCATTAATCTCTGTCACGTTGTTTCCAAAGCGTTTGACACCGTTGATCATCGCATCTTAAAGCAGAGGCTACTCAGTATTGGCATATCCAGCCATGCAGTGGGGTGGTTTGTGAACTACTTCTCGGAAAGGTCCCAATGTGTTCATTTTGATGGGCTGTCTTCTGAGTGGTTAAACATTTATAATGGTGTACCACAAGGTTCTGTTTTAGGTCCACTTTTATTCTCCATATATATCAACAGCTTAGGTGATAATGTGGATGAAGCTACTTTACATTTGTATGCGGATGATTTAAGGAGGCGGTTGTTAAATTACAGGCTGTTTCTAACACTGTTCAGACTCAGCTCTCTAAACTAAAGCTTCTTTTAAATGTGGATAAAACCAAGGTAATG
Source organism: Notothenia rossii (assembly GCF_949606895.1). NCBI lineage: Eukaryota > Metazoa > Chordata > Actinopteri > Perciformes > Nototheniidae > Notothenia > Notothenia rossii. The sequence continues at coordinate 62,902,576 of NC_136902.1, forward strand.
CTCTTTTCAAAAGCTAAAAAGACACCAGAGCCTGTTTTAGATATTGTAACTACGCAAGGGAAAAAACTTGAAGTGGTAACCTGTTACAAATACCTTGGTATCTGGCTTGATGACTGTCTCTCTTTTAAACTGCATGTCAATAACCTCCTAAAAAAACTGAGGGTTAGGCTAGGTTTGTTTTACAGAAACAAGTCCTGTTTCTCACTTGAGGCCAGGAAAAGGCTAGTCACTGTGACCTTTTTACCTGTGCTGGACTATGGTGATCTGTTTTATATGAATGCACCGGCCAATTACCTGATCAAGTTAGATGCCGCCTATCACAGTGCACTGAGATTTGTGACAATCTGTAAAGCATTAACCCATCATTGTACCCTGTATGCAAGGGCAGGTTTGCTTTCACTAACTGTACGGCGGCTGAATCACTGGTATCTTTTTATTTATAAAGCAATGTTAGGGAAACTTCCATCCTACATCTGCTCCCTGATCTCACGGCGTATTGTAAATGGCTACTGCCTGAGATCAAATGCTGTGGTTGTATTAAATGTGCCAACTGCTAGGACTGTCTTAGGGAATACAGCTTTTAGATGCGCAGCTCCGCTAATTTGGAACAGTCTGCAAAAGGAATGGAAGTTGAGCAGTTTGGTTCCATTACATGTTTTTAAAGCAAGGATAGATGCTATCCAATCGGAAACTGTTGGTATCTGTAAATGCTACTAGCTATACAAACTGTAGTCAATGTAAATATGCCATATGATGTCCTCTTTGTTTTTCTGTCATGTTTGTATTCATGTTGGAACCTACTTGCAGCAGGTCACCATTGAAAAAGAGGTCAATGATCTCAATGGGTTTTCACCTGAATAAATAAAGGTTTTGAATTGAATTGAATTGAAAGCAACAACAACTTCCTGTCAACAACGCTATCTCTCCTTCAAAATAAAAGCAAGACCATAAATAGGAAGCCAAGCCAAATGACACTTAACGGCCCATCCACACAGCGGCGTGTGTTGATGCTTCACCATTCACTTTGAATGGGGTGACTTCACTTTTTGCCGAACTGCATTTTGGGAAGTGACGCGACGCGTTGCTGGCGTTGCTCGCTTCAAAAGTTCAGCAATGTTCAACTTTTGGCGCCTCGGCAGAAGCGTCAGCCAATGAAATCCCGTTTATTCAAATCTGCCAGTACAAGCGCTAGCCAATCAAACCACGAGTATGCTGGGAGAGACTACGCAGTTCATTTCCTCATATTCCCAAAAATTGAGGAAAAATTCACTATAGCGGTAGTGAATCACCCGGTGCTGTATGATCAGTCTCTGTTCATCTACCGGGATACAAACCGGAGGAGCCAGGCATGGAGGGAGGTGGCAGAGACAGTGGGTGAAACTGGTAGGTTTTCGCCTGTTTGGGGATTTTATATCCAGTTTACTTCGTTTTAACATTGCTATTGCTTTGTATGTCGGGGGCGGGAGATTCATGTGATTGGTTGTTGGTCGCGTTGCTCACAAAAAATCCCCAAGCTTCAGATACGCACACAGCCAAGCGTCAACGCACGCCGCTGTGTGGACGTGCCGTCAGACATATACAACTGCAACGAAAGTAACAAACACAATGCGATATCCTTTTCAATTTCAAAGAACACACATTGGGTTAATAACTATAAAACAACAATACTGTAGAATAACAAAATAAATGCCGTGAATACACCAAAATACACTTGTTGAAGCGGTTCGCTTCGCGCGGGCCGAATATTCGCTGCTGATTACTACCGAATATCCGGAGCCCGAAAAATGGTATTCGGGACAGCCCTAGTGTACACTACAGTATGTGCATGAATGTATTTCTGTGCCAAGGTTGTTTTCTGCAACCTCCTTACCTCCTGGAGTTTTCGTTATGCCTGTGACCTTTCTATAAAATGGAGGTCATATCGGGGCCATTTCCCATAACCTGCCTCATCCAAAATGCACAATGTCCCCTTAAATGACACACGCATGATGATTCAGTGGCAGAAGCCCTACTGGAATACAGCATTACTACTTTTGCATAGTTTAAACGTTGATGAACAAACGATCCAGACTGTCGGAGGAAAATAACATACACATGTGCTCACGTGCAGCCCAACACACTCTCACTCCATAATCGTCCAGGAGCGATGTTTGGTCAGGGTCCCGTGGCGTGCAGTTGTGACGCTCCTAGGCTCCTTCAGCTTCATAAAGGGACGCAAATAGCTTTCAACTGATTGCAATGTATTCCCATCTGCGGCGGGATTTGACGCTCATGGAAGCACGGCATTCGTTTGTGTCGGCTGCCCTTAAAGGCAATGTGAGCGTCCATTCCCATTGGATAACGGAGAATTGTACACCCGGAAGTAAGTATTCCCCTTACTGTCGATTGATTTTACAGTGATATCTGCACTACTCATCGACTAAAAAACACCAGATTATCCTTGTTAATTACCCAACATTGATTGATTTAAGGGTCATTCCAGAATTGGAGGACATTTCATGTCCCCCATATAAAAAATCTAATAATCCATGCCCAAAATGCTAAAACATGCACTTGTTGTGTTAAACATACTTGTCTTGAGACAAAATGTGTATAAAATTGTAGAAAAAGTGGTTTCAAAATATTATTTAAATTATCAAATAGCTCTCGAACATCCCCTAAAATGGCATTTTTCTCTTGTCCCCGCTTCTTGGTGACCAACTTGCATGTCAAATATAACATTTAAAATAGGGATTTTATTTACTTTTTTTGGTATTATTCTATTGATATATGTCTCTTGTAATGGTAAAATCTATTTGTTAAATCATAAACATATTTTAAATAACAGTAATTTTGCACAGAAGGTGTGTCCCTCAACATGCGTTCAACCCTGTTACCCAAACCTTTTTAGATTGGCACAGGAAGTGAAAAAACTGTAAGTCAGATGACACAGTGGAAGTGACATCAGCAAGCCATGTGCTAGTGCCATGGGTAGACCAAAACTAAGTCCTCTCTTTTATTTTTCATATTTTTACAATCTTTTCAGTCGTAAAAGAGTGTGGCACTCTGACCCACTCAACCCTGTTACTGATATTACCAGAATAAAGCATATTAATTTCAAAGTTATCTTTCTTGCATTAGATATCCAAGTTTGTCCTTGCCTTGAAAGTAGCATTACATGCTACATCTAGCAATAATTCCTGAGGTTAAAGGCTCAAATTAGCATTGATTTTCAACCCTGTTACTTTCAACCCTGTTACTATAATTAGAGTAACAGGGGTAATTCTTCATTGGAAAATATACATTTGATGCCAAGCTGGGCAAATCACTTTTTCTGATGGTTTATTATCTGTTTTTCCTAAATACATACAAAAAAATTATAAAATAAAAGGTTCATTTTTCAAAAATGTTGGTGTCTAAATTGTCCTCCAATTCTGGAATGACCCTTATATTCCGTGCAATGCTTTTGTATTATTCCCCTTCGATTCGGAGAAACAATTATTTTTTCGGAGGAAAGGAAAATCCGAAAAGATATTTGTTTCTCCGAATCGAAGGGGAAAAATACAAAAGCATTCCACACAATTTAAACCAATCAATGTTGTCTAATTAACAAGGATAATCTGGTGTTTTTTAGTTGATGAGTAGTGCAGATATCACTGTAAAATCAATCGACAGTAAGGGGAATACTTACTTTCGGGTGTATAATTCTCCGTTATCCAATGGGAATGGACGCTCACATTGCCTTTAAGGGCAGCCGACACAAACAAATGCCGTGCTTCCATGAGCGTCAAATCCCGCCGCAGATTGGAATACATTGCAATCAGTTGAAAGCTATTTGCGTCCCTTTATGAAGCTGAAGGAGCCTAGGAGCGTCACAGCTGCACGCCACGGGACTCTGACCAAACGTCGCTCCTGGACGATTATGGAGTGAGAGTGTGTTTTGCAGCCCTGAATATTAATTCATCTGCAAACAATTTTTTATTTATTTGATTCTAACCGTTGACAATCCACTTGCAGTACATGCATTCAGAGTAGTGTTGTCACAATACCAACATTTTGGTTTCGATACCGTTACCAAGTCAAGAATTGCGATCCTTTTTCGATACTTTTCTTAAAAAAAGAGAAACAGTCATAAATGTAATTATTGTGCTTTATGTCACACCAGAACCATAACACAAACTATTAACCTGTCAAGCCCCATGGAGCCCCTCGGCGGGTCCTTTTTTTTGTTTTTTTCACGACACTGTGTCTTAGGGGATCTTAATATTTAAGAACCTATTAATGTGTTATACCAGATTAACGGGAATAATCTCAGCTAACTGACGATATAAACCATTTTTACCAAAACAAAACTCAAGTCTCATAAGAAGCATCTAAATGACCCCTGAGCGAAAAATCCTAACGCACTTTGGCACAGAACTCAAGATAAAAGATACCCTTATTAATTATCGTAGCTGCACATACAAGATATCCGATTAAAGCTGAGGTTCCACTAGTTATGTAGGTATATAGTATCATCACTGAATGATCCGAACTCGCGACAGGGGAAGCAAACACAGACATCACAACACGTACCTTTACGGAGCTTTTACGGGAGATCGTCTCACCATAGCTGTCAATCTGATCAAAAGACTTGTTCAATGGCATTAAAACGAGAAAAAACATGGCTGAATTGGTTAATCCATAGGTAGATAGATAATGTTTCTGTGGAACTGAAATAATTATTTATAATCCATAATTCAATTTTTATGTAAAAATCGGAGAGTAAAAGTTAGCTGCTAATGGTAGCCACAAGAGTTATCGCAGCTTCCGGTTTTGGCTATGCGTCAGTCTCCCACACAGACATTACCAAATAAGGAGTATGTGGGACTTCCCCTTGATTCCATTGGCTCTGACGGTTAGAAAGAGATGTCAATCAGCAAAATCGAGCAAGGGGGAGCAGAGATATGTAAAACCCACCCAAATGACCCCAGAAGTGGGTTTTTTCTTGCTAAATCTCTCTGAAAAGGTCAAATTTCACTTTTTTGGCATCAATCTTGATACAGGGTACTTATTATATGTTGTAGTTTGGATTCCTAAAGCTTTTAGTCTACCATCCCATCATTCAAGGTTAGTTTTCACTATAAGTAAAAAAAATATTTGGACGGACACAATCATTTACATTTTTTTACTGTGTTCAATCTGAATTTGCTTTAATAAAATCCAACTCACATATGTAACCTTGCTTTGAGAAAAAATATTAATAATTTAACCCTTTTAGAAGGGAAGATATGGTCATTTGTTCTGGGAATGTCATTTTCGAGCCTGAGACCAAACTGCTAGTCACCGCCTCATGTAAATGGCAATTTATCGAGTTCATTTTTAATTATCGTACGATACGTCAATTAATTGCTTATCGCGACAGGCACACAATAAAACAGTGGAAACAAACATGTGTTTGACTTTCATTAGTGAATGAAACTGTGTGCCCTTTATAGTCTGTGTCCAATATTGTGTATTTGTATATATTGTATATATTGTATATACCGGTATATATCCTATATGTATGCTAAGGTCCCGCTGCTGATACGATAGAAGTCATTTCGTGCGCAGATGTGTATTAAACCCATGATATCAAAATCTCACTCCAGCCAGGTACCCAAAGTTGGCAACCCTGAACTAGAGGGCTATCACTATGGGCAGCAACGCTGTAAATATTGACAAATAAATCCAGCAAAATGGCACAAAAAACTGGTAGTGGCCTGGCTGGGTGTATAATTCCCAGCCAGACTTATTGTCCCAGTCTGGCCCTGCCACTCACCAAAGGTTTTTACAGAGCGGTGACTTCCTGACACACCCATGTGACCACAAGGCTTTCTAGTAGATAGGGTACAAAGTGTCTCATCTCTTGTCCAATCACCCATCCCCAGCTCTGCAGACATGTCACCACTGTGACAGCTTTCTAGAATTGTAAAACATTGTTTGTAGACCGCTGTGCAGTGTTTCTTTATCACAATGTCATGCTAGTTCAGCCTTAGCTTCTGACAGACAGCAGTCATTTTCCACACATTCACAAGAAGGGTTTTTACAGGAAACACAAACCAAGCTTGGTCTAAGTGTTTGAGGACAGTACATTTAGACTTGTGCACAAAATACACTCTGCTGCCTGTACTCTGCCTAGCACCTTCCACTTGTGTTGTTCTGTGATAACTGGAACACATGCAGTGAAATCTGCCTCTATGTTACAAGGATCACTTTTGGCCCCTTACTGCCCATACTGCATCACCCCAGCCGCCCATATTAGGACTCCAGACATGGGGCTTTATTGACTGGTTTGGGATGGTCCTCTTCAGGATAGCCTACTTATCCTTGAAGCTTGCCTCCATCACAAGAAGATAATCTCCTGTGATTACCTTCTATTTCTCATCTGCTCGCTCCATCTCTTCTCCTCTTTCTCTCTCTGTTTTGTCGATTTTCACTCCACTCCGCTCTGTTGTTACATGACCTAGCCCCAGCCCAACCCCCCCCCAACCCGACTACAACCATCCCCTCGCTTTCTTTCTCTCGTTTTCTCTTCAGCTCTTTTTTTTTTTGTGTGGGTAAAGGTGGTGAATAGAGAAGGCCTCATCTCCAGTGCTGTCTCACTGTGTGTTCTTTTGTACAGGCACTCCTCAGCCAGCTGCCTATTCACACAGTACTGCCAATTAGGACCCCATTCAGAGAGCAAGAGAGAGGACAAGAGATGAGATCGCTTACCCCACCTTTACCCCCACCATGCCCTCCCCCCTCCCTGCTGTAGATATTGTCTTATATTAAAGCCTTTTTTTCCTCGACTCACCTCCGCTTTCCTCTTCTTCTCTCCGATCGTCAGCATTTTCTTGTATGTGCTTCATTTCTATAGGGATTTAATGATAATGATTTTTCTCACCTGATACTGATATCAATATGTTATCATTAGAGTTTTGAATTCATTTTTTAAGGGTCAATATCACGTTTATTTTTAAATGACAATTTTAAAAGGGGCGCTATTATGATTTTTGGGGTTTCCTTTTCCCATAGTGGGATATATAAATGTGTATGCATGTTAAATGTCTGCAAAGGCTTAAATCCCAAAGTTCCCTCCAGAGGAAACTTCCGTAACATAGTGACATCACTATGTAACATGTGCGCTTCTATTGGCCATTGCTCTGGCACATTGTATGTGATTTGCAATGGCACGGGACATCTCTAAGCGGCTGACCAATCACAGCAGAGCCGGTCAGCTAACCAATCAGAGCAGACTGGGCTCTGGTTTCAGACAGAGAGTGAAAAGAGGTCCTGCAGCACCAACACAGTCTCACTCCCTGATCGTCCAATAGCGACGCTTGGTCAGGGTCCAATGGCGTCCAGTTGTGACGTGCCGATTCTCCTTCAGCTTCATAAACGGACGCAAAGAGCTTTCAACTGATTGCAATGTATTCCCATCGGCGGTATTTGACGCTCAGGGAAGCACCGCATCGGTCCATGTCGCTGGCAGTTAAAGGCAATGTGAGCGTCCTTTCCCATTGGATAACGGAGAATTTTACACCCGGAAGTAAGTATTCTCCTTACTGTCGATTAATTTTACAGTGATATCTGCAATACTCATCAACTCAAAAACACCAGATTATCCTTGTTAATTACACAATGGCAGAAGACATTACACTACCCATAATCCTCAGCTATAGTTTAGGACTACACCATGCACTTTGCTTGTCAAACCCTGTGATTATTCCTCAAGCTTTGTGATTGGATGTTGGAATGGCAGTGCGCAAAGTTTATGCCGAGCGTCAAACAGCACTTTGAAATGGAATGAAACCCATCGACGGCACACAATCCAAAACAGGACTCAAACGTGTCCTACCTCCCCTCCCCACATTTATTGGTCATGCGTACATAGCTACAGTGTAGTTATGACGATAAAAATCTTAGGTCACAGACCCCTTCAACAATGCAACACAATGAAACAGAAAAATTGTAAAATAGTGCAATAAGAGTCTATATACAAGTGATTGGAATATGATATATTAGATAAATAATTTCTAAGTAGCAGCCAGATGAATGTTATGGATGTTGTTTCAAAGTTCAGGTGTTTAATAGTCTTATGACCTGTGGGATGAAACTGTCCCTGAGTCTGGTGGTTTTAGTCCGGATGCTGCGGTACCGCCTGCCAGACGGCAGCAGACAGAACAGTTTGTGGCTGGGGTGATGGGGGTCTTTTGTAATCCTGAGGACTTTCTTTAAGGTTAACCTGGTATTTTTACTCCACTACATTTGGATTTGGAATAATGATGTGAAATATAAACAACCCTTAAATCAGACTTTAGTTACACCTGAGTAAAATTCAGGGAAGGTGATTGTCAAGTGCCAACAATCAGGCGAGATATTTGATAGTGGGTGCTTGAGAAGACTAAAAATGTATCTTCAGATCCCTATAAAGCATAGTCATTACTCGTTATTCTCTAATCGTTCATTAAAAACTATATATAATAGCTATTTTGCACATCCATTTCAAGATTTTCAAAGGTTTATTGACTTCGGGGGACTTGAACCAGCGACCTTACGGCACAGTCCTGCACGGGTCTGATTTTCAAGACCCGCTCCAGCCCCGCACCCGCGTCGTATAATACCAAACCCGGCCCGCTACCCGCACATATTGCCAATTAGTTCCGCAACCCGACCCGAACCCGCATATACTGTATATGAGCAGTGAAAACGTGCAATTATTAACAGACGCAGTTGCATTTTTGTCTCAAAAAGCGTGGGATGTTGGTTATTTTCTCCATCTAGGATGACACCAAAAGCCTCCTAGACATTGGATTTCGCTCTTGAGGAAGTGTTAATGAAAATGCTGTATTCTCCGCAAGAGAGCTTCACCTCAGCCATTTCGAATGTGGCGCGCTCAGCAGCAGATTGATGCACTGCAGAGGTTATGATTATGCGCGGTCCCGCGGTGGAGAGGTCTGAGGATTTAAACATTAAAATAAATTATTATAATTTTAATATATTTATTATGCAACACCCGCGACCCGACCCGCATCATCTTTGTTTTACCCAGAACCGAACCCGAAAAAAAGCGTTTGAAAAAATACCACCCGCGAATTACTTTTTTTGCGGGTCACCCGCGGGTACCCGACCCGATGCAGGACTCTGCCCTACGGCTCACAGTCCCTACTGACTGAGCCTCTGCCGGACAGCCACTGCCGGACATCAATATGTATTTATCTCCACCATTAAACTGTCGTATTCTGCACATTTCTTATTCTATCTATATACATCTTATAGGAGTATAATAAATATGTATAATATCGGTTAAAATAAGTGATTCAACATAGTTAACATTGCAGGAAAGTTGATTGTCAAGTCCCAAAACAAACCATGCAATAGACTTTAAGTACTTTGTCAAGCTTAATATGTATCTGTAGATACCCCCAAAACGTTTTGCTTATTTAAAAGAAGACCTTAACTTAAAGTATTATTTAACGTTTTAATAAAGCCTAATTAGTTTGGTCTGTTTTGCACATCCTCCTATTAATATCTTTGTACATCCGGAACTAAACTGTTTTATTTTTTCCGATAAATGAGAAACAACATGTAAAGCGAATGATTTTGCTTCTCTGCGAGAATTGCTTCTGTTAGAAGAATGTAAAATGTTTGCTGGATCGTATTGTGGTGTAGAGTGTTTTACTGTCGCGAACCTGGGCAGGTCATCGCCAACTGTTTGTCGCTGAAACGCAAAGAGCAGCCTCAGTCAGACACATTTTGAGTCCTTAGAGTCCTTGGAGTCCTTATGAGTCCGTTAGTCCTTCAGAGTTCTTATGAGTTTGTTAGTCCGTTATAGTCCTTTTTAAATTCCGTTAGTCCTTGAGAGGTCAAACATTTGGGTGTTACGACCCTGGTCGTTTTGTGTATTGTGTGCAGGGATTTCCTTCGAGTCTTTTAGAGTCCTTCAGAATTATCAGGTAGGTTTAGTAGTAGGCATGGTTAACAAAGCTGTGAGTTTGTGTCTTAAGGGGGGGGTTGTCACGGCTGCTGCTGTCTGCTCGCTAACCTGTCTAGGATTGTTTTCAGCTGTGTATGTTATTATGTATATGAGATGTGACGTTGCCCAGACGCCATTGGATGCCAGTTTCCTGTCCCTCCTCCGGTAGGCGTGACCGAAGATCTGGATTGGAGCAGGTCGGGCCCGACTCACCAATCCCTGCCCACACCTTCCGGGGACTCTTACAAGAGTGTGTGCATCTCAGTTAGACAGGAGAGGTCTGAATCTGTGTCAGACGGCTCTCGGTGCTCTCCTTACATTCTGTGTCAGTTCTGTGTAGCTATGTGCTAGTTCTGCTACAGTGGTAAGTAGGCTGTGTGTTTTATGTATATTCTGTGATTGGTGACGGCGTCGAACTTGTGCGAGACGCCTCGCTATTTTAGCCTTAAGAGCCTGTATTTTTGGTTATATCTTTATTTTGAGTTTATTATTAAAATCAACCTCTCACCAAGAACACCTGGTTTCGTGTTGCTTCCCTTTTACCCTAAGCGAGCTGGGGACGTAAAAAGACCTAAGGCAAGGCTATTTATATAAGGCAATAGAGTGGCGGAGTCACGCCCATCTACTTCCGGTCCATGGGACCTTATTTCGGAAAAATTATGTATTGAAGTCAATGGAGAGGGAACTTATCTTTCGATCCCGTTTGAATTGTGCCACAAATTACACATATGATGTTCGTCAATCTTAAAAAATCATTTCCATGTCAAAAAAGTCACAGTTTTTTGTAAAACTGTTGAAATATAAGACTATGAAAAATACGCAACTAGAAAGACTACAAATCCCAGCGGTGCAAGTCATGTCATAACCAGGGCTGCCAAGTTTCAGTAAAAAGTAGGATTGAGACTTTCGGGGGATGATGCGTTCGTCCACCGACGAAAAAAATGTGGCCTTTTTTAACGTCGATTTAGAGGAATATCTCAATTTAAATGAACATTAAGACTGTTGTGATGTCTTCACCCCCATGCCAGCTGCTCTCCCTGCACTGTCGGCCTCCTCATGCTTATATAGTGTTAATAATTGACCAGCACAAGTAGAAATGAAAACAATTGTAACAAGAAAAAGTTTGACAAATAAAATACATTTATTTATAAAATGTCAATATAAAGAAAACATAGCAGCATTTTAAGAAACAATAGCAGCCTTTTCCTTTAGTGCATTTTTTTTTTTTAAGTGTAACAAAATTAGAACCAGAATAATATATATATATATATATATATATATATATATATATATATATATATATATATATATATATATATATATATATATATATATATATTATACAAAAATAAAAGTGCATGTCTTTGTGTGTTTTGGTTTACATGACATGTCTCATGTTGTAGGTGTTTGTGGCAGATTTTGATGCCTTGATGACAGAGGGAGGGGGCTCCCATTTGAAACACTGTGGCTCAAGGTTTGCCATCTTCACAGTCATGATGGATGATAGAGTTCCATCAAGAGCCAAACTGTTTCAGGATTTGGTTTTGTTCAGTCCCACCACAGAGAACACTCGTTCAGCATTTGAATGTGGAATTACCAACAACAACTTGGCAATACGAGAGAGCCTCCCAAATCTGCTCATACCGGTCACCTTTGAAAAATGTACATAGGAAGCCTAATTACACTCAAGTATTTTTGTATAGAATTAAGTTGATTACGTCAATTGGTATTTCAAAGGGTGCAGAATAATTCTTACCTTATTCTTCATTGATGCCATGTTCCCCAAAAAGCTCAATGTCAAACGTGGCTGGGTCTTCGGGCATGGCAATGTCCAGGGACAGGTAGTCCAGAAACTCCTCACTCAGTTTGTCACGCTCGTCAGGTCGTTGTATGGGAGAAGTTTAGGAAACCTAAAGATAACACAATGTGGTAAAGTAATGTAGCTGAAACGGGTTGTTTTTCAGATGTGGTCATTAAACTTTACAATCTATTAAGAAAATGTGACAAGAGCAAAGAGTCTACCTGACATCTTTCAGACTTTCAAACTAACAGACAAACTGACAGAAATCGAAGTATACAGTTAAGGAATGAATGATCCAGTCTCAAAAGATAGCTACATGTTACTGTTTGATTGAATATTTTATTAGACAGAAATGCAAACAGCACAGGAACAGTACTGTAAATTCCCTTTGCTCATAGCAAGTATCCATTAGCTCACATACGCAAATACGTGATGATTTAACTAACACTGCTATTAGTCACGGTTGTTTGTTGTTAAACCCACCGCAGCAAACTGCCACACTGCTCACCAGCAGCCTGTGTAACGTTCAGTCTCATGTAGTCATACCGAAGGTTGACTTCATCAAAATAAAAATATTTGTAAAATTTGTTTGTAAAAATGAAGTGGTTACCTACCATTTAACCCCTCCCGCTTCAGATGAAAATGTCAGTCACGGCATTATTGAGGCGCTGACAGACATCTCACGTTTACTTTTCGATTTCTCCGCCATAAGTGTTGTTCTGATAGAGTTGTCTTCATAGGATAGAGACGCAATGACCCGCCCTAAGCTGCCTCTGATTGGTTTGTATACGTTGGTGTCTTTCGTTGGGGGCTGATTGGTTATCACATATCTCGGTCAGCCAATCGGGGGCAGAATAGGGCGGGCTCACCCTGTCCTGACTCGAACTACGGAAAGCCTCAAGCAACAAGTTATGGAAATATATAATTAAATAAAAAAATAATTATAAAGTAGTGAGTGGGGGAAAAAAGTGTGTGAAATGGTAAGTGTGGCGTGAGGCGTGTGAAGAGGTTAAATTGCGTGACTCTCATAGCCGCGGGAAGTAGGGGTGCTGGGGGTGCTGCAGCACCCCCTGTTGGCGAGTGGTGTACATTTTAAAAACTGAGTGACCACCTAAATAAAAATGATTAAACTACATAAAATAGTTATGATTTTACTTAAAATAAAATTAGCTGTATACAGTAGCATATCATAGTATATATTTGTATCAGTCAGTTATTTTCCAAATAAATAAAATCCGAGTCATCTAGGTCGTAGGTTTTGGGATAGTGACGTAATTGAGGCGACACACACACTGCAGAGTGACAACTTTTTAGAATGGCGCAAAAAAGGATTTTGGATTTTTTTTCTCCAACAAACAACCCAATAAAATGAGTCGACCACCAGCTACTCCAACTAGAGTAATATGACACAGAAGAGACTGACACATCTGACTTTGATGCATGTCCAAAGTAACATGTTGTACAATGTGGATGTATCTGCTCTAATGAGGTTCTTCATTAGTGCCACCCCAGAGAGGAAGGCTACATTTGGGGTTTTGTGAAGCCCCAACACATGTAAGACGATATTTTCCTTTAATAATGCTGCCGCTGTGCAGTGTTTTGCCTTGTCAATCAGTTAAAATTGAATTCATAGTTTTATTAATATTGTAAATAATATTTTCTCACTATTTGTAATGTTAGGTAGGTTTGTAAGACCCATAGTTAGCGTGTGGGCATGTGCAGCTGTTGCTAAGGGATGTAGGTCTATAATGTTTTATTAAGCATAAAAGTTAAGAGGAGACACCCCAGGTGAATAGTGTAATTTTTTTTAACTTAAAGATATCAGCTAGACCAGGGATGGGCCACTTTGATGGCGGTGGGGGCCACATAATTGATGTACTGGCCACCAGGGGGCCGCAGATTCACTTGGAACACACACAGAAATTCCATGTGTTGTATGTAATTATTAACAATTATACTAAGTCTGACATCTTCATTGACATTTTACAATCAAAGGGAACATCCCCAAAAAATGGGAACACCTTCTAATAAGCTCACTAAACAAATATCAGTTCACAGAAATGTTATTTCATTTTTACAAGTGGCATGTTTGTAAAGAACAGGTTATTAAACAGTGGAATAAAACGATTTTAAACTATTGGAAAGCACGGAAAATGTCTGTGTATTGAGATTAACCATTAAGATAACATAAACATGAAGTCATGAACACTAACCCAGATATTAATTGTCTAACTTGAAACTAAAACACTTGTAGCCTGTCTCTGCATTCCCCTTATTCCACAATAAGGGGAATGTCTACACAGGCACCCGTCAGCCCGCACTCTGCTGTTCCTCAGCACCACTCCCCCTCCCTCCCGCTGAAATTATGAATGAAAAGCGTGGTAATCCTAGATAACACGGCAGGGTCCGTGACAGTTTGTTTTCATCTGATTTCAAATAAACAAAGTCTTGTTTTTAAGAATATTAAACTTGTTTCGCCAAATTCAGATGATAAATACAACTTTTAAGCTTGTAAAGGCATAATTACAAGCGGCAACTTAACGTCACAGCAGGCATAACAACAGCCGGTGTTTCTTGTGAGGGTTTCCCTGGGAAACAAACACAATACACACAAATGCGTCACAGATTATTTCGCGGTATTTGAAATCATGTACGCAGCTCGCGACGTAACTACGAGTCTAGTGGACGGTATCAGTACTAAAAGTAAAAAATAATGTTTTTTAATTTCTTTTTTAAAATTAATTACGTTGTTTATAAATTATTCTGAAGGCCACAAAAAGAGGGGGTGGGGGCCGCCATTTGCCCATCCCCGAGCTAGACATTTCTCCAGTTAATTACCTACAATAAGGCAATTGTTTCTTGTATTACAAGTTTTCTGAATATGCAAATGATCCATTATCTCATTAAATATGCGCATATTTTTAACACATTTCAGGAACCGAAATCTGAACTTTGGATAAAGCCAGGTTCAAAATTATTGTTTCATTTTGTATTCATATTAACATCCAAGGCTTTTACAGAAGGGATTTTGGATATCTCTTTTTATCACTCCATAAATCAGAAAATACTGTTAACAGCCCTAAAATATCAATTTTCGCCATGTTTTTAGGTATACAATCGTATATAATTCAGGCTATGAACAAACCCTTTAGTAAAAGCCTTCATAATGTTGATAGGAATATAACTGGAAGGTTTGGTGTATGTAAGTGCTACTGAAGTGGACATTTAGGAAAGTAGGAGAAAAAACTCATTTTGAGAAAACAACCTTTAAAGATTGCAGTGTAGCGCTAGCTAAACCCTCCTTTTCTTTGGGTGACAGCTTGCGCCTCGACGCTTTCCGTGAATGTATTTCATGTTCGGGGTCATTGGTTTTTTGTATAGTCTTGCTTTGTACAAGTGACAATTGTTGTCATCTCTGTAAACGTTTTTTCGCCGTTCTTTTGCCATTTCGAGATTTAAATTTCTAGCGGAAAGCTAACCAGGAAGTGTTTTAGCACACCACGTGACGCATCTGAACAAATCACGTTGTCAGAACTTGACACCAGCCAATGAGATTTCGTTTCTTGGTTTAAGACCCTTTTGTACTTTCATGATTGGTTGCTGATGCAAATTAAATGACCATATTTGGATCCGATGAGATTGTGCAGGAGAGACGGAGCTTTCCAACGATATCTCTGATGACATGGTGCAAACAGCGGTCGCGGTACTTTATGTTACGTCAGAATGCTAACTTTTGGTGAATTTAGGAGAAATATACAGACGCAAATAGACAAACTATAGTAAAAATAAACACTTAAGTGTGTATTTTGTACGTTTTCCTTCCAAAAGCCTGAAAGAAAACATGTTATGGAATCAAAATAGCACAACATCTCAAAATGTACCAGTGCATGAAAAACGATGTTTTTGCCTGCCGTGTCTCGCCTTTAACAAACAATTTTTGCTGCTCGTATCACTGACAGCCGGGCCGGCCCGGCACCGCCTTTTTTCTTCTTTTTTTTAAGCGGCCCCCCTCCCCACTTTTGGCAGCACCCCCTGAGCAAAATGACTTCCCGCGGCTATGGTGACTCTCACTCTCAAAGGGTGAGACTTGGCAGCTCTGTCAAAACTTATGTCACAATAGTTTTCCTCCACCAAATAAGAGATAGCTAAGATAAGATACATTTAACAAGATGCCTGTGTGCTTAGTACCAGGTTGTTATCATACCAGCAATGGGTCTTGCTCGTTCTTTCGCTTCCAGTCTGATGAAAGGACCAGGAGTGGCTGGATCAAGTTAGCTACCTAGCTAGTAGCAAGCACGTTAGTTAGCATTACAACCTTAGCCTTGTCATTTTTATTAGCCTTAACATGAAGTGACATTAATTAATGTTAGAAATTAATATCAATGTTTTATGGCATAATTTAGTTTAAACATACCGTCAGCTTAAAAGCTGTTTTATTCTGAAAAAAAACGGAAGTTCTCGCACAATCTTAATGCCAAGCTTTTATTCTGAAAATCCTTGATCTCCGGTTAGCACTTAGCATGTGGCTAATATTACGTTTTCTTTTTTTTTGACAGGCAAAATTATCTTTTAAAATTACAAACATATGTGTAATTCGTGGCACAATTCAAACAGGATCGAAAGATAATCTTTCTCTCTCCATTGACTTTTCCGAAATAAGGTCCCATGGTGGTCAGTAGTATTAATAATCCCGCTTCCATCACATTAGTATGCATGAAAAGTGACAGGTGCTGTGACAGGTCACACCTCTCCCTACTTATGCTAATGAGCTAAGTCCCGCCTCCCTTTGTTCGAGGTGGATGTCACACCTAGGTGTGATATCACACGTAGGTGTGAGATCCTTTGATGTGAGGGGTGAGGTGTCATCACACGTAGGTGTGAAATGCCCCCCTGTGTGTAGCGCCTTTGTTGTCTAATCCTTTGATGTGAGGGTTGAGGTTTTTTTTTTGAGGTAGGTGATTTCACACCGGTCTCTGGTAAGTACTTTATATTTTATTTTATTTATCATAATTATTTAATGCTGCTTGGTGTGTGTTAAACAACCTATGTGCATCTGTTGTTTTTATTTTGTAACAGCACTATGGCTCTTAATGATTTAGAAGCTTGAGGAAAAGTACCCCTCTATGTACAAATAATGTGGTGTAGATTTTTTAATCAAATCTTTTTTTTTTGTGTGTGTCTCAGTTCAGGAAAGTCTGAACCAAATACGAATTGGAATATTAGAGAGGATTAACTCTTTTGGTGGAACCCCATATGATTCATTCCCTGTGGAAAGTGGGTATATAGGCTATTTAAAACTGTATGTGTTTGTATCTATGTTTTTTTTTTTTTTTTTTGATGATGTGTAAAATATCCAAAATAACGTTTTATATACTTACTCTCTTGTTAAAAGGTGATGAAGTTTGCAGCATAAGCCAGCCATCAATGTACCAAAAACCTCCCCTCTATGGAGTGTCCTCTGTCATTGGAGAGAGAGAGGACGCTGGCGTTGTCTGTTCGCCGCTTCTCTGTCCGAAAACAAATCTTCTCTAGGTTATTTATCTGCCGAGTTTTGGACCAACGTTTCTACCTCAGTTTCCGTACGTTCAGTGGCTTTCACACGCTGTTCTGGACACTTTTGTAACACCCGATGGCAACTTTTTACGGATGCTCCGCTTCCGACCTGTCCACCCTGCTACACCTGCTAATGTTACTCACCTGCTCCTGCTTCAGGGCAAACGCTATCGCTAACGTTAGTGGCTCCATCTGACGACAAGCGAAATTCTCCATCTCATTTTCCCGTTTTGAGTCCCAATCCTGCTTCACTGTATCACCTGCTCAGCTGTTTGATTTTGTTCTGCCGTAAAAGACACAGCTACGGTCCTCTCCACCCAGCCAGTCTGACGGCGATCAGAAGCTAGCCTGGTTCTACCTGCTCAGGCTAGCCTGCTCTGGCCACCACCGGTGCTCCTCTGCGGCAAACTCCTTCAACTTCCACCATTTCTCCTCAGTGCTGTCCGTCCTTGAGTCGCTTCCTGGACAGGCTGCCTGCTGTCCTTGTTTATCTGTACTCTTGGCTGATTCTCTTGGCTGAGCGCATTCTCCCGGCTGATCCGCGACCACAGCTAACGCTGTGCTAACGTTAGCATCATACCATTATGAGTGATGCTTCGTTACTCCGCCTCGCAACTTTTTAGGATCAACCACTTCACTACACCCCCTCTATGTCTGTCAGTCATTGAATACCTCGGGCTGTTACGAGTTGGCAGACCCAGGTATGTCAATAGAGGTTCCAAACGTGGATTTGTTTACACCGGCTCAGCTGACACTATCCCAACTGTCTGGTCCCGGCGCCCCGTCACCGCCCACTTACGTCATCACAACAAACCACACATGTGCAGTGTTACAGATATCCCTTTCAAACAGCTGCTTGTGACGAATAAAATCTCACTTGAGTGCATTGCCTTTTCAGTGGCTACCCCCTCAAAGCAGCAGGTCGTCCTCATTTACCGCCCCCCCAAACCTTCCACCTCCTTCATGTCTGAGTTGTCTGAGCTTCTCACCTCAATCTGCTCCATGTCCCCATCCACACTACTGCTAGGTGATTTTAACATCCACGTGGACTGCAGCACCTGCACCTTTGCCGCTGAGTTTCTGCCACTATTGGAGTGCTTTAACATCACGCAGCATGTCCAAGTTCCCACCCACACTAAGGGCCACACCTTGGACTTAGTGTGCTCAGTGGGCACCGAACCTACCCATCTCCAGGTTTTAGATCTCGCTGTTGCCGACCATAATGCCCTCTTGTTTTCTCTACCTATTGCCGTTGCAGCGCTCAAAACGCACCATCACTTTCAGGAACATCAAGTCAGTGAGTGCACCTGCCCTACACACCATGGTAGCATCCCATCTTGCCCCCTATCCCCCTAATACCCCCGTTGATGACCTGGTAGCCTGTTACAACACTGCACTAGCGCTCACCCTTGATGCTCTGGCCCCTCTCAACCCGTACCGTCTCCTACACCTGCCCTGCCCCATGGTTCACTGCCGAACTCCGCTCCATGAAGGCTGCTTGTCGCCGGCTTGAGAGACTCATTAGAGGAACTGGTCTCACTGTCCACCGTGAGGCATACAAGGACCATGTAAGGGCCTACAAGGAGGCGCTCACCCGGACCAAAGCTCAATACTATTCAACCATAATCCACGACCAACAACATCAACCAAGAAAACTGTTTTCAACAATAAATAGTTTACTCATTCTTCCAGGCCAAAGTGAATTCCATCCACTTCCAGCTTAGTGCACCTGCCCCCCCTGCTCCTCACACAGCTCGTACTCCAAGCGCCGCTGCTCCAACTGCACGCTCCTCATACTGCCACCTCTCTGCTTTCGCCCCTGTGGATGCTGTCCAGCTGGCTAAGCTGATCTCTAAGGCCAAGCCCTCCACCTGCTCTCTGGTCACCCGGACTTGACCCAACTGACCTCAACAACTACCGGCCAATCTCCAACCTTCCCTTCCTTAGTAAAATCTTGGAAAGAGCAGTCGCCGACCAACTCCACCATCACATGTCCAACCATGAGCTCTATGAACCCTTTCAATCTGCCTACCGGACCCACCACAGCACCGAGACTGCCCTGATCAAAATCACCAATGACCTCCTCATCGCAGCTGACTCAGGTTCCATCACTACACTAATTCTCCTTGACCTCTCTGCAGCCTTTGACACCATCTCCCATAATATCCTCCTCACCCGCCTGTCTGAACTCCTTGGCCTCACTGACTCCGCCCTCTCCTTCTTCCACTCATACCTCTCGGACCGGACACAGTTTGTCACACACGCTGGCTGCAGCTCCGCCTGTGCCTCTGTCAACCATAGAGTCCCCCAAGGCTCGGTGCTCGGTCCCCTTCTTTTCACAATATACATCCTTCCGATTGGTGATATCATCCACAGCAATGGTCTCTGTTTCCACTCCAATGCCAACAACACCCAACTCTACATCAGCACAAAACCTTCTGCCCATCTCACCCCTCAGTCACTAATCAACTGCCTACACGAAATTAAAACCTGGATGACCACCAACCTACTCAAACTAAACAGTGATAAAACTGAGCTCATGGTTGTGGCCCCCAAGGCACTGCTCGGGAAGGTTGGAGATCTGCTCCTCAACATCGACGGTTCCATCATCTCCCCATCCCCTCAGGCCCGCAACCTTGGTGTTGTCTTGGATTCAACCCTCTAATTTCAAAACCACATCAAATCCATTTCAAAATCAGCCTTCTTCCACCTCAGAAATATTTCAAGACTCCGGCCATCACTTTCCGACTCTGTTGCTGAGAAGCTCAATCATTGTTTCATTACCTCACGCCTGGACTATTGTAACGGAATCCTGTCCGGGGTTCCCAGCAAAACCCTGGACAGGCTCCAGTACATACAGAACTCAGCTGCCAGGGTTCTCACACGCACCAAGCCCTGGCAGCACATCACCCCCACTCTATTCAACCTCCACTGGCTCCCGGTCAAGTCCCGCATCACCTACAAACTCCTCCTCCTTACCTACAAATCCCTCCATGCCCTCTCCCCTCAGTACCTCACAGATCTCCTCCACCCTTACATCCCGTCCCGCACCCTTCGATCCTCAGACTCCGACCTGCTCTCCATTCCCCATTCATGCCTCCGCACCTTCGGGGACCGTGCCTTCAGTGTCGCTGCCCCCACCCTCTGGAACTCCCTCCCTGCAGAAATCCGCAACGCCCTTCTCTCAACATCTTCAAATCAACCCTTAAAACTCATCTGTTCAACATCGCCTTCCAACAATAACTCACTCCCCCCCCCCCCCCCACTTACACTTCCATTTCTGCCCCCTGTTTTATGTTTATGTTTTTTATGTTTTATGTCTTGTCCTTGTATGTTTCTTTGTAAAGCGACCTTGAGGTGATAAAAGGCGCTATATAAATTAAAGTTATTATTATTATTACACACAGCCTACCTTCTGCGACAAGCGCTGATACAGACTTGTCCCCCTGTAACGCCCCCCCTTCAACAGGTCTGATGCTAACCCCCCAACACAATTAAGGAACTTGTTTTATTTTAATGGCCTAGGCAGATTATGGCTTTTTTCTCTTGCCAAGATACTTTTAGACACACTTTGAGGTATGCAAAACCTTAAAAACTAGAAAAAGGAAGTACAATGTCTGATTAGATATTTTGTTAAAGACTGTTTATTTTAAAATGTTTATTTATATAGCACCTTTCAACACAGGGCAATTCAAAGTACTTTACAAACATGAAAGACATTAAGAAAATGGCATTTAAAAACAGTCATTAAAAAGCAAAGATAATGAAATAAGCATTAAAAGACAAAATACATGAATAAAAGTTACAGTGCAGTTTAAGATGTGAATAGTTCAATTAATAGCAGCGGCAAAAAGAAAAGTCTTCAGCCTGGATTTAAAAGTAGTAAGAGTTGCAGCGGACCTGCAGGTTTCCAGATATTTGTAGCATAATAACTGAACGCTGCTTTTTCATGTTTAGTTCTGACCGGGGACAGAAAGCAGACCAGTCCCTGAAGACCTGAGAGATCTGGATGGTTCATACTGTAGCAGTAGGTTAGACATTTATTTTGGGCCTAAACCATTCAAAGCTTTATAAACCAGCAGCAGTATTTTTAAATCAATTCTTTAAAGTAATGGAGTAAACCACCGGTTGTTATTTACTGACATTAGGCAGATTTTTGGCTTTTTTTTCTCTTTTCTTGTGTTACTAAGATACTTTTAGATACACTTTGATGTATGCAACCCTTAACAACTGGTAGTTGTACTTTGTAAGGAATTCGGTTTCTTTTTAATGGCCAAGGCAGATTTTGGCTTTTTTCTCTTGCCAAGATACTTTGAGACACACTTTGAGGTATGCAAAACCTTAAAACTAGAAAATGAGGTACATTGTCTGATTAGATTTTTTCTTAAAGACTGTTTCTCTAAAAGGTAAGTTTGTGATTTTAGCACTTTTTTTACTGACACTCGGCAGATTTGTGTGTAATTCTCTCACAAAGGAACTGTAAGATACACTTTTTATGTATGCAAAACCTTAAACATTTTTGAAAATAAAATACTTTTGTCTGAATAAATTTTCTTTAAAGGCACTTTTTGATTTTAATGCTATTTCAGTGGATCAATCCAGTTTTGTTAACATCAATGCTTTTTTCTGTTTTTCTTGTGTTACTAAGATACTTTTAGACACACTTTGATGTATGCAACACTTAACAACTGGTAGAATATGAAGTACTTTGTAAGGAATTCATTTTCTTTTTAATGGCCGTTTTTTTTAAACACTTGTTCAGTTAAACAATGGTTTTTTTTTCTGATAACCTTACATATTTTAGTTATTTTCTGCTATCAAGATACTTTTAGTTACACTTTGATGTACGCAACACTTGACAAAGGGTATAATATGAAGTACTTTGTAAGGAATGGGGTTTTCTTTAATGGGTTCAAAAACTTTAGAACTGGGTAAAATATTCATTAATTTATAATGAATTGAGTTTCTTTTTTGATTTTCAACATACTGTTGTACACAATGACTTTTCCATATTATAATTTTTTCTGACAAACTATACTTTTGACTTATTCCATAAAATCATGACAAACTATTACTTATTCTAAAATGTGACCTCTTGCTGTGTGGTTGGAAATGATAGATGAAAAAGCTACAAAGCTTAAAGAACTTTTTAAAAAACTCTCAATTCTACAGATGACTCCCCCCCCCATTCAACGCAATAAGTCCCGCCCTCCACTCAGCAAATCATCTAAAACTAAGGACCCCCACTAAGACGACAGTTGAAAACTAGCCATGGATCTGAGAAAAACCAAGTCTCCCCCCGCGAGTTGCAGCCAGGAACAAACTCCTGGACTACCATAATCACCACCATTTTGGACACCCGAATCTTGCAGTACTACTGCAGCCGATTTTGCTCCTTGGGCGAAGACGTCTCTGTTTATGGACACAGTGAAATCGGTGTTGGTTGATATTGTCGAGAGGGCGATACATCGGTACAGAGAAGAAATCTGCAACGGATGCCAAGTCAGTCACCCAGCCAGAGGCAACACAATTGTCTGAATGACATGCCCGATTTTTTCTTCAGAAACAATTACAACGCGTTAATGAAAAGACTCTGGCTCACCGACTTCATTACTGAGATCGACCAGACTCTTATTGATAAATACATTTTCACGGATGATTGGAGGATCCAAGGTGCTTCGGAGGCTTTTCTGCACAATCTCAAAAATTTCAGACGCCTCAAGGAGAGACTTGAAAAGATCCATGCCGAGTTGGATGGAGAAGAAGACTAATAACCAGCGGTTGATTGAAGCCAGGGATTTTTCTTTTTTGATACATTGACTTTTTCTTTAAAGTAAAAATAAAAATGGCAAACCGAATGAGTAGCGATCCCCGTGTAAACAGAATGGCTGAAGTTTGTAAACTAGAAGACATTTTGGATATCGTTCTTTCTGGCAGTACTATTCCTGGTCATTGGGAAACGATTGTAAACGAAACATTTAAAGTGGTCCTGGAATCTTCATTTTCCGAAACATTCTGTAACATTACCGAAGAAATGAAACAAACATCAAAAGTGTATCATGTGCTCTCATTGTATGCTCTGTAGATGTAATGCATCTGTGTGTCAAAAACAGCATACAAATGAATATTTTGACTGAAGTGAAAAAACTCCATGATATTTCCAGTAATCTGGGGAATTCTAAGCTGGAGATGGTCCTGGGGATGTTACAATCAGTATAACTATTGATTTGTGTGTGAAAAAAAAAAATGTCACATCAAAGGATTAGACAACAAAGGCTAATTACACACTAGTTCACAACGCCCTACAACTAAAGAGAACATCCTTAGTTATCACCATTCATATTAAAACCTATATAAGATCTTTTTTAAATTAATATGAATACCCTCTTCATAAAAAGAGACTTCCTTGTAGTTAAACTACTGCTACATTAGTTAATAGTCTCACAAAAAACTTAAAAAGAAACATCCTTAGCGAGTACAAATCATTTAAAAAACCCTAAATCAAATTTAGAGAGGACAATAACGTTTTTTAGGTGTCTTAGTGAGTGGAAATGACTGTCTTATTTAGTCTGCATGGATTTCTTTGTTTTCACCTAACTCCACCCCCACTATCTTCTGGCCTCATATCGTGTGACAGGAAGGGGTGGAGAAAGGGGGAGAGGCCGGGGCTGTGAGGGGACGGGGGCTAGACAGGCTCACGCACAACTTCAAAGAGACTGCCTTAATCAACACATAGATTAACAGCAGAGGCTTATAACACACCGGTGTGAAATCACACCTACCTGTTATAACACCTCAACCCTCACATCAAAGGACATACATCAAAGGTTAATTAGATTAGACAACAAAGGGCTGTGAGGGGACAGGGCCAGACAGTCTCACGCACAACTTCAAAGAGACTGCCCTAATCAACACCTAGATTAACATCAGA
This sequence comes from Notothenia rossii, assembly GCF_949606895.1. Taxonomy (NCBI): domain Eukaryota; kingdom Metazoa; phylum Chordata; class Actinopteri; order Perciformes; family Nototheniidae; genus Notothenia; species Notothenia rossii. The sequence continues at coordinate 62,926,819 of NC_136902.1, forward strand.
GGCTTATAACACACCGGTGTGAAATCAAACCTACCTGTTATAACACCTCAACCCTCACATCAAAGGATTAGACAACAAAGGCGCTACACAGGGGGGCATTTCACACCTACGTGTGATGACACCTCACCCTTCACATCAAAGGATCTCACACCTAGGTGTGATATCACACCTAGGTGTGACATCCACCTCGAACAAAGGGAGGCGGGACTTAGCTCATTAGCATAAGTAGGGAGAGGTGTGACCTGTCACAGTACCTGTCACTTGTCATGCATACTAATGTGATGGAAGCGGGATCATTAATACTACTGAGGTCCACCGGAATGGGAGGGACTTCGCCACTCTATTCGAAAGTGCTTTACAAAAAAATGAAAGACATTAAGAAAAAGGAATTTAAAAACAGTAATTAAAAAGCAACACAACCTACCTGCATTGCAATTACTCTAAACGTGTAACAACGTGCTTTAACAGGCAGGTGGTTTGGGTCAAAAAGCAGTCAAGTTTACAGTGTTAACACAATAAAATATGCTGTTTCCGGTTTAGTTTACTACGAATATATTTTGTGTCCACACAGATATTGTTTTGATATTTGTAGCACAAAAGCGATGGAAAAAACCCACAGCAATGCAAAAAGATGGTCTTAACACAACCCAGCAGTCTAGTTAATAAAAAACAATAATATCCATCCATCCATCCATCTTCTCCCGCTTATCCGTGGTCGGGTCGCGGAGGTAGCAGTTCCAGCAGAGAGCCCCGAACTTTCTTTTCCCTGGCCACATCAACCAGCTCTGACTGGGGAATCCCAAGGTGCTCCCAGGCCAGCGAAGAGATATAATCCCTCCACCTGGTCCTAGGTCTACCCCTTGGTCTCTTCCCAGCTGGACGTGCCTGGAACACCTCCCTAGGGAGGCGCCCAGGTGGCATCCTAACTAGGTGCCCGAACCACCTCAACTGGCTCCTTTCGACGCGAAGGAGGAGCGGTTCAACTCTGAGTCCCTCCCGGATGACTGAACTTCTCACCTTATCCCTAAGGAAGACACCAGCCACCCTGCGGAGAAAACCCATCTCGGTCGCTTGTACCCGCAATCTCGTTCTTTCGGTCATGACCCATCCTTCATGGCCATAGGTGAGGGTAGGAACGAAAATGGCCCGGTAGACAGAGAGCTTTGCCTTCTGGCTCAGCTCCCTTTTCGTCACAATGGTGCGATAAAGCGACTGCAGTACCGCTCCCGCTGCTCCGATTCTCCGACCCATCTCACCATGGGCGCGGGAAGTGGGGTGCTGAGGGCGCTGCAGCACCCCCTAGCGGCAGGCAGGGGGTGCGGAGCTCCACTGTCTGAATTATTATTTGACGGTTATTGCTGCTCCCGCTGTGCATAATCTGTGTAATATGTAGCCAATAAATTCCACATTGTTGGTAAAATAATATTTTGGCCTGCCCCGAATGTTTTTTCTGTAGCCCCGGACAATTCTACCTCAATAATATAATACATTAACCGTGCTTTACGTGAACCTCATCAAGACACTAGAAAGGACGGCAGGACTGTAATTTCCCGTGTTCAGTGAATGCAACAGAGGCAAGACACCAGACCAATCAGAGAGTTGCATGGAAATAAAAGTGTGCTTGTGTCATTCAAGCTCGCGGCTCTGTGTGTGTGCGGAAATAGCGCATTTAGTGTGTGTGAGAGAGGGGGAGAGAGAGAGGGACCGGTGCCAGCAGCAGGGACCGTGTTGTTAGCATCTGGTTAGCTAGCTGCACCAACGGACATACGGAGCTGTTTGTTCCACAACAAGCTGGAGGAGAGCTCTCCTCTCAGACTGAGGGGCTCAGGTGAGCTAAATGACTCTCTGAGTGTTTAGATAGTTAACTTTAGTCTAAGTTATCTCAGTGGGTCTCAAACGGTTTGGTCAAAAATTATTCAAAAGATTATTTCCGCGGCACACCTTCATATGATCATTATAGTTATAAAAAAAATAAGAGAATAAAGGAAAAACAGTTATGAAATACTATATGGCAGTAAAACAAGAATACAGTTTGAAAGGGGAGTGATTTGTAAAATATCCATAAAGAAAAAGAACATCTGCTTACAGTTGTGTTTCATCTGGGTGTTGAGAGAGGTATCCATAGATCTCTTAATGTTGCTCTCAAAGTGCACCAGATTGATGCTTTTAACTTCAATATTTAAAAAAAATCTTCCCGGGGGAGCATCCCCCCGGACCCCCCTAGAGGAGGTGAGGTCCGCTCCCCACTCGTAAAAAAATAGCACTTTACCCCTGCCTATATGCCATGAGCTGATTATCGAGCCTTCATTGTAACAGTCGCGGGTTTTATGTGTGTTTGCGTGTGGGGAGTTTTTTTGTGCGTGCTCTATAGTGCCCGTAATAGTGTTCACTGGAGTCCAGCACCTCAGCACCCCCACTCAAAATACATTCCCGCGCCTCTGCATCTCACGCTCCATTGTTCCCTCACTCGAGAACAAGACCCCGAGATACTTGAACTCCTTCACTTGGGGTAAGGACTCATTCCCTACTTGGAGTGGACAGTCCATCGGTTTCCTGCTGAGAACCATGGCCTCAGATTTGGAGGTGCTGATCCACATCCCAGCCGCTTCACACTCGGTTGCGAACCGATCCAGTGAATGCTGAAGGTCGCTGACCGATGAAGCCATCAGAACCACATCATGTGCAAAAAGCAGTGGCGCAATCCTTAGTCCACCGAACTGCAGACCCCCTCCCCCACGACTACGCCTCGAAATCCGATCCATGTATACTACAAAAAGGATTGGTGACAAAGCGCATATCAAAACAAAATATTACTACTAACTTTATTGTGAAATTAAAACAGAAGAAGAATAGTTTCCGGTCTATTCTGAGGCCCAATCTCTGTAGATAAATAAAGAACTACGGCAGATGTGTAATATTTAAGCCAAACCATTTATTACAATGCATTCATGTGATGACTTTCAAACAGTAAAGCAAGCACTGCTGAATAAAGTAGGCTAAACGATTTTATCTTTTACAAATGTTTTTTTCACATGGAATGCAGTTAGAGGCAGAGGCGCGGGAAGGTATTTTGAGTGGGGGTGCTGAGGTGCTGGACTCCAGTGAACAGTATTACGGGCACTATAGAGCACGCACAAAAAAACTCCCCACACGCAAACACACAGTAAACCCGCGACTGTTACAATGAAGGCTCGATAATCAGCTCACGGCATATAGGCAGGGGTAAAGTGCTATTTTTTACGAGTGGGGAGCGGACCTCACCTCCTTTAGGGGGGTCCGGGGGGATGCTCCCCCGGGAAGATTTTTTTAAAATATTGAAGTTAAAAGCATCAATCTGGTGCCCTTTGAGAGCAACATTAAGAGATCGATGGATACATCTCTCAACACCCAGATGAAACACAACTGTAAGCAGATGTTCTTTTTCTTTATGGATATTTTACAAATCACTCCCCTTTCAAACTGTATTCTTGTTTTACTGCCATATAGTATTTCATAATTGTTTTTCCTTTATTCTCTTATTTTTTTTATAACTATAATGATCATATGAAGGTGTGCCGCGGAAATAATATTTTGAATAATTTTTGACCAAACCGTTTGAGACCCACTGAGATAACTTAGACTAAAGTTAACTATCTAAACACTCAGAGAGTCCTTTAGCTCACCTGAGCCTCTCAGTCTGAGAGGAGAGCTCTCCTCCAGCTTGTTGTGGAACAAACAGCTCCGTATGTCCGTTAGTGCAGCTAGCTAACCAGATGCTAACAACACGGTCCCTGCTGCTGGCACCGGTCCCTCTCTCTCCCCCTCTCTCACACACACTAAATGCGCTATTTCCGCACACACACAGAGCCGCGAGCTTGAATGACACAAGCACACTTTTATTTCCATCCAACTCTCTGATTGGTCTGGTGTCTTGCCTCTGTTGCATTCACTGAACACGGAAAATTACAGTTCTGCCGTCCTTTCTAGTGTCTTGATGAGGTTCACGTAAAGCACGGTTAATGTATTATATTATTGAGGTAGAATTGTCCGGGGCTACAGAAAAAACATTCGGGGCAGGCCAAAATATCATTTTACCAACAATCTGGAATTTATTGGCTACATATTACACAGATTATGCACAGCGGGAGCAGCAATAACCGTCAAATAATAATTCAGACAGGGGAGCTCCGCACCCCCTGCCTGCCGCTAGGGGGTGCTGCAGCGCCCTCAGCACCCCCCTTCCCGCGCCCATGGTTAGAGGTCAACCAATCACAGAGCTTGAGGTCTAATCACGGGGTTTGTCGAGCAAAGTGCATGGTGTAGTCTCAAATGATCAGTGGCGTTTTCTCATGGAGGCCAAGGGAAGCCGGGCTTCCCCTGTTTTTTCGGATTGTAGTTATCATTTTAATAAATAAATGAAAATACTTTGTTTACTTTCGGAAATTCTTTGTGTGTTGCCGCCGGCCCGTCTCTCCCCCATTCTCATTGAGTATTTTACAAAGAGTGAAACAGCGCCCCTCTAGGTGTTATGGTGAAACAGTAGATTGCACCTCTGTTGCGAGAGGAGGCCAGCCGAAATTGGCTTCCCTTGGTGAAAACAAATTGAGGGATTGACCAATCAGACAAGGCTCACGTCATGCCCCTGCCAACCTGTGATTGGTCAGGGCCATGCCTCACAATCCAATCAAATCGCATCAACTTAGTGGTGCAGTGACGCGTCCCAAAACGCGGAAGTAAGCTGCGCTCGGTTTCCCTCTACAAAATAGCAATGGGATTTCTCCATAGGATTTTGGAAAATAGCTCAAAATCAGGTCAGTGGAAAACGAACCTGTTAGATAAATGCATGTTTTTTTCAGTCGGTTAATATCCACATGTCTACCCTACTTTTATAATTTTCGAATCATAAATCTAATCGATAGAAGATAGATAGCGTCACTGCACCACTCTCACTGCCGTTAGAAAGTAGCAAGCAACTGAAGCAAGTGCAATTATGGAGGGTGGAGATTTTGAGTATTTAATCAAAAATAATTGTACTAAACTTCCGCTGCAGCAGCAACAACAAATACAATCTGATGACAGGCCAATGCCCAAACTGGAGCTGTGCACAGGAAGGAACAAAGGAGCGAATCGGACGTAAAACGGTCTCTAGTTTGTGAATGAATGCTTATTAGAGTTTCGGCTGGAGAGTGCGTGCGGACCTGTCGGTCAGATAACAGGCGTGTGTAAGTCCTGCATCTGTATGATACAAATGTGTGTAAAATGATACCAGGTGCTGTAATCACTCATCTAGTTACGTTATTACATTGACCACCACACCCCGACCCAAAATAAAGGACGTATTATTGGCTTCCCCTAATTTTTTCCCCACGCCACGCTACTGCAAATGATAGCTGAGGATTATGGGTAGTGTATTGTCTTCTACAATCCTAAACTCCGAAAAAATATTTGTTTCTCAGAATCGAAGTGGAAAAACACAAAAGCATTGTTGTGTAATCAACAAGGATAAACTCATGTTTTTTAGTGGATGAGTATGGCAGATATTGCTGTAAAATCATTTGACAGTGAGGGAAATACTTGCTTTCGGGTGTAAAATTCTCCGTTATCCGTTATCACATTGCCTTTAAGTGCCGCTGACATGGACCGATGCGGTGCTTCCCTGAGCGTGAAATACCGCCGTTTATGCGAATACATTGCAATCAGTTGAAAGCTCTTTGCGTCCGTTTATGAAGCTGAAGGAGACTCGGCGCGTCACAACTGCACACCAAAGGACCCTGACCAAGCGTCGCTATTGGACTATCAGGGAGTGAGGCTGTGTTGGCAGCACCAGTGTGAGAAAAATAAAAAGCTTTTTGAAAATGAAAGGATCTAAACATGTGACAGCAGAGGCACAAAATACAAATATGAACCTGAAAATGAGCAAATGCCCTCAAGTCATCAAGGATTTATGTTTTACCACTTAAACTATTATGTCATACTCAGCCTTGTTTTGTGTGCCACCGCTAGTTAAAGACATCAAGTAATTACAATATAAACTGAAGTATTCTATAATATAGGTCTTACAATTGATTTTGTAATTCATGTCCCTCGGCAAGACACGCTCCAACAAACGATTCATGGGGTTAGTAGATTCCACTTAAAAATAAATACTTTTTCAACATAAACATTTTAGTTTTTTACCTCAACTTATTTTAGTTAGTTTACAACTCATTATAATACATTTGTCAAACTGAAAAAAAAAAAAATGTATCTTACAAATGTAATGATTTTGAAAGATATTTCTGCGTTCACTCAACTATAGGGATTTATTAAGTTAGAGTAACTCATATCTTTTGAGTTTCAACGGTATAGTTTCAAAACTGAACACACGCCTGGACTTGCTCAGACTTAGCTGAGCGCATGGTGTGTTGGAGCAATCAGAACTCTAGATAGCAAAGCAGAACTCTAGATAGCAGTGGAACAACAGGATTTTAACCTAATAATCTATCAAGTTACCTGGTAAGTAGCCATTTTTGTTCAGCTTCATTTACCACAGCTGCTTACTGCATAGACAGTGTAACACAAGCTGTAAGGTAGCCACTAGCTACTTGTTTTAAGCTACTGTAGCATGCATACTGATTAGCTAGCTGCTTGTGTCCTCCTGTATCCTTTGCAGGGTCGGCTCCAGGGACGTCGGAACTATTTTCTGGGGGGGGGGGGGGTGCGGGATTTTTGCTGGGAGGGTCGGGGGGGAAACTCACACTATCAATGATTAACGAACTCGACACGTAGGCCTAATAGCCTAGGCCTATACATAACAGATATAGGCTACATAAACACACGCAGCATCTTAATTGTTACGAAAATGTATGAAACAAAATGAATTAATGAATTAATCAAGCCTTTATTAAGGAACATACTGTAGCCTCTCTGAAGAACCAGCACCTTACCGTGGTAGAGAGGTTTGTGTGCCCTGATGAACCTGGGGGCTGTGTTGTCTGGAACCTTGTGTTCCTGGTAGGGTCTCCCATGGCAAATTGGTCTCAGGCAAGGGGCCAGACTAAGATTGGTTCAAAAGACCTCATGAAAGACGACACACGAAGTGAGGATACCCGGCCCGGAGGAAGCCCGGGGTCCCCTTCTGGAGCCAGGCCCAGAAGGAGGACTCGTCGGCGAGCGTCTGGTGGCCGGGCTTGCCACGGAGCCCGGCCGGGCATAGCCCGAAAAGGCAACGTGGGCAACACCTCCGCTTCTCCGTCCCGCGGGCCCACCACCTACGGGAAACAGCAATGGGGTCGGGTGCGCTGCCAGAAGGGTGGCAGTGAAGGCAGAGGGTCTCGACGGACCAGACCCGGGCGACAGAAGCTGGCTTTGGGGACGTGGAACGTCACCTCTCTGGGGGGGAAGGAGTCGGAGCTTGTGCGGGAGGTGGAGCGTTACCAGTTGGATCTGGTTGGGCTCACCTCTACGCACAGCGTCGGCTCTGGAACCTTACTTCTGGATAGGGGTTGGACTCTATTCTTCTCCGGAGTTGCTCAAGGTGTGAGGCGCCGGGCGGGTGTGGGGATACTCACAAGTCCCCGGTTGGGTGCTTCGTTGTTGGAGTCTACCCCAGTGGACGAGAGGGTTGCCTCCCTACGCCTGCGGGTTATGGGGGGGAAAACTCTGACTGTTGTGTGTGCTTATGCACCCAACAGCAGTTCAGAGTATACGGCCTTCTTGGAGACCCTGGAAAGAGTCCTGTATGGGGCTCCTGAAGGGGACTCTTTAATCTTGCTGGGAGACTTCAACGCACATGTGGGCAATGATGGAGACACTTGGAGGGGAGTGATTGGGAGGAACGGCCCCCCTGATCTGAACCGGAGTGGTGGTTTGTTACTGGACTTCTGTGCTAGTCATGGATTGGCCATAACAAACACCATGTTCGAACATAAGGATGCTCATAAGTGTACGTGGTACCAGAGCACCCTAGGCAGAAGGTCCATGATCGATTTGGTTATCGTATCATCGGACCTGAGGCCGTATGTTTTGGACACTCGGGTAAAGAGAGGGGCGGAGTTGTCAACTGATCACCATCTGGTGGTGAGTTGGGTCGAGTGGCGGGGGAAGCCTTTGGATAGACCTGGTAAGCCCAAACGTGTAGTTCGGGTGAACTGGGAACGTCTGGAGGAGGCCCAAGTTCAGGAGGCCTTCAACTCACACCTCCGGCGGAGCTTTTCGGGCATTCCTGTGGAGGTTGGGGACATTGAACCAGAGTGGTCGGTGTTCAAAGCCTCTATTGCCGAAGCCGCGGCGGGGAGCTGTGGTCTCAAGGTCCTAGGTGCCTCAAGGGGCGGTAACCCTCGAACCTCCTGGTGGACACCGGTGGTCAGGGAAGCCGTCCGACTGAAGAAGGAGGCCTTCAGGGATTTGTTATCCCGGGGGACTCCCGAGGCAGTTGCAAGGTACCGACAGGCCCGAAGGGCAGCAGCCTCAGCCGTGGCCGAGGCAAAGCAGCGGGTGTGGGAGAAGTTCGGAGAAGACATGGAAAAAGACTTTCGGGCGGCACCAAAGTTGTTCTGGAAAACTGTCCGACACCTCAGGAGGGGGAAGCAGGGAACCATCCAAGCTGTGTACAGTAAGGATGGGACGTTGTTGACCTCAACTGATGGAGTGTTAGGGCGTTGGAAGGAGCACTTTGAGGAACTCCTGAACCCGACAACTCCGCCCTCTATGTTAGAGGCAGAGCTGGAGTATGAAGGGGGATCGACACCAATCTCCCGGGGGGAGGTCACTGAGGTCGTCAAACAACTTCACAGTGGCAAAGCCCCGGGGGTGGATGAGATCCGCCCAGAAATGCTGAAGGCTCTGGGTGTTGAGGGACTGTCATGGTTGACACGTCTCATCAACGTTGCGTGGAAGTCGGAAACAGTACCGAAGGAGTGGCAGACCGGAGTGGTGGTTCCCCTTTTCAAAAAGGGGGATCAGAGGGTGTGTGCCAATTACCGAGGCATCACACTACTCAGCCTCCCCGGGAAAGTTTACTCTAAGGTACTCGAAAGGAGGGTCAGGCCGATTGTCGAACCTCAGATTGAGGAGGAACAATGCGGATTCCGTCCTGGTCGTGGAACGACGGATCAGCTTTTTACTCTCGCAAGGATCCTGGAGGGTGCCTGGGAGTATGCTTATCCAGTCTACATGTGTTTTGTAGACTTGGAGAAGGCATATGACCGGGTTCCAAGGGAGTCACTGTGGGAGGTGCTGCGGGAGTATGGGGTGAGGGGGTCTCTACTCAGGGCCATCCAATCTCTGTACTCCCAAAGCGAGAGCTGTGTCCGGGTCCTCGGCAGTAAGTCGGACCCATTTCAGGTGAGGGTTGGCCTCCGCCAGGGCTGCGCTTTGTCACCAATCCTGTTTGTAATATACATGGATCGGATTTCGAGGCGTAGTCGTGGGGGAGGGGGTCTGCAGTTCGGTGGACTAAGGATTGCACCACTGCTTTTTGCAGATGATGTGGTTCTGATGGCTTCATCGGTCTGCGACCTTCAGCACTCACTGGATCGGTTCGCAACCGAGTGTGAAGCGGCTGGGATGAGGATCAGCACCTCCAAATCTGAGGCCATGGTTCTCAGCAGGAAACCGATGGACTGTCCACTCCAAGTAGGGAATGAGTCCTTACCCCAAGTGAAGGAGTTCAAGTATCTCGGGGTCTTGTTCTCGAGTGAGGGAACAATGGAGCGTGAGATGGGTCGGAGAATCGGAGCAGCGGGAGCGGTACTGCAGTCTCTTTACCGCACCGTTGTGACGAAAAGGGAGCTGAGCCAAAAGGCAAAGCTCTCTGTCTACCGGGCCATTTTCGTTCCTACCCTCACCTATGGTCATGAAGGATGGGTCATGACCGAAAGAACGAGATCGCGGGTACAAGCGGCCGAGATGGGTTTTCTCCGCAGGGTGGCTGGTGTCTCCCTTAGGGATAAGGTGAGAAGTTCGGTCATCCGGGAGGGACTCGGAGTTGAACCGCTCCTCCTTCGCGTCGAAAGGAGCCAGTTGAGGTGGTTCGGGCACCTAGTTAGGATGCCACCTGGGCGCCTCCCTAGGGAGGTGTTCCAGGCACGTCCAGCTGGGAAGAGACCAAGGGGTAGACCTAGAACCAGATGGAGGGATTATATCTCTTCTCTGGCCTGGGAGCGCCTTGGGATCCCCCAGTCAGAGCTGGTTGATGTGGCCAGGGAAAAGAAAGTTTGGGGCTCTCTGCTGGAACTGCTACCTCCGCGACCCGACCACGGATAAGCGGGAGAAGATGGATGGATGGATGGATACTGTAGCCTAATAGGCGATAACATAGGCCTACAGCATTCAGAAAATCAACAGAATAATACAGCCTTTACGAACATAGGCCTAATGGAACATTCAGAAAAATAACGGTTTACTTTGCGCTCGTAAGGGCTTTTAAACTGTTCCAAAAGTAGACCTTCTCTCCGTTGTTCTGCTGATAAATTCTTTAAGCAGGGTCGAGACATCGCATTCATCGAGAAGGTCGCTATGCGCATTCATAATGGCCAAATGAGTGAGTCTCTCCTGCTTAATAGTATTGCGCAGCCACGTTTTCAACCTGCGCAACGCCGAGAACGAGCGCTCGGATGCCGCGACAGAAATGGGCAGAGCCAGACAGAGCTTTATGAGCCTCTCCGCTTCCGACAGCATGGAGCGGGATTGGGGCTGCAAGGTGTGCAGAATGGCCAATACATCCTGAATGGTTTTCACTTCTCGCCCCCTACACACGTCGCTCAGGATGTCCAGCTCAAGGCTTAGCTGCTCTCTTGAAAAGGAAGTCAGTTCCAGGGAACCCACATCCACTCGTTTCCCTTGGGCCGCCTGTAGAACTGCCTGCTCTCGCCCTGCAGCTACGCGGAGTCCTTCCTGGTCAAAGCGCCACTCCACCTCTGTGCGCACCAAGTCCAGGGCCTCAAACAATTCCCTCTTCCACAGGCTTGGATATTCTTTAATAGTTAAATATAACAGTTAAACAACAACCAACAAATAGTTTCCATATGGGCTGCCTATTTAAGCTGGGTGGGTCAACCTTAAATTTTCAATTTAAATTCAAATTATGAATATGGTTTGTTATGAAAGTAGGCCTATACGTTATTTAGTCAGTTGATACCGTTGTAATGAATTATTAATTGCAGGCTAATTTCGCAAATAAGCGTACATGGATGTAGTACATTATTATGAACTATGATATCGTTTTCTATGGATAGATCAAATCTGTCCACAAATGCTGGAGAGCACGCTCTGTGTGCGTATTTGTTGCATTCTTTCAACATTACAGACCGATGAGCTTTATGATTAATTTTAAAATACTGTTGGCATTATTTATTTATTTATTTAGGCCTATTTATTTACCCTCGTTCTCCAACTCCCGTTCCTCCTCCTCCGCTGTATGGCGAAAACGCGCTGGGGTCTTGCTGGTGCGCACTGGATGAGGAGGCTTCAAGTTGTAGCGCTCTGTGTATTGTTTGGTCTTGGCCACAAGGTCAGCGAAGGTGTCATCTTGTCTGAGTGTGTTCAGTCGCTGGCAAAGAAGTTTGGCAGCTTCCATTGATCCAAGGGCTGTGACTTTGGTGCCTTGCAGTGACCGAGCCACGGATTCACATGGCGTAAACATGGTAACGCAGGCAAACAAACCAAAGACTGTGCGCGTAGTGGTGCCCTTTTTGAGCAATCCTGCCACTTTGGCACGCGTCTCCCCCTTGACAATCCTGTCACTCTCCAAGGTCCTAAATGTCTGCAGCATCTCTCCATAGCATGCCAGCAACCGTGACAGTGCCACAACTCTGACGCACCACCGAGTTGGGCACAGGGCAAGCAGGTTGATCACTTCTCCACATCCAAAAAGAGACTGGTATAACGTTTTTCTCTTTGCTGAATCATTAATCACAACTGTGACTTCCCGAACAAAGTTCAGTGTATCGGCAACAAGGCGCACTTCTTTTGCCACTTCTTGCAACACTAAATCCAGAGAGTGGTTTGCGCAGTGGACAAACAAGGAGTCAGGACATGTTTCCTTTAATCTTGCCTGCACTCCCTTGAACCTCCCTGACATGTTGCTGGCTCCATCAAAACAGTAGCCTTTCAGCTTCTCCAGCGGCAGATTTAGCCGAACAAGGACATCTTTAATGCACAGAAAAAGCATCTCGGCGGTTGTGTCTGGAGCGTTGTAAAAGCCCAGAAAGAAATTCTGGACTTCAAGATTGTCATCTGCAAATTGTATACTGCATGAGAACTGTTCTTTTCCACTGACGTCGGTGGTCCCATCAGCAGTTAAGCCGAAAAAAGGACTTTCGGATGCTTTGGCTCCGATTTTCCTCTGGATGTCATGGGCAAACAGCTCCAGAACTTCATTCTGGATGCTGCCCGACATCCAATTGTCCCTCCTCTTCATCCAGTTTTGCAGGTCAGGATCAGCGCGTACCCTCTCGACCACTAGCTGCGACAACACCCCATCCCGATTTGCAGCTCCTCTCAGAGGGAGTCCCTGGCGCCCCAGGAATCTCACGCTGCTGAAAACGAGCTCCAGCATTTTCCGGGCTGTTATTTGTTCTTTAGCAGCAGCCTCAGACAAAAGCGCATTAATTGGCGTAGTTTTCAATGCAGCCAATCTTTGAGTCGCATCTAAATGAATGCGTGTTTTCTCGTGGTCTCTGATTTTCTCCTTTGCTTTTCTCCAGTTTGAAAAGCCCGTATCTTTCAAAAACGGACTGTCAGCTTGTTCTGACCCGACCAACTTGCGCTTGACAGCTGACCTGCACACACCACACACAATGCCATCACTGACCGCGATGTATTCCAGCCACGGCCACTCTCTGAACCAGGCGGCCTTGCAGGAACGAGTGAAGTTCTCACCCAACTTCTTGGCAGGAAAATTGTAATCCTGTGGTGGTTTGCATGATATTGCCTCTTCTTGGCTAGCACCGGGTGCTGGTGGTGGCGCTGGGGAGGGAGGACGAGGCCGAGGGCCGCCGGGCCCTTCGGCTGCCTGCTGCTGCTGTCCGGTTGCTGGCACACAGCCTCTAGGTGTCTCTCTCGGACGTTTAGCTGGGTCGGGCGGATTTGTAAAAAAATCTGAAATTCGTTTTTGAGACATAGGCTAGTTCTAGCTGGCGTAGTTGAACTCAAATCATGTAGCCTATGCATATGCTAAAAACAAATGAGAGCCGCGAACACAGCAAACATAAAAAAAATTCCCGCTACTTTCTTTTTTTTTTTTTTACACATAGGCCAACGTCACAGTGAGCTGTCAGATGCAGTCTGCATAGCAACAGCTATGCCATGCCAGCCAGGCTGCTGTATTGAGCCAGGCAAGGTGCATATCACATCAAAAGATCTGTATTAAGAAATACATGTAAGTCAGACAAATTGAGTTTAAATTCAGAATCTTTATTTTTATTTTTTTAACGCAGGCTAATCCTGTGATTCCTGAGGCTCCCGCACCCCCCGCACCCCTAGTTCCGACGTCTATGGTCGGCTCTAGAACAAATCAAATGGGTGGGAAATCATTTACCACGGGGGGGCACACACTGCCATCAACAACCAACACACAAACACCAACGCAACTTCAATTTAAAAAAACATGCTGTAAAGTCTATTGTCTTTCACACACACTGCAGGGGTAGGCTATAGTGCTATTTTCTAGTGCACCTATGACTTGTGCATACATGCACGGTTGTGGCACGACCACCAAAACAGAAACACATGGACATAGGCCACCATATAAAAAGTGTGCAAATGTATTTAGTATCCTATCCATGTGAACATGTTTTAGGTGGGGGGTGGACCTAACCTCCTCTAGGAGGGTCTGGGGGCATGCTCCCCCGGGAAGATCTTTGCATATTTGTTTTGCATCTAAATGCATCAACCTGGTGCACTTTGAGAGCAACATGAAGATGGACACATCTCTCAACATCAATATGAAACATAACTGTAAACAGATTCACTTTTTCTTTATGGATATTTTACAAATCAATCCCCTTTTAAACTGTATTCTTGTGTTACTGTCATATAGTATTTCATACCTGTTTTTCATTTATTCTCTTATTTTTTGTAATAACTATAATGATCATATAAAGGTGTTCCTCGCAAACAATTGTTTACTTAAATGGTGACCAAACTGTTTGAGACCCACTGAGATAACTTACACTAAAGTTAACTATCTAAACACTGAGAGAGTCCTTACCTCACTGAGCTGAGGTTATACGATCCTCTCAGTCTGACAGGAGAGGACTCTCCTTGGTGTAGAAACAGCTCTTTATATCCGTTAGCATAGCTAGCTAACCAGATGCTAACAACAACATTCCACGTTACCGCTCGTGCCACACACAAACAGAGCGGAGCTTGAATGAAACACAGAGACCCAGAAGTACTTGTACTGTATATCATATTATTTTTGATGGCTTTATTGTATAATCAGTATAACAGATGAACAGATCGCCACTGGGCTCTCATCTAAACACACAGCCACGTAATGATAACAAAACAAAGGTCGGGGTCATTGGTCAAGCAACACATCATTCAGAGAGCAGCAGTGAGCACACTTCAGGTTGTGTTTTATATTTGCATTCTTTATTTCTGATTTATTTCACACAAAAGACTTTTAGTCGAAACGATTTCACTTATATGATAAAAAATAAAAATAAACGGCAAAGTGGCAAGGCTTGCCCGCCCTGCGTTGGGGGGGACCAGTGACTCATTTGTGACCCCCATGACGCCGACCCTTATCGTGTTTCACAGTTCATTATTTGTAATACAGTATGCATATATTCATATATATTTCTTTCTTGTTAGAATTAACGTTACATTTGATAAAAACTGATTTAAAATAAATATGAAACAACTGACAATGCCCGGCATGTTCAGTTTTTGCAAACAAGCCTTTGTTTTTCTTTCTCAACATTAAAATGTTCTCCTTTTAAGAATGATTCGCTCAAAAGAATAAAAGAGGTTGCTATCCGTTGGTCGGTGGTGTGTCTTCGTGAAAAGGAGGATATCTTCAAGGAAAACTTAAGTAAGTAAAGACGATTGCTTAAATCATACTGTAACTTGTAAAACACAATGCAATGTATTCAAATCTGATTGCACCAAAAACACTGACATTTATGTTCTAATCTTCTTATTCCTGGACGGTGATGTGGAAGTTAGCAATGAGGTGCTGAAGACTGTCTTGACCAGGGGTGCGGATGCAAGAATAGTGATTGAAGGAACAGAAGTCCTTCAAATCTCGGATGCGACAAGAACCTGTGCCATGCTGATGGGGCTAATATACGCACTTAACCTGAACTACCTAAAATAAATGTTAAAAACGTTGAAGCAGGTTCATGCCTTTATTTTAATTTTTGTATTTACTTTTATTTCATGTTTGAGAACATTTTTTATAAAAAGGTCATTGTGTAAAGAACATTTTAAAATAAACTGTTAAAAAGTGGAACTTAAAGAGCCTGTGACACAGGTTTCACCCATCATCCAAACCCATCAATTTTAGTAAATATTGTCCCCTTGAAACTGATTTGGGATATTTGTTCTTTGATAACCATTAATCTCTCCTTCAATGTTGACCATATTCTGGATCTTCTCGGGGATTCTTCAAATCCCGCCAAATTATGTGTTACGTAATTGCGGGCCAAGAGCTCCAGCTGGACCGTTCCGGATCCCAGCATCTGCTTGCAAACGCACGATGGCGCACACAGCAGCAAGCTCAGACAGCGATGACAGTTTAATTTTGAACGTGTCTGAGAGCTCATATGGGGCTGAAGGATTGGTTTATGTTGTATCTGTTAGAATACTAAGGCCACCAGGGTGGATGGAGGGGGGTCAGGAGGATCGGACTGAGCTGACCGCCCAGGGGCACAGCAGAGGACCAGGAAGGGATCTCGGGCGGACGGCCCGGGGGCAAGGCAAAAGCCGAGAAGGGGGATTCGGGCGGACGGCCCGGGGGCAAGGTAGAGTTCAAAAAGGGGAATTCGGGCGGACGGCCCGGGGGCAAGGCCGAGACCATGGATGGGGTCTCGGGCGGACGGCCCGGGGGCAAGGCCGAGACCATGGATGGGGTCTCGGGCGGACGGCCCGGGGGCAAGGCAGAGTTCAAAAAGGGGAATTCGGGCGGACGGCCCGGGGGCAAGGCAGAGTTCAAAAAGGGGAATTCGGGCGGATGGCCCGGGGGCAAGGCAGAGTCCATAAAGGGGAACTCGGGCGGACGGCCCGGGGGCAAGGCAGAGTCCATGGAGGGAATCTCGAGCGGACGGCCCGGGCGCAAGGCAGAGTCCGAGGAGGTGTGAAGACCACAGCGGGCGACCTCAGGGGACCAGGCTCGAGGGCGAAGACCGGACAGCTCCGGAGGCCGGTCAGGAGCCTGTGTCGGCAAGATCCCCCATGGAAGAGGACACAGGGCAGGCAGGAGAGCAGTCGGCGGAATCCCCAATGGGACAGGACATGGAGTTGGCAGGATCCCCGGCGATACAGGTGATGTCGAGGCCTCCAACGAAACAGTACATGGGATTGGCAGGGCCCCCGGTAGAAGAGTAGTCGGTGGGACCTCCAGTGGCACAGGGCATAGGGCTGGCAGGACCCCCGGCAGGAGAGTAGTCGGCGGGGCCTCCAGTGGCGCAGGACATAGAACTGGCAGGGCACCCGGCAGGAGAGTACTCGGCGGGCCTCCAGTGGCACAGGACATAGGGCTGGAAGGACCCCCGGCAGGAGAGTAGTCGGCGGGGCCTCCAGTGGCACAGGACATAGAACTGGCAGGACCCCCGGCAGGAGAGTAGTCGGCGGGACCTCCAGTGGCACAGGACATTGGGCTGGCAGGACCCCCGGCAGGAGAGTAGTCGGCGGGACCTCCAACGGCACAGGACATAGAACTGGCAGGACCCCAGGCAGGAGAGTAGTCGGCGGGACCTCCAGTGGCACAGGACATAGGGCTGGCAGGACCCCCGGCAGGAGAGTAGTCGGCGGGGCCTCCAACGGCACAGGACATAGAGTTGGCAGGACCCCCGGCAGAAGAGTAGTCGGCGGGGCCTCCAATGGCACAGGACATAGAGTTGGCAGGACCCCCGGCAGAAGAGTAGTCTGCGGGACCTCCAACGGGAAAAGACAGGGAGTTGGCAGGACCCCCGGCAGAAGAGTAGTCTGCGGGACCTCCAACGACACAGGGCAAGGCACTTGAGTGGAGACTCGAGAGGAAACTTGAGAGTTGACTTGAGAGGTGACTCGAGAGAAGACTTGAGAGGGAACTCGAGAGGAGAGTCGTGAGGGGACGCGAGAGGATACTTGAGAGGGGAATCGAGAGGATACTCGAGAGGAGACTTGAGAGGAGACTCGAGAGGGGACTCGAGAGGTGTCTCGAGAGGGAGCTCGAGAAAGGACTCGAGTGGAGACTCGAGAGGGAGCTCGAGAAAGGACTCGAGTGGAGACTCGAGAGGGAGCTCGAGAGAGGACTCGAGTGGAGACTCGAGAGGGAGCTCGAGAGGGGACTCGAGAGGTGTCTCGAGAGGGGACTTGAGTGGAAACTCGAGAGGGAGCTCGAGAGAGGGCTTGAAAAGGAACTCGAGAGGTGTCTTTTGAGTTGACTTGAGAGGTGACTCGAGTAGGAACTTGAGAGGAGTCTGGAGAGGGGACTTGAGCAGGGGCTTGAGAGGAGACTTGAAAGGGGACTCGAGATGAGACTCGAGAGGTGACTTGAGAGGGAACTCGGGTAGGAACTTGAGAGGAGACTGGAGAGATGACTCGAGAAGGGACTTGAGAGTTGAATTGAGAGGGAAATGGAGAGGGGACTGGAGATGGTTGGTTCACCAACAGAACACGGGGGGCTGGCGTCGGACGGACAGCCAACAGGACACGGGGAGCTGGCGTCGGACGGACAGCCAACTGGAAACGAGGTGCTGGAATCGGCCGGTATGCCGACAGGACACGGGGAACTGGCGTCGGACGGACAGCCAACAGGACACGGGGAGCTGGCGTCGGACGGACAGCCAACTGGAGATGAGGTGCTGGAGTCGGCCGGTACGCCGACAGGACTCGGGGAGCTGGCGTCGGCTGAACAGCCAATTGGAGACGAGGTGCTGGAGTCGGCCGGTACGCCGACAGGACACGGGGAGCTGGCGTCGGCCGGAGAGCCGACGGGGCTCGGGCTGCTAGCCTGACTTTGCGACGACTCCTCTTAGTAGCCGCCTGAATACTCCGTGGACCTCCATAAGCCAGACGAGTTCCGGAATACGACTCCTGGATAGGAGCAGGAACTGGGCCAAAAGCACGGGTTTACTTAAGACGGAACCCACCAAGGCGTATGGTGCCAGGTTGGGAATTGGGAGACATGGAGCTAGCATGTCTGGGGCTAGCAGCCCGGGAATCACACACTGAGAGGAAGTCCAAAATCCAGCCAGGAAAGAACTTAACTAAACCTGGTTTCTCCATTGCCCTCTGGTGTGCCTCAGCCCGAACAGCCTCTCGCTGCTGATCCCTGGACGCTCCCAACCATCGACTAGAGTAGACAGCCAAAGCAAAGGTTAACTCCAATATCTCCTGCTCGAAAGGATCTGCTTAGCCCATATTTCAGGTCGGTTCGTTCTGTCACGGTGTGTGAAACAGGCAGGACCCAAATGCAGATTCATTTCCCAACATTGTGGTAAAAAAAAACACACGTTTAATCCACGTTGGTGTACTACAACTACAAAAAGCATCGGTTTGTTTTTATATCAGGAAATGCAGACCGGCTTAATCTTCATCCTCACGATCATTTAATTTATCATATGTTCGCCGAATTGACATGAAAGCACTAATAAATGTAGTTTCATCCACTTGAGTTTACAACTACAAAAATAATCGATTTGTTTTTATATCACATCCGACGGGAGGAAATTCAGCATCTCTCACTACCGATTTTTAATCCTAATTTAATCATCCTCACCACGATCATTTATGTTTATGTTCAGCGAATTGACATGAAAGCACTGACAAATATGAATATACTGTAGTCAACTTCATTAAAACGTTATTAACGTGCCTAAACTCAGTAATTCACAATTTCTATGCATAACAACACACTTTGTCCGTGTTTGGCTCTCTCGCCGCACAGTGAAGACGTCACTTCCGGCTTCCCCCAAAACTTCAAAATGAGTCGAAGGAATTTCCCTGCGATGTTCGAAATTATTGATATTTATCGGAACGGTATCGCTCCTTCTTCTTTAAGCTGACGGTTCGAGATTACTAGTAGCCCAATATTTCATTGCACAACAGTTGTTGGGAGGCTGTCAGGCTCTTTAAATGTGTATATTGTTTTTGACTCAAACAAATTAGTTTCTAATACTCAAACAGATTAAGGTAACCATTTTGAGTAGTATGGACTTAAATACATACATTACAATAGCTTCAATTAAACAAAATGCAACTTAATATCATTCCATCTTTACAATTAAAATTAAGTTGGTTCAACTTAATTTAGATTTTAAAGGTGAAAGCAATTATGTTTGTAGTACTGAACTAATCGAGTTAATCAGATTATAAATGGGTACTCGGATTAACTTAATAATCGATCAAATTGGAAATTGTTACCTCAATTTATTTAAGAAGCCGGTGTATTTTTTAGTGCAAGATCGCCAAATCTAATAAAATATCATTCAATATTAATATAACAAACAAATTTGCAATAAAGTAAAAAGTCTTTGGCCCCTCAGAAGGTAGAACTAATCCAGGCCTAATCATATCGGAATGGTCCTCCACAATTGAGTTACAATCGCAGATGTATCGACGATATCAACAATCTTACTATTTCTACTTCTATTTAGTTGAGATTGAACATTCATGTCAGTTAGCAGTTTTATAGTTCATTGACTAAACTTACATCTTAATCTATATTCAGGACTTAGCTATAGTGTCTTTTGAGTAAGTATTTTACGAGGGACTAGTGTAACTGACAAAAGTTGGTCCATGCTTTGCTTCACGGAGGTTCCTCTCCACTCTGTCCTCTTCTCTCCTTAAATTAATTTAATTATGTATCACATTTAACTTAGGGAAATAAATACAAATATTTAACGATATTTCTCTTTACAGGCTTAGTGGTCACATGCGTGGACAGCACTTTTTAGCTCTTATGTCCACAATGGTGTACACTGCTGAATTGGGGTCTTATAGCCACATATGTGGACACTTATACTGCCATCTGGTGGTGTCAGAAGAGTATAACATACAATGGTAAAAATTCAAGATGGCGGCAAATACGAGGGATGATTCAAGTGGCCACTCCAGACACAAACATCGATCAGGTAAGAAGTCCTGCCTTATTTCATGGCTTATTCTTATTTAGATATTTATATAAGCGTTGGATATTTGTCATGACAAGCAAATTTGGAAAAAAAAGTGTAAAAATAAGAACGTAACATGTCGCTAAACATGAAGTACACGTTTGTGTACTTATGGACTGAAGCTCGTCGAAACAGCTAATATACTAGTAAACATGCACACATGTAAAATGAGAAAACAAGTATATCTGGTGCAGCTAAAAGGCTGTACATTGTCTAAATGTAATACATAACAATTCAATCACTAAATACATACATAAATTAGTTGGATTAAAACGTTGTACAGTACCATTGAAATCCATTGTTTTTATTTCCAGAGCGTTTTTCTTTACACCAAGCTATGCAGCTACTTGGCTTGATTGATGAAGACAACTCAGATTTAGACCTATCTGATAATGATGATCCCATCCTGGATACAAATTACCAACCATCACCACAGGAGGAAAGCAGCAGTGAGGATGAGGGTGACAGTAGTGACAATGAGGACCCCATTCCTGAGCCCACAGAGCACAGCAGAGGACATAAACGTCGCCGTGGTGCAGATAATGGTTAGTCAAGACCCAGTAGATTTGTGTTTATGTTATGTAGTTAGGGCCTCAGGGCTACGTGAAGGATTGGAGGCAGAATGCTTATTTACATTGACAGGGACAGAGAGTACAGGGACAGGTTCATCCCACACTCCCAGACGTCGATGTCGAACTGTACCGATTGAGACTGATCGTGCAGAAGATGACTCTGAGGAGCCAACACCAGGACCAAGCCAAACCAAAAAAAATAAAAAGGGGGAGTCCAAACAAGGTAATTGTTATTATTTTAGCATGCCTTGAGGGTAAATCTTCAAATTTCATGTAAACGTCCACACAGATTCAAGTTTTTTTGCTTACATAGATAAAATGTAACTTACTGCAATAAATACTATACATACTAAATACTATTTTATTCTGATTCTGGTTGTGCAGGACGTGGAATACGCTGGAAGGCTACTCCATTGACGCCAAACCTTGCGGAGTATCAGCATCAGGACGAAAGCGATCTGGACAGACATGGCTGGACCCCACTAGAGTATTTTGACCAGTACATCGATAGAGATCTGATGACACTGATTTCAGAATGTTCTAATGCCATGTCACTGTCTAGGAGTGGGGACCCACTCAACATGTCAGTCGATGAGGTCTACCACTTTTTTGGTGCCTGTATTTTAATGTCCTGCATCCGATACCCAACCATTAGGATGTATTGGTCCAAAGCCTTTAAAATCACTGCCATCACTGACAGATTCACGCGTGCCAGATTCTTCAAACTGAGGGGAGCAATAAAAGTGGTAATTGATGATGATGTGCCTGAAGATCTGAAGATGTCTGACAAATTCTGGAAGGTGGGGCCTTTTCTGGAGCGGATTCTGCGAGGCTGCAAGTCTCTGAATCGACCTGATTGCACATCTATTGATGAGCAAATGATACCCTTCACGGGAGCCTGTCCGTACAGACAATATCTGCCAATGAAGCCCAACCCAGTTGGCATTAAGAACTTTGTGTGTGCTACAGCAGATGGCATTGTGCTTGACTTTGAGCTCTATCAAGGTACACAATCACTGATCGAGAAGGTCGAAGAACCCGAGGGCCTGGGCTTGGGAAGCTTAGTCATCGAGCGTCTTTGTCAAACCCTGAAACGCGGCACAAAAGTGTATTGTGACCGGTTCTTCACCACCATCAAAGGTGCGCAACAAATGATGGAGAAGGAGCTGTACATAACTGGTACAATAATGAAGAACCGACTCGCTGGAGCGAACGACAAGTTACCCAGTGACAAAGCCATGAAAAGCGCAGGAAGAGGTACCTCATCAGAAGTGTCCGCTGAAGATGGAAAACTGTGTGTAGTGAAGTGGTATGACAACAAGCCAGTATTGCTGATGTCTGTTGTTCATGGTACACAGCCTGAGGACACCTGCCAGCGCTGGGACAAGAGGTTGAAACAATATGTCACTGTTTCGCGACCAAGCATTGTCCGTGAGTACAATACCAAGATGGGTGGAGTTGACTTGATCGATAGAATGATCAGTTACTATCGCATGAGCACCCGTACTAAGAAGTGGACAATGCGGATGGTCATGCACTTCACGGATCTGGCTTTAGCCAACAGCTGGCTACTCTACCGCAAAGACCATGCAATATGTGCTGGACCAAAGACAAAACCCATCCAGTTCCTTGAGTTCCGTATGGAAGTGGCAAAGATCCTCTTGGCCCAGCATCACGGTGCAGATGCTGACCTATCGGAACAATCAGAGGAAGAAGATGCACAACAAGGGGTAAAACGTCATGTGACAGAGGTGCCCCATGTCTCGGTCCGCAGGAGGGCTAATGCCCACCTCCCAGAGATGATGGGCCTGAAGAATGCCATGCGCTGCAGACAACCAGGCTGCACTGGAAGAACCCGAGTGCGCTGTGTGACCTGCAAAGTGTTCTTGTGCATGCAAACCGAACGCAATTGTTACTTAGCCTTTCACACATAGGTGATGGCAGTGTGATGGCAGAGATTCTGTGAAGGTCATCAGGTGACCCCTGGGCCTCCGTAAGCAGGCCGGGTCCTTCTGTCCTCAATGTTCCCACCCTTTCACATATCCTATTTTTTACATTACGAATGCAACATTTCACATGAGCCATACTTTGACTGTCAAAAAGGGGCAACATTTATTTTTATTTTTTTTCACTATGACGTTCCGTCATTTGTTGTACGTACCGTGTACGTAACGTGACAATTTAAAAAATGATTTGAATGTTTTATATTTTGTTACAGGCATACAATGTCATCCTGCAATTACTGTTTGCACTGTTGCAGCTTTTCAAATGATCCATGCATTAGTTTTAACTGTCCAAAGGGGCAAAAGTGCAATGTTTCTATGTTGTTTTTACTCTGATATTCAAAACATGTTCAAAAATATGTGTGTATGTGTTATTAATACATGCAAAAGCAGTCAGGAAAAACACTGCTGTGTTCAAGGTAGAAATAAAGAGTTTTTCATTCTATTACTCAATGGTGACTTAATTGGGTTTTATGGAAATTCGGACCAAGAATCCACATATGTGGACATCATTTTTATCTAAAAGTACATCATATCAAAAGATGATTCTTAGTTTTTATTCTAATTAGGGTCCAATAAGCCCAAATAGCAAAGAGAAATAAAAAATGCATGTAAAAAAACAGCTTGGGCCTTAGGAGGTTAAGCTATATAACTCAAATGCATGTCCAAAGTGATATATGGTTGATCTTTTATATTTTCATTCCTTTGAAGCTGTGTTGAGTAACATATGAAAATTGCATTATTTTTAGGATCCACTATTTCAAAGAAGTATTTTGCATCATATTGGGCAACCATCCAAAATCCCTAAAAATGTATCTTAGCAGGCATGTAAATAATATTTTTGCCAGTTTGCACAACAGTAAGCCATGTATGTCATGATGGACCACAGCTGGATCTGGTGGCAGAGCTGAAGAGGTTGACTTGAATTTATGTATTTTTTACACCCCAAAAGGTTTAATCAACCCGCACACAAACTTACACATCCACTTCCTTGTGTTGGCTGCCAACACTCACACCCCCACTACAATGGCCCTCTAATCTCGCTCCGTAGAGCAATCATTAACAGGCCGATTCCACTGTGGCTGAGATGGGTGGAATAAAAAGAAAGAGGAATGTAGGGAGGGGCCTGTAATGGATACTGGGGCCAGTAATTAGGCACCGGGTCCCGTGTTAAAGTGTCGTGACTTTGGGAGAGCCATTTAGCCTGCTAATGAGTCTCTTACAGTTTATTGATGCCACTTCTCCCATCACTTTTCTGACGCTCGCTTCCCTTCAGCCCATTTTTCCCTTTGCCCTTTGGGACTCCCCGAGCAACCATTGTTGCTAATTAATTGAAATTAGGACAGATCAAATGCATTCCAACTTTTCTCATATGAGCAGAAGTACCTGGGGGAATGAAATTCCAATTTAGAAACTTGGGGATTTCTGTCCCGCCCCTTGAACGTTGTTAAATGAGGACTCTTAATACGGGTGTGAGGCACTAATGCATCCGAGTAATAGACGCTAATCTAGGGACCATTGTGGCCCTATTGTCCAACTTGATTCATGGTGATTCAGAGGCATTTGTATCAATGTGGTACCATAGTTCTTTCTTGATTGCTTTGCCTCAGGGCACTTTTTCTAAGTGTCCGTGGCAATTGCGTTCTCTCCAGCAAGGTAATGAATTAAGACTTTTGATTACAGAAGTTGTGTTCCCTTTTCCTCACTTGCCTGGTCGTTTTGTAAAGTGCTTCAGGACACTGTATGTTATGATCCTTGTCACAGTGGAAAGTATTTTTCACATTCATTGATGTGCCTTGAAGCTGTTGTGGCATGTGTGTGTTCTTTCGTACTACAAATACACTCAAAACCTTTGCATTAAATGAGGTTTAAAAATCATGGCTTTGCGAGATCAGCAGTTCTCGGTGCAAAACCACTGAAGAGGTTCCAAATCTTAATAACTCGATGTATGATAGATGATCGATGATGAGGAGTTGCTTAATGCAGTGGTTCAGCAATCCAGTCAGCTCTTGTCTGAAGACAACTACTATTTAGACCAAGTAGGGCATGATTTAATATGTTGTTGCTTTTGCGTGATTTAATCTATTCTTAAAGTATTTCAAAGCTATCTTTTAAGAGACGGACAAAATACAAAGCATTACATCTTTCCAAAAATGTGTCATAAATAATTTAGATGTACATTAAACCTAAAATACTATCCAAATCCCATCGTCACTTTAGCTTCGCCAACTTATCCCACCTTGAAATAGGACCAAGCATCGGGGCCCTTGTAGGCATTCCGATTTTCCTTTGGAATCTAAATAAGCTTAAAGGCACAGGCGGCGCGTGATGCTCAGGTTTGGGAAGGCTAAATAACTTGTTCTACCTGATGCTGCCCGCCTCCGGCGTGTATAGAAAAGGGATCAACTCAGTGACCAATCAGAGCTCAGTTTACGGAGTTTAAATCTATCAAGTCATATTGCAGGATAAAGGAAATACAGTTTAAACTGTCGTATGCAGAGAAGACGCCGACGTGTCGCACTTATCATTCATATCACTTCATCAATCAGATCATCGATAATATAAAATCATAATATATCATATATTTCCTTATCTGAGTCCGCTTCTCAAGCCGTATCTGGCCGTGCAACACCTACATTGTCACATACTGTATGCAGAAGTATTATTTAAGCAACATATTAGGTTGACGAAACACTCAACTCAAATGTAATTAAAGTCAGATCCACTCGTGTCTATGGGGCAGTGATATCATAAAACTGTTGTACGCTTTCAAACACTCAGTAGTTTATTTATTTTTTAACCAGTTGTTCTATATTCACCTTGCAGGTAAATACTTATATAGCGCTTTATCCAGTCTTTAAGACCCCTCAAAGCGCTTTACATACTACATGTCGTTCACCCATTCACACCCATTCATACAGAGCAGTGTCTGTTACTCAAGGAACTAACATGCATACACATTCACACACCGTTGGCAATGCCATCGGGAGCAACTCAGGGTTAAGTACCTTGCCCAAGGATACATTGACATGTTGGCTGCATGGGCTGGGATCGAACCCACAACCTTCTGGTTGAAAGACGACCGCACTACCTCGCAGCCAAAGGTGCAACTATGTGGCTTGTATCCTGGATTATATGTTTAAGTCATGGATGGTTAAAGCTCATATTTGTCTAATATTAGTTTACTTTTCATTAAAGAAGTATGACGCTGTGCTGTCAGTACACTTGTCCCTGTTTGTGATGGTCAAATGTTGCTAACCCCGCCCCTTTCGCATGAATGCGCTCTCAGCTGGAGAAAGAAACCCTTGGTTGAACCAGCGTCGTAGGACCGCTTAGCGAGATCTCGTTTGTTAGGGTTAGTTAAGATAACTCAAACATATCCAGGGTATGTTGAACTGGCTTCGTAGTGCAGTTTACTGGTGGCTGCATAGCAGCGCTAATGTCAAAGACACAAACATTATACATTATATTTTAATTTTACCAGGATGCAGTGAGAAAAATATTAGCCTTCCCTAGTCTAGAGGACCCGCCGCCCCTGCTTAAAGGTCCCATGTCATGGCCATTTCTACTGATCATAATTCCATTATTGAGGTATACTAAAATAGATTTATATTGTGCAATTTTCCAAACTCACATTGGTTTCTCATACAGCATCTCTGTAAAGTATGTGTATTCACCGGTATTCACTCTCTGTCCTAAACGGCTTGTTGCGGCTCCTGCCCCCCCCTCCCTGTGAGCCCAGTGTGCTCTGATTGGCCTCGATGTTGAGAAGCTCGTTGCTGCTCGCAGCTGCTGCGAGGAGCAGGCAGGCTTCCTTGTCGGCGATACAGCAAGAACAAGCGAAACTCATCCTGTGAGCACACACAAACAATCAAAGCCGAAGTAAAAACAATAAGTGTGGCTTGATATTGAGTAAGAAAAAGGTTTATAACGCTGTGAGAATGGGTCTGCGGAGAGAATATCTCCGCGATGCCAACGTAGTAGCCCGAAAAACGTTTACCCATTTTAGTCATGGTAGATACCTTGTTTGTTTTAAACTTCATATATACACAAACAACAATGAATACTTACAGGTTGTGTACCCGAATCTCCCGCTCCCGCTCCAAACAAAGTAGGAACAGCATCGTTCTTCAGTGCCCTACGCTGTACATATCCGGCATGAATCGCTGAAAGGTTTGGGAAGCTTTGTTTCGTGAAAGGCTGGCAGAGGGTGTGGCCTCTGGGCATCCCCACGTCATTGTACCCAGAAAGAAAACAATGGAAAATGAGAAATCTTCAACGAGGCGTTTTGGGGAGGTCTTTTCTGTGTTAGAGTTTTACTCGCTACAGGGTGTACTTTGAGGGTTTTTGACTCTGCAGACCGTTTACATGCAGAAAAACCTTCATAACACACAAGGGGACGGGCAGTGGTGGCTGTGGAAAATATTTTAGGTTGGGCTGTGGAAATGGTGACCAAACAATACTAGGGGAGTCCGGGGGAATGCTCCCCCAGTAAATGTTTTTGAGAAAAGACCCCTTAAATTATGACTACTGGTGATGTTAAAAGGGGGGGGGGGGGGGGGGGGGGGGTGAAAGGACAAATTGAGGCTTAAAAATATGTGAAGACTGATCAATACCTCCATAATCTTCAGTGTGGTTAGCTATGAATCTTCCAAAACTTCCAAACACCTTGTCCTGGACATGGTTTCTACAGTATAAACTGTGCAACAGTACAGTAGGCCCACACAAACTGCAGAACACCGGGGCTTTGGGAACACTCAAAATTACTTAAAATGATTTCATTCCCATTTAACCTGTTAAGGGGCTTTCCCCCCCGTTTCTTTTCTCACAAAACTGTGTCTCAGGGCTTCTTAAAATGTAATAAACTATTCATGTGTCCTACTCATTTAACGGGAAGAAACTCAGCTAACTGATGATATGAACCATGTTTACCGAAACAAAACACAAGTCTCACAAGAAGCGTCTAAATGAGCCCTGAGCGAAAAAATGCTAACGCACTCTAGGTATAAATCAATTGATATACTTATCGGATATGCACAAATAAGCTTAGCGAACAACAGTCAGTCTTACCATACAGTGCACAACCTTTAAATCTACAGTATCTAAACTTGTTGAAATCTACATATGAGCTTCTTATTCAGTATAGCCAGTAATCTTTACTATGGTTACAATGTATTGCCCACATATAAAAGTTTTAATATTGATTTACTTTTAATGTTTTTTTTGTATGATTCTAGGTTTTTGTCTCATCATCCTCTTATTCTTAGTGAGTACAGTACAATGAAAGCATCAGAACTTGCGACACGGGAAGCAATTACAGACATCACACGACGTAGCTTTAGGTAGCAAAACACGGAGATATGCACACCTTTTGCTGTTATTCTGATCAAAAACGAGAAAAACGCGCCTGAAGGTTAATCCCTAGGTTAATCCAATGTGTCTGTCACTTTGAAAAAATGATTGATAATCCATCATTGTATTTTATGTCAAAAACTGAGTTTTCATATTAGCTGCTAATGATAACGTCCAGAGTGTATGACAGCTTCCTGTTTTGTGACAATCAGATTCGACAACGCTGATTGGCAGAAATTATGTTTCGGCGGCATAGTTTAAAGATAGCAACAGTTGGCTTCTGCTGCACTTGCTGCACTCTCGTCCGGGCGCTGTGCATAGCGCCCAGACGAGAGAGGGTAATGATACACGGGCAAGGCCAGGCAGGAAACATATGACTTATCAGCAACTTTAGACATCGTAACACCATTTTAAACGAGATTTTATTGTAGATACATTTTACTGATACCAATTATATAATATTTACCTTGTTTATTAAAAATTAAAAATAATTTGTTTTTTTTAAATATATATATTTTTCATGTGGGAAGAGGGGGGGCTGTGCCCCTAGCACCCCTATTGGCCGGCCGCCACTGGGGATGGGTGATAACCGGAAAAGCATGACATGGGACCTTTAATTTAAATGTCAGGAATCCTGATTCGGGCAATATGTCCGTGTACATGAACCACCGGTTCTTTGGTAGGTTCTAAAGATCACTTTCGAGTCTAACTGCCTTTTAATATAAGCCGAAAATCTTCTCATGGTCCTTCAGTTTAACCCTTATAACAGCAG
The DNA here is from genome assembly GCF_949606895.1 of Notothenia rossii. Classification (NCBI taxonomy): domain Eukaryota; kingdom Metazoa; phylum Chordata; class Actinopteri; order Perciformes; family Nototheniidae; genus Notothenia; species Notothenia rossii. Next base: position 62,955,800 of record NC_136902.1, read on the forward strand.
CCATGTTGCAGGGTGTTGTTTTACCCAGCTGAAGGGGCGTGTTCTGGTGGGGAAGTGACGTTAGCACACATATTAAAGGTCCGTACACCTACACAGGTGTTTCCACTTACTCTGCCTTAACACCTGGGTGGAGCATGGCTATGTGGAATATTTAAAGATTAAACATTTAATATTATTTATTTGACAAATTATCGTAATAAACATAATACTAAATAGCCATATAGAAACGAATCAGAATCATAATAAGATATCCTTTATTTCTACCGCAGTGTGGAAATGTATGGCATTACAGCAGCTAAAAAGGCAAAACAGTGAAAGACTTTATAATTAAGAATTATATAAAGGAGAGTGCACGTTGCTAAAAAAAACAATATATATAAACACTAAGGCGCGAACCAATTAAGTACACCATGATAAGAAAACAAGTAGCAATCTCCTAAATAATTGAAGTGAACCTATTAAGTATTGAAGGAGCCATACGCGAATTGCACATGAGTGCGTTGAACGTTAAATAAATAAAGATTGAGATTGAACACAATTTGTATTTGCATTGGGCAATGGAATTTTCTTTGTGTTAAAGTGCACAACATAAAATAATAATAAGTTCAAGTCACAAGAAAAGGCCAGAATAGACAAGGCATTTTAAAACAATTTTAACAGTTTGGTGTGAATGTGGTTTGTCTTGAATATTTAGCACTGTTACACATGTCTTTACATCTTAATCGCTACTGTCATTTCACAATCATGGTATGGATACATAAAAAGCATACAGGTTTGGAGAAAAATATAATATAAAGGCCAACAGAGCACTTAGATCTTAATTCTGTCCCCCTGCCTTCCGCCATCATTAAGACATTTACTGACTTTTTATCAACAGCCACACTGAACACTGCACTGTTTTCCAGCAACACACACTCACATTGAGTTGTCCCAATACACACAATTTTAGAGTGTTGGCCATTTAGCGGGGGATTCCCAGGTTCACTTCCTGCTCCTTAGATTGTTGAGGCAACGATTCAAAAATGTAGCTTCCAGGAAGCACCAAGACATCTCTGCTGTGTGTAATACAGTGAAACAATGAATTCAATTATACTGAATTTGTATTTCACATGGTACCATCGACTCACGGTCAGTAACCTGATGATGTTACATTGTTCAGTAAGGGAGGAGAAGTAGATGTCATTTTAAGATATTTTATGTTAAATAATATATTTGATTCAAACCATAAAAGGGAACTATGTTTATACAGAGCAAAGTCATTTTTTAAATATCATTTATTTTTATGTGGCAATTTGGGGATTTTTTTGTGATACCATAAAAAACTTACAGTTGTGTTTAAAAAACGACCAGTGTTCATTTTTATATAAGAGCATATGCTTTTAAATTCTAATTTTTCTTACAGATAATGAAGAAAAAAAAACACTTAAAAAATGCTTATATATTTATTTTAACAATTCAAGTTGTCTTGTTGTGGAAAACTACAATTTGTCTACATCACTTTACAATAATAAACCTAATAGTATAGTTCTGCTTACTATTGTCTTACCATACAGTGCACAACCTTTATATCTATCTAAACTTGTTGAAATCTACATATGACCTTCTTATTCAGTATAGCCAGTAATCTTTACTATGGTTTCAATGTATTGCCCACATATAAAAGTTGTAATATTGATTTACTTTTAATGTTTTTTTTGTATGATTCTAGGTTTTTTGTCTCATCCTCCTCTTATTCTTAGTGAGTACAGTATAATGAAGGCACTTTACTTGAGTATTTTCACATGATGCTAATTCAAACCTTTGATCCATTACTTTCTGAAGTCAAATGTTGTCCCTTTTTACCTTCATTTTACATATTTAGTTACAAGGGACTTGGCAGGTTTAGGAGATTAATACAAAATTAAAATCGACTCATGTTATAATATATTATTATCTGTTCAGCTATCCAGTAGTGTATTAAGTAATTCAAATAAACCCCACCTTAACCAAGTGCAACATTGAGGTGATGAATTCATAAAAACACCAATCATTTGAAAGATATCTGGGGCCTCATGTATAACGCTGTGCGTAGGATTCACGTGAGAAGGTTGCTTACGTAATAGAAATCCGAAAAATAGGTACATACATTTTCCGAAATTTTCCGATTCACCGAACATTGCGTACCGGAGAAGAAAGTGCGTACGGCACTTCCTACGCCGGTTTCCCTTTATAAATCACAATCGACTTGAAATGCGGCGCAGCTTTTGCGGGCTTCACGTAACGGCCATATTTGCTTATAAATAGTCAAAGAAACGCCCATTCATTCATTCATTTTGACTGACTTTATGAAGAAGATAGCAGGAAATGACGACAGAATAGCTAAAAAAAACATCTCAAACCGTTTCAGATTTTGGTTATTTTGGGGAGGTCGAGATAAATCATATTGTTTGGTGGATGCAGTTTGAACCAGAGTAGCAGCATGGAGGTCGGATCGTCACCAAAATAAATAAATAAGTGGTCCGAAAAAGGTTCATGACAAAATAAATACACATAGCCTTCCTCAGGCAGTGTGTTTGTACCGGGGACAGGAGACACCCCCTTGATGAGAAACTAAGAAATGATCGGGGAATCCCTCCGGAGTGGAGTCATGACGACTGGATCTGAATTATTGTTTTGTATTTGTGTTTGTGTTCCAGCTTTCGATCAGCAACTATATAACCACAATCCACCAGTTAAAGGAAATACAACTAATGTGTTGTGTTATATTAGCTGTACAATTTACCACATAGCCTATGGTGTTCTTAGTTTCCATACCTCCTGTGTTTTACGAGCGACTTATCAAGTCTTGAAAACGACATAAAACATGATTAATCATGATAGTATATAAAACCATGCTCGTATACAACCTATAGAAATGCAAAACGGCGTCAGTCTAGACGTAATTCTGTCCTCCTGCTTACTGCATCATTTATGAGAAAAAAATTCATAACATTACACAACATATTCAAGGTGGTTTTAAATAACATATCCGTATTTATTTATTTCTTCAAGTTATGTTTTTGTGTGCACTGAGGAGTCACAAACAGGCGTTTGTTTAATCATTTTAAGATTGGCTTTAATCAATGTTTGAAAATGAATTCTTCATATATGATAAATGAGAGGTAACATTTTATTTATGGTATTATTTCCACATATTTCTCTCCATTCTTCCTTCTGCCAATGGTGTCGCAGTTTCTCGTCTCTCCCGTTTTTGTGCTTAGTGCGTACGCATGGGTTAGAGTTTGCGTGGAGGACCGCACGTTTTCCCGTCAAGTTAGTATTTTCTAAATCGCAAACATTGTGTAGAAACTGGCATACGCCATTTTTTGAGAGTATATCCCTTTCTAAAGGGATATATTTTGTTTAACGAGTACTTTTACTGTTGGTCCTTAAAGTATTTATTTTAGCTTATACTTTTTTACTTTTACTTGAGTACAATTTAGAATGCAAAACCTTTACTTGTAACTGAGTATTTTTACACTGTAGTATTGCTGTAGTATCTTTACATTTGTAAATAATCAAAGTACTTCTTCCAGCTCCTGAAATTAACATAACACTAATAAATAAAGCTGTGTGCTTACAGATGCTATCACCTCTCTTCAGTCTTTTCTATCTGTTCAGCCACAGTGTGTCAGCTGTACAGGCAGAATTAAAGGCACGGCACAGGGAGAACGGCTCAACTGGGGGGGTTGGGGGGAAAGCGTAGCCGTATGTCTTCTTTAAAAGTCAATCCCTCCCTCTTGTGTACTGATTAAGAGGCCTTATTGGCATGTACATCTGTATTAACACGGCCATCGGTGACCCTCTGTGTGTGTGTGTGTGTGTGTGTGTGTGTGTGTGTGTGTGTGTGTGTGTGTGTCTGGCCAGAGGAGGTGGGAAGAGCCCCGCCAGATTGATTCACAAAAGGAAAGGGTTGCTTCATGCTTGTCACAGCAGCTCAGGGAGGGGGGGTTAAAAAAGGCCTCAGGGTGGATGGTGGACACCCACCCAGACAGAGCATGTATACAGAGCACCCCATTGTCCAGCTGACTCCCTCTTTCTCACATCTCACACACACAAACACACAAACACACCACAGGGATTGGGATTAACCAAAGAGAGGGCCACAATAGGACCACATGCCCCCCCCACACCCCCACCCAACCGGGGCCCATTCAGGTCCTCTGCTACTCACCGTCCTAACACGGATTAAGCTTAATGAACTGGAAGGAGTTAACAATAAATGAATCAGCGCCTATAAGGAGACTTCTAATTCCATTTTGTGTTCTGCCGCTTTTCTTTCCTCCCTTTCTGTTTGAACACAAGGTGTAATCCACTTGACTATCAAAGGTGCAGGGACTGTATGAATTGAAAAAACACACACACACAACACACACACACACACACACACACACACACACACACACACACACACACACACACACACACACACACACACACACACACACACACACACACACACACACACACACACACATACACATACACATACACATACACACACACACACACACACGGCCTGCCACTGATGCAGCTTGCCAATACCATCTGCTCCCATCAATACCGACTCTAGAAATCACACACACTTTGAAGAAAAATAACATTTTATATGTATTTGTTAAATAATTCTCTAAGTTTACTATTTCATTCGAATCAGCTACTGAAGATGGCGCAGCTAATTAAATGCTTTATTATTGAATGCAGCGTACTGTACAGTGGTTGTTGATGTGCCTGCGGGGGGAATGTAATATGTTTGTTGTTTCTGTTGCAACAGCACATTTGGGCACACTTTTTAATTTCCTCTGTAATTATGTCTTTCCCCAGCTTTGTCAAGAAATGCTCTCATGACATCTCAGTGTGAAATCAACTCGTTATTTTGATGATTTACAACTCAATTAGGCCAGTCACTAGATGCAGAAGAAAAGAGGGGAAAAAAGAGACAAAACACGCTTGATGGACTTTTTTCTCTCTCGTCTGAGAATCTGTATTTTTTACTTGTTTTGCTGACTGATTTGTTCATGCGTGTGTTTATTCGTGTGTGTGTGTGTGTGTGTGTGTGTGTGTGTGTGTGTGTGTGTGTGTGTGTGTGTGTGTGTGTGTGTGTGTGTGTGTGTGTGTTGTTGCAGTGAGCTCCTAGCCAGCATCAGCGTGTCACTCAGTGTTTGTATTGACTCTGGTCTCTAAGGAAAAACCTGTGCAGTCCTCTTCCCTGCCCATGTTTTTTAATTGGAGTGGCTTTAGTGGCTCTGTCACACACACACTCACGAACACACCCACACACAAACACACACACCCACACACACACACACACACACACACACACACACACACACACACACACACACACACACACACACACACACACACACACACACACACACACACACACACACACACACCGAACACACACACACACACACACACACACACACACACACACACACACACACACACACACACACACACAGTGAAAGTGAGTGTGTTTGTGTGGGTTATTTTTGTATATTTAACACAAGATGACAGCCATTGAAATTGGTTATTCCACAATACATTCAATTATATTGTTTCCAGAAAAATAGAATGTATTGTTTTAAAGAAATAAAAAGGGATTGAAGATGGAAACATACAAGTGGAAAAAAAACATATAGTATAACAAGCATTTAGCTACCATTATGCTTTTTTCTACAAAATATCTACTTTTCCATGAAAGACAACCCTGGGATAAAGGACATTTCCGTATGTAATTTTGACGAAAAAACTGACAATGACTGGGAAAATGCATTCCAGATCAATGCATAATTTATGATCAATTAAGTAAAACTTTCTGCTACTGAAAAAAGCCTTTGTTTTCATGTTCATTTTGTTGGTGAATTTAATATTGGGATGGTTCAAATATCTCCCTGATAAATACACTGGTGAAATCCATGTGATGTGGTTGAAACCCTATAGAAAAGGTATAAAATGGACCAGTCTGTATAGTTTTGTCAAAAGCAATATCATCTTACATGGAAGCAAAATTCATGTGGAGAAACAGGATTCCCAAACTGACAATCATGGAGAGCACGGAAACTGATTTATTAAAATTATTATTTTATTAATGAAGAAAGAAATTGAGAACAAAGCAGAAATTGGTACGCTTAACTGGAAAAGACAATGGGAAAGACTTCAAATATTTAGATGAAAATTAGAGAATATATTAGGAGGCAGAGAAACAGAAGAGTCATTAAACAAGGGTAAATTGTAAAAATAGAGATTTTATAATTTTCGAATCATAAATCTTACCGATAGATTTATGATCGATAGATTTATGATTCGAAATGATAAAAGTAGGGTAGACATGTGGAGATTATCCGACTGAACAAAACGTGATCTGTCTCTTAAATGTGTGTCAACCACAGACCTTATTTCCAGCTATTTTCCAAAATCCTATGGAGAAATTGCATTGCTTTTTTGTCGAAGGAACCCATGCGCAGCTTACTTCCGGGTTTTAGGACGCGTCACTGTGGCACTCTATAAAGTATATCGTATCGTATCTACAACAATAATATGGTGTAAGGGGTTAGTGTTAGGGTTATGGTTAGTGTCTAAACTGGCCTTCCAGATTGTCTGTCTTTTCTGAAATTGATATCAAAATATTGCAAATAGTGTCCAAATCTGTCCTGGTTCAATGGCAATTTTTGGACCCAGTTTAGCATGACATTTTAAATAATCGAATTCATTTTAAGTCATTTCTATTCACACTTTGAGATCCTAGGTTTGTTTTGATAGATCCTCGTTCTTGTTTAAATAATTTGTTATGTTCCAGTACTTTTATGCAAACAATCCAATTAAAATATTGCCCAAATTCAAAGCTGAAAGCCTAAGTTGACCACTCTCCCCCCTTCTCAAGATACATTTAAACCTCTTTACCAGAAAAAATACAAATCAGCAGGCTTCGTCAACATGAAGAGTGTTTCCCCACAATCCAAACCCAATCCCAAATCAGAGTGTGTGGATTGACAAAGTGGTCACTCCTAGAATCTGATGAGGCCTGTCATTTCCCTCTGAGCCCTGATGAGGGCTCATCCACACTGACGCACGTCATTAGAATATGAAAGAAGAAATAAGGGGGCAAAAGTTTCCTGGAAGGCTTTCATAAAAAACTTTTCTTGATTGGGACATTTTGAGACTGTCATTTCCTTCCCCGGCTTCCTGTCGCTGTGGACGATTTGAAGCGTCTGGTGATTGTTTGTCAGTGTCCGAGGCGATCCGGCGCCTGTTTTGCAGCTGTCTCTACGGATGGGAAGCGGCCAAATCAATCCTGAACTGTCAGGCGACGTGATGCAGGTGGGAGGGTTTGAATTTACATTTATATATAATGTAGATGCCGGCGGCAGCGCTCACATCGACATGTTAAGACGTTGACATGCTAATCACAGGGCTAGTGGATGCCACCTGTCCAGCAAGGTGACGGGATGTGGCGGCCAGAAAAAAGACACACGTGCACACATTTAAACACCCTCACACAGGGTAACATGTATGTCCTGCTCCAACAGATAACTAGCCACACAAGCTGTCACTCTGAGAACACACAGGAATATTAAAATAGGCGTCTGTGTGACAGTGGAGCTGCTTTCGTTGTTGGCTGACGGTTACCTTCCCTTTGCATTTCTGTCTCCCCCTCTTTCCCCACACACAGATCCCCCTCTGTAGATTGGTATCCCCCTCTCTATTTCACTGTATGAATAGAGTGGTGCAATATGAGTCCTAAACCTGGAAATTGGTTAGCATCACTTGTCTTTTCTAATGGGTGTTTGGCTTGACTCCCCAAATAATGGCTGTGGTTAAGACAAACGTGCGAGACGTTGAACCGTCTGGTACATTTCAGAAGTTTTGATACGTCTTAAAAACGGCAGATGCTAACAAGTGGCTAAATGAGAAGACATCATGCCTAACAGAAGTTCACCTTTAGCTTAGCAATGTTGACGTTATTGTTTATAGCGTAAGAATAGCTATTAATTTCTGCAGAATACATTTATGCTTCTACTATTATAAAATTGGTGGTGATGCGCAGCCATGATGTAATTCATTTCTATAAGGTTAGCTTTGGCAAGAGCCATTCTAGCTTAGCCTAACATTATCTTTTTACTTCTGTCAATTTAATTTATAATTCAACTATTATAAAAGTGGTTATGTGAAGATGATCCTGTTTAACAAAACGTGTAAATATAATATAATTGTGTTTGTCACAGATCCAATGGAAAAATTCCATTACTTTTGTCAATGTAGCCCTTGCGATGCTAACTTTCGGGTTAGCCTATACAAATACGTCATCACTGCACCACTTTATAATCTTTCTGAATTTGTCCCTCTCTGCTCAGGACATCATGCTTTTTTCTTTTTGAAATCCATTCATTTTGTTTTATCTCTCAGTGTATCTCTCATTTTCCACAACTGAAAATTTGAGCCAACTTGAAACAGGGCACCCGTATCTCTTATTTCTTCAGCAGTGTGGCCTTTGACCTTTCGGTCCCGCCTTCTAGTATGGTTGTGTCTGGCCAAGCTGCCGAAACTGACACAAAGCTATCAGTGAAAGCCAACCATCAGCCCAGACTGATAAGACCTGATCCCAGTCTGATCTTTTAACCCCTTGAACTTCACAATGACCTTAAAATGCAGAGGGCCAAAACAATCACAGCCGGAGCAACCTTTTGGAAAACTAAAGAAAAAAACATGTCAAAAATGGTTTTGATTGCTAAATACATGCACATTTGTCAATATTCACCTTTTTTCATATACCTGGTTTATATGATCCCTCATTTCTGTGGCCAACCACCTTTGTATATCATTATTATAGCTAAACTATATGTTAATTGTTGGATTAACTTGAAAGTGAAGGCAGGAACTGAGGAAGGTTATTACATTACATTACATTGCATTTAGCTGACACTTTTATCCAAAGCGACTTACAATAAGTGGGTTCGACCAACAAAATACAAACTTGAAGAAAACAGAATCATATAAGTACATCAGGTTTATAGAGCTAAAACATTTCAAGTGCTACTCAACTGGTTTTAGATAAGCCAGTCCTTTATTAGTATATAAGTGCTTTGTTAGTAGTTCTATCGCTCGAAGTGGAGTCGAAAGAGATGAGTTTTCAGTCTGCGCCGGAAGATGTGTAAGCTTTCTGCTGTCCTGATGTCAATGGGGAGCTCATTCCACCATTTTGGAGCCAACCCACGTGTTTTTGCTGATGGGAACTTTGGGTCCCCCCTCGCAGTGTGGGTGCAGCGAGCTGTTTAGGAAGGTTGAAGACCAGACGAGCAGCTGCATTCTCGATGAGCTGCAGAGGTCGGATGGCACATGCAGATAGACCAGCCAGGAGGGAGTTGCAGTAGTCTAGGTGTGAGATGACAAGAGTCTGGACCAGAACCTGCGTCGCTTTCTGGGTCAGCTGGGGACGTATTCTCCTGATGTTGTAAAGAGTGTATCTGCAGCAGCGGGTTGGAGCAGCTATGTTTGCAGTGAATGACAGTTTGTTATCTAGGCTCACACCCAGATGACAGCAAGGAGGGCAGTTTCTGTTGAGTGACCTGCCTTGAAACCAGACTGGTGCGGATCCAGAAGGTTGTTCTGATGGAGATAACAGGAGAGTTGTTTAAAGACAGCGCGTTCAAGTGTTTTAGACAGGAACGGGAAGAGAGAGACAGGCCTGTAGTTTATAACATCAGACAGGTTGAGAGTTGGTTTCTTTAGGAGAGGGTTTACTCTTGCCTCCTTGAGACTGTTTGGAAAATGACCAGAAGTTAGAGAAGTGTTGATGAAATTATCATTTGAGCTTCAAAGAATCACTAGAAGTCATTTTTTTATTACAGACATATTTTTGTCATGGTCCTAAGCATGAATCCAACTGTCCCTTGCTTGCTAACATGAGAACGAAATGTTTGTAAATCAATATACTTATGTTTTTATAATGTAATTTTAAGTTTGCACATCTTTATTTATAATTTTTTCCAAATTTAAATGTCTTCAGTTCAAACTTTAACGTATAGCCTACTGTCCACCTGAGTGGACATATAAAAAATGTTTTTTCTAAATTTGAAAAAACTAGATAAAGAGTAACTAAAGTTAAAATCTTGTTTTTCATGCCCCAAGAGCAATACAAACACTTGGTAAAAAAATCCTGACTGAGGTTTTCATAATTCATGCATGAAAGGGGATACAATATATATCAACAACAATAGGCGGGATTTGTGTAGCCCCAGAATAAATAATAATCAGCTTTCTTTTCCCCTAACATTTCCTCTGGCATCATCAACATGTCATATTTAGTTCTGTGTTAAACTGAACTAACACATAGTAGAATAAATACTTTTTTAACCCAAAATGAACAGAGCCTATACATTACACACACACAGTGGCGACTGGTCATTAGGGGCAGGTGGGGCACAGCCACACCTAGTGTCAGCAGAAAGTATTAAAAATAATGATTGCAAAAAAATGCAAAAAATATATATATAAATAAAATATATTTTAAGATCATGTTTAATCATCTGATTCGTCTGTACATTGCTGTTTTAGTCTGTGTTCTTCTAATTAGTGTCTACAGTGTGTGCCTATTGAGCTGTTTAGAGCCATGTGGGACAAAACCCGATCATGCCCCTCCCTCCGGCGACGTGCAGTCAGGGGAGGCAGAGCCTCACCTGTCATACTCCAATGTAACGGAAAAACAATTAAAGAAAAACTAAATAGTAATAATAATAAAATTTCTCCACTGATCTATGATGTAAGTGTGATTTATGTATGATTCCAATCGCTTTTTAAAGTCAAAATCAGCAAATTTGCCGAGCTCCGCTGCAACTATGGGTAGCAATGAGAAGTGAGGCAGGGACAAGCTCTGCCTCTCGTAAGCCCACAGTAACTTGCTGGAGCACGGGCACTAATTTAGCGCGGGCACTTATTTTGTGAGCGCGCTCAAGCCAGTTACTGTGGGGTGAGGTGAGGCACAGATGAGCTCTGCCTCACCTCAGAATATGTCACCCCACAGAAACTGGCTGGAAAGCGGGCCCTAAGCGCATGCCTGTTACCATCTCACTGTAGGTCACCAATGTAATGTTTGTAGATCCCTTTATTAAATGTATCCTCGCCATCCATAGTCTCTAAATGACTTATTTAACGTATATATGATATTTAGGCTCGCTGGTCTCATCATATAACGGCAATGAAAAAAGCAGCAGGAGAGGCAGCCATAACCTCTGCAGCACTGAAGGTGGCGCACGTGAACCCACAGGTTATTGTTGCTACTGTTATTCTACGCAGAGACGGTAGACACAAACAACAAACTAGACTTTTGAAACTACAGGAAGATAAGGAGGACTTTTACAAAAAACTAATAGAGACTGTTGTCCAGAAGGAGAGCATGGACTTAATCTTTAAGTCAAGGTAAGACCACAATCCAAGATTTAGATTTTGGCTATCCTTTTGTTGAACGGTCTGTTTAAAACGAATCGAAGCATCAGACTAAAAAAGCTTTTGAAAATAACCGAATATTTTGATTAAGGTCAAAATATAATATTTGTAAATCTGACTCTGAAAGAGTCAGTGCCTCGCCAGCCATGAACCTCACCGCACGTCACTGCCTCCCTCTCACTGTCAAAGTGAATGGTGACTGTAAAAACTACACTGCGCATGCTCAGAGTATTGTCCTATTTAATGTGTGTGGCAAAAGAATAATGACCATAGGGGCACTGAGCTGCCATCCCCACCATACGTCACCATACATAATTTAGAGCTGATTAAGCTGTAAGTACATGTGCCGCGAAAAGAGTAGTGTGTGAAGAGGAGACAAGAGGTGCAGTGACGCGTCCTAAAGCCCGGAAGTAAGCTGTGCATTGTTTCCCTCGACAAAAAAGCAATGAGATTTCTCCATGGGATTTTAGAAAATAGCTCGAAATAAGATCTGTGGGTAACGTACCTGTTAGATAAATGCACGTTTTGTTCAGCCGGATAATATCCACATGTCTACCCTACTTTTATAATTTTTGAATTCTAAATCTACCGATTAGATTTACGATTCGACTTTTGAAACTACAAGAAGATAAGGAGGACTTTTACAAAAAAGTAATAGAGATTTTTGTCAAGAAGGATAGGCAAATGGACTTCATCTTCAAGTCAAGGTAAGACCGCAATTTTATTGAAAATGGGATCTTACTAAGAGAGAACTCCACCGCCATCTCCAAACCAACCAGCTTTTTGAACTCATCAAAGTCCTCAATGTCCTCCTATCCTCTGCTGACACCGGTTCCCTCAACATCCTCCTCAACTTGAGTGCAGCCTTTGATACCGTGAGCCACACCATCCTGCTTACCCGACTCCAGGATATCGGTATCGAAGGTACTGCACTCAGGTGGCTCCAGTCCTATCTCTCCGACAGATCCCACTTCATCTCCCTCAACAACCACTCCTCTGCCACAGCTCCACTCACCAAAGGTGTTCCCCAAGGTTCAGTACTCGGCCTCCTCCTCTTCATCATCTACATCCTCCCCCTTGGTCAAATTCTCCGCCAATACAACCTGGACTTTCACTGTTACGCTGACGACACACAGATTTACCTCAGCACCAAATCCCCCCTCAACCCCCCCCTCACCCACATCGAATCCTGTCTGACTGCAATAAAATCCTGGATGCAATACAACTTCCTCAAACTCAACAGCAATAAAACTGAACTCCTCCTCATCGGCTCCAAATCCACCCCCAGCAAAACCCCCAACCTGACAGTCACCATTGATGGCACCCCTGCTTCCCCCTCCACCCAGGCACGCAACCTTGGCGTTATATTTGACCCCACCCTCTCCCTTGAGCCCCACATCCGTCAAGTTGTAAAAACCTCATTTTTCCACCTCTGCAATATTGCCAAACTCCTCTCTCACCCGCCCTGCAGCTGAGTGATTCATTCACGCCTTCATCTCCTCCCGCCTTGACTATTGCAACTCACTCCTCTACGGCATCAGCACTTCATCCCTCAATAGACTCCAGCGTGTCCAGAACGCAGCCGCCAGACTCCTCACCCACACCAAATCATGGCATCACATCACCCCGGTCCTCAAAGAACTCCACTGGCTCCCCGTTTCACACCGCATCCATTACAAACTCCTGGTTCTCACTTACAAAGCCCTCCACCATCTGGCCCCCCCCCCTACCTCACTGACCTCCTCATCCTCTACCAACCACCCCGCTCCCTCAGATCCACCTCAGCCGGTTTGCTTTCCATCCCCAAGGCCAAACTCCGGAGCTTCGGGATAGAGCCTTCTCTGTGGCAGCCCCGAAGCTCTGGAACTCCCTCCCCCAAGACCTCTGTGAGTCTGAGTCTCTCACCCTGTTCCAGTCCCGCCTCAAAACCCTTTTTGGTTTTGTTTTTGTTTTGTTTGTCTACCCTCCCTCCCAAATGTAAAGCGTCTTTGGGTTCAAGAAAAGCGCTATACAAATATAATTTATTATTATTATTAACAATCCAATATTTAAATGATAAAATTACATTTTTTGGGTATCCTTTTGTTGAACTGTCTGTTTAAAATTAATCAGAGCATCAGACAAAAAATGCTTTTGAAAATACTGCACGTCACTGCAGAAGCTTATAGACATCTATGTTTTTTGTGCCCCACCACTTTTGTACATATAAAAACGCCACTGCACACACATATTTTTACATATTTCGTTTTTTTGTTCTCTGGAAGAACTTGAACCAATTAACATTCACTTCATCAGCAAAGTCCCTATGGACTGAGCTTCTGCCTGCCCCTATACAGCAGTCCTTTCTCTAGTGTACTCCAGGAATGACACTTAAATATTTTCAAATTGTTCAGAAAGTCTTGATGAACTGGACCATGGAGAAGCTTTCTCTTAGTATTTACAGTTGGAAATTCCTGTAGCAAGCATGGCATCTGCTGTGAAGATAGACATCCAGAAAAGGACAGCTTGTTGAATCTAGCGGAGCTTCCTTTCCCTCGGTATTGGAGCTGATTTAACTTAGCTCTCCAGTTTCTGGCATTGTGGCCCACGGTTGAACCTCGCACTGCACAGACAAGGTGATAGGCTGCAGTGATTACATCTGTCCCTAGAGCAGGGCCAGGAAAATGGCCCATTTCCTCATTTCTATTATCACATTTGACCTTCCTCATCCTCTCTGGCCTGACAAAAAGACCGTTTAAGGCACACTTATTAAACATAATCTAGTGAAGTTATTAAAACAAGCCAGCTTACTGAGAGACCTGCCACAATTCAATTACCTGTGTAGCTGGAGGGAGAAGCGGCCAGAGAGGGTGACGAGTCTTCTGCTTTTATAGAGCGGGAGGAACGCTGTAGTTAGCGTGGCTTCAATTAACACAATGGGGCTGCGGCGGTAATGAGCTAGCCTCCCATTGGTCGAGAGGAGAGTTGGAGGTTGGTGGCTGTCTGCTGCTGGCGCTGAGGGCAGTGTCGGGGCCACGGTGAGCTCATACTTCCTTGTCACTCACTTTATAGTTAGTTCCTGGATTGTGGCTTTTCCATTAGAGCTGGAGTCAAAGATATGACACTGTCATTACAGTGCAGTGATGGAAAAAAAACCTGCAAAGACAATTTATTTCATTTTTAAGAAGCTCCTCGTTATAAATTACTGTCATTGGCTTATTTGACACTGTATTATCTATTATCTCACTGCATGCTATTTTTACTTTCCCTTCTATCTGTCATCATTGCTGTTCTTGTCATTTCCTCATCTCATCAAATTTGTAGCCCCACAAACTCTTCCTTTGTCTGTGTAGTATCTTGTTAACATAGCTCCACGGGCTCAAAGCACATCTCACAGATTCTTGAAATATTGTATTAAAAGGCAGAAATTCCCCAAAATATAAAAAACTCACGCATTCCTTTATTTCTTTTCTTGAGGTTTTTTTTTTTGTTGGCAAGGGGTCCGGGGTCCAACCTAAGAGTTGGACTTCAGAAATTCTTGAGACAATTACTTCTGCAGACAAATAAAAAGATCCTTGGAGTGTTCTTGCACATAGGAAATCAGGTGTACATGACACACTTATTTGATTTACTCTAAACATATCACACAATCAAGTCCCTCATCATAGTCTTTAATCTTAGCATTTCAAATTCCTTGTTTGACTTGTTCTACACAGGGAATTCAAGCTGATTCCCCTGTCATTTCAGTCCGCCTGTGTCCTGCATTTGGGTCCTTCCTACTACACTCCATAGTGACATTTGCTTTCTTTAATTTGCACTTGACCTGCCCTGTCATGGTCGAGCACAGCAGGTCGGAAAAAAGTGCAGGATGACAACCGTTTTACAGAAAAATACCTTTAATTAGGGTTAGAAGCTAGGCAGGATATTTCAGGACATGGCAAAACGGAACAGAATTATCCAAACATACATACAGATCTCTCCTATGGGTACAATCAAGGTTCAGACAAACAGCAACAGAAAACCAGAACTTAAATACATGCAAGACTAATCAAAAGGACAAGACACAGCTAGGGATGGAAGGCAAAACACAACAGCACCAGGTGAACAGAATCAGGTCAGCAAACAGGAGGGAGACAGGAAGTTAAATCAGACATAAAACAGGAAACAGAGAGTTTGCGACACTGCCCTTTATTGAGATATGAGGTGAAGTGTCTTTTTTGGCAAAAATTGCAATGCATCTACCATTTGATTTTCTCCCTATGTCCTTTAAGGCTCCCACAATCCTATGGTTGAACTTCACTGTACGGTTTAAAAGCTCTGAGGTGAGCATGTCTATTCTGCCGCTTTTTTTCTATACCAGTCCATCATCAAGCTCACCATTTTACAGGATTCCTGCCATAATTGAATTTCTGTCTTTATGCTTATCTGAACATTTCTTTCAACTTTAAGCCACTTCTGAAAGGGTTAAACACACAATCTCTGCCTAACCAGTTGTTCTGGAGCTTTCAATCACATGATCTTCATGATCTGATGGACTTTATATTGCAGAATGTCTCATCTTTGTGTCAGTACTATAAGAACTACTGTACTCACTCAATATTAATTATAATATTTTTTCAATAAAACCTGGTTATTTTGCAAATTATACCTCCAATTGAAATATTGAAAGCAATACCAAGTATAATTGTCCCTTTCAAAGACAGTCATTGTTTAACTGACAAGTCTGCCTATGTCTGCTCCAAACCCAAAACCTTCTATTATGACACTTTGTTTCAATGGATAACCTGTGATAATCTT
Source organism: Notothenia rossii (assembly GCF_949606895.1). Taxonomy (NCBI): domain Eukaryota; kingdom Metazoa; phylum Chordata; class Actinopteri; order Perciformes; family Nototheniidae; genus Notothenia; species Notothenia rossii. Next base: position 62,972,042 of record NC_136902.1, read on the forward strand.
CCAGAGATGTATTACAGTGTTGCCAGGCTTGTCAAATGACTGGCACTTGTCAATGTGTGCACATGTATGCATCTCTATCTATGTGTGAGTGTGTCTGTTTACCTCTGTTTGTTCCAGTGTCTCCTGCAGTACGCCAGGGATCGCTGGGTTATCAGTGTAATTGGATCACCACCCTGTCATGTTGTCCCGGTGTTTGTTGATAGGCCCTGTTTTAATTTGGCCTTAGTCTCTAATCTGCTGTAGCTGGCCCCGTTACCGCAGTAATCCCTCAGATAAGTGGCAGGCAGATTGGGTATGCGAGGAGGAGAAGCCGTGTGCCCTGGCCTCGCTGGTAAGCCTCTGTAAATATGAAGGGGGGTAGGCTATTTAATGAGGAAAGGAGAGTGAGATGAATGTGTGTTATGGAGCTGGGCTTCTGTTAGAAAGCTCAGGGACTTCGCTCAAAAGTCAAACCAAGGTCAACAGAAGGTGCTGGCTAAGGTCAGAGGGGCCTCCAACATTTTGTAGCTATTCCTCTTGTAACCAGGTTGAAAATAACCCTTACGGTGAAATTAAAACAAGATAATAAATACAGGGCTCGACATTAAGGACTGCCCGATGGCCCGGGGCCATATAGTATTTAGCTCGGGCAATGAAGCCTCACCTGCTGGTTGCCCGATCGGGCAATCTATTATGCCAGTATCAGGGGCTCGCGGATCCAGTAATGAGTGACCCGACAGTAAAACTAAACATATCTATAACCAGTGTTGGGTGTAACGCGTTACAAAAGTAACGGAGTTACAGTAATATATTACTTTTTGCTGTAACGAAGTAATGTAACGCATTACTAATGAAATGTGGGTAATATATTACCCGTTACAATGCTCAGTAACGCAGTTACAACACATTTTAACCCGAAATTGAATGGTGTTTTGTTTTTTAAGAATGTACTAACATAGCGAGACATTCCGACACCGGACAAATTGTGCGGGTAGATTAGTAAACCTGGTGTTTACCCTTCAGGCTTCGCGTCGAGATCTTCGGGGAAGTTGAACGTTATGCAACCATTCAAAAAAGAGAACGTAGCGAAAAATACAAACAACAAATTGTGTCAGGTGCGCGTGACCTGCTCCGCTGCGTGTGCATCATTTCCAAAGTGCTTCCACAGCAGTGACACACATCTGATCTGTGGATAATCATTTATACGAAAATGGTTAAAGCAACCATCACTAAACGCCAGCAACACTGCATCTACTGCAGACAGTAGCAACAGGTCAGATGCGGTCATCACGTTACCCTCCGTTGTGGACACTAGCTTACTCCCGCCTGACTCGCCGGCTCCGGAGCAGCAGTCTTCGTCGCCCGAAACTACGCCGCCCCTCTGTGGCCCGCAGGTGCCAGGTATATCTAAACAACTACCCGCCTGTACAGTGGGGTAAGGTGGTCATTTGGCAGCTTGTGTTATAAAAATAGACAATGGCTAGAATATTCATGTGAAAATAGTACCATATTCTGACATGCCTGTAGAAATGTTGGGTCAAAAATAATGCATACAATAGCACAGATGCCTTCACCACGAATGGCTACAAAAATATCTCATATCCCAAGCTTATTATCAACGAGCTGATGTTGCAGCTGAAATGTTCTCCAGGTCACAAAGTCAACCTCACATGATGATGTGATACCAGTTTTCAAGCACAGTAAATATTCTCTTCCCAGCGTATATGATGGGACCAAGGTGGTGATGTAGTAGGCTACATGGTTTTAATAATACTTTTGCCTTTCAATGTTTGCCATTTCAAACCATGAGCATGGTTTAAATAATATTTGCCTTGATTTACAATATGTTAACCTTCATTATAGTCCTTGACAGCGGTCTGTACTGCTGTATTAACAACGTGTCACATGTTAAGTATTTACAATCAGAATCGAGTATTCAACTAAGCCCTGTAATACAAGTTGTTAGTAGCCTTAAGGGCCTACACAGTTGATATGCTATACCACATTGCCCTTCACTGGATGCATAATGAGCTGCACTAAACTACATTTTAGCATTTAAAATACCTAGCTATTGTTTTGCGGTTATTTTTGTGAAAGTAACTAAAAAGTAACTAAAGTAGTGTAACTCATTACATTTCAGAGACAGTAATATTGTAATGTAACTTATTACTTTCAAAAGAGAGTAATAAGTAATATGTAATATATTACATTTTGGAAGTAACTTGCCCAACACTGTCTATAACTAGTTTAGGTAGTTTGAGAGGTAATTAAAATAGCTACGAGTGATATTCTAACCTGAAGTGTGTGTTTTGTCCGCTCACCGCTGCATGTGATCATGCAGTTCTGCGTGTCGACTCGTCAGCAGCAGCTGATCTCTCTCTCCCGTCAGATTAGACTTCACTCGCGTTTATGTGCATATCAGTCAGATCCAGCTAGTTCTAGCTAATGATATGACTACCTGCTTATTAAAAGACACCTAAACAATAAGTGTTGCTATGCAACCGGGTGAGGCCACAAAGTATAGCGCAGCATTATGCTTTTGTTTACATGCCCACCAGAACCCCGAGGCATTACCAACAGATCAACGCACAATCAACCCAGACAGGACATCTCTTTCTCCACATTACGTGTTAGACATTAGAATTGACTATTATTGTCTGTCACATACTCTTCTTGTCTGTCACATAAGTGGCGCAACTGAAGCGGTATTGCGCTAAAGGGAAATTATTTTGACCGAAGAGATTTAGATTTGCCGGCTAACGGGAACTCCGACGTCACCATGTTGTGTGCTTCGTGGATGCGCTCGGCTCCTCTCGACTGCTGCTCGGGTCTGCTCGGCCAGCTTCCGGTTGAGAAGCATTCATTCGACCGAGTTACGGTAGATAACATTACAAACATTTTTAACAGGGGCCATAATACTGTAAATAATGTTTGTTTTGGCAGTTATAACTGAATGTAATGTTTTCTACTTTTTTACATCAGGGAAGGCATTTGCCTTCATCAGATGGAAAGTGTCTTGACCAACAACTTAAGTATTTCTTATAGCTATGCAGGGCATGCAAGCGAGCAAACAAGAGCAAACAAACAAGTGAAATGAAGAATAAAATTGAAATTGTACAATATAATATTGTGGTGGTTCATCTTATAATTCAGTCTAGAGAATGCACCAGACAGCATCTACAGTAAGACCTGGAAAAATGTAAATGTTCTAGGGGGAGGCCCCCCAAACCCTTCGTGCAATTTTGTCCGCGCGCATTTTTCAGGGCAATCTCTATTAGGCTCAGGGCCATCTGTAAATTAGCTTAGATGGCCCACAGGGCCATCTCCCAAAATCCTTAATGTCATGCACTGAAACATGTCATTTAGTTATAAGTATTATTAAAATATCTAGAAGTCGCAGCAGAGAGAGTGAATTAAAGTTGAAAGTTTATAGCAAATAAGTATGTAGTTAGTGTCTCAAGATGATCAACTCGACAGTCTTCATATGGATTATTTTCTACACGCTGTCTGCAAGGAAGTGATTACCTTTCTACTCCAAGTTTGTCCCAGATTTATCCACCTGTATGTATTAGCTTGTTAGCAACTGAGTGTTTGCATTCATTAATACAGTGAATGGACTCTTAGCCACGTTATAGCTAACTCAGCTGGCGTTATTGGCTTCAGTTCTGGGTTTTTCGGCATGAAAACCCTGAAGATCTTTATCAGTTTTGCTGCAACTTGGTGACAGTGAGGAATTTTGGACAATACGAGAGAGCACGCCGTCGCTGGACACCTTCCCGCCACCGTTGATCGCCATCTGAGACTGAGGGATCGGTACAGCTGCAGTTTGGAGTTGAAGATGTTAAGCTAAGGTATCAATCAATCAATCAATCAATCAATCAATCAATCAATCAATGTTTATTTATATAGCCCAATATCACAAATGTTAAATTTTTCTCAGTGGACTTCCCAGTTTGTACAGAATATCAGTATGACAATACGTCCTTAGACCCTCACATCGTACAAGGAACAACTTTCGGAGAAAACCCACAGTTTAAAGGGAAAAATGGGAGAAACATCAGGGAGAGCAACAGAGGAGGGATCCCTCTCCCAGGACGGACAGACGTGCAATAGGTGCCGTGTGTAAATTGAAAAGATAATACATTTGCAACATAGGTAGTCCAAATGTTTGGAAATGCATGTGTGTGTATAATAGGAAGATGAATCCACGAGGATATCCATTCAGGACTTATGATCCAGGACCACAGCCACGACTCAAGATCCAGGGCCAGCGATCCATGACACAGGACCGCAGCAACAGGATCATCCATGACTCCGGATCCCGGCGTATATAGACACCAAAAAGAAAGACATTTGGGGAAGCTGGGTTAATCGGAACATGAGAGTACACAGGTATAGAAAGAGAGAAGGAAGAAGTAAGATGTCCCCCGACAAACTAAGCCTATATCAGCAAAACTAGGGGCTGAATCTAATCAGCCCTAACTATAAGCTTTATCAAAAAGGAAGGTCTTAAGCGCACTCTTATCACTCTGGTTTTATTGCCCATTTGAGTAAAGAAGACAAATAGTTTTGACTTTCAACGCTCTCAAGCATCACATCAGGCCTGCAACGTGAGTTTTTTATTTGCCGGCTTGTGTGTGTGTGTGCTGAGTGAGTGTGGGCCCACTGAGTTAAATGTGAAATTGTATTCAATGGTGACCTTATAATATTTTGATATTATAATAATTTCCAGTTAAATGGATTATTAATCAGACATTATTGAAGGTACATTCTGACTGTATATTTCCTGTTGTTTGTATACAGTAAATAATTGAGATCTCCATTTCTAAAACTGATTCCAGCGTGATATTTGGTGATTTATATTAATAAAGGTATTTAAACTAAGTTAAACTGAGTCCTTAACTACCTTAAGGACTCAACTACGACTCTCCCTTGGTGACTCGGACTTGGACTCGGACTCGAAGAGTGGTGACTCGAGAGTGACTTGGACTCGTGAATTGGTGACTTGACTACAACACTGCATTGTGCTCAACACATTTAAATATACGTTTCTATTATGTGTCACTCAGCTAAATGTTTCAGTGTGTATATGTTATAGTAGAGTAGACATAATCTAATACTAGCGAAGCTACAGTACTTAAAGGTGCTTAAAAGGACTCAATATAACACAAAGAGCATATTGGTAAAATATAAACAGGATAATTTAAGAGAAATAAGACAACATTACCTTATGTATTCTTCATTGTAAATTAGATGTATTGAGTTAACGAACTCAGGGCCCTTCCCTGAATAAACTAGGGAATAACTGGGCTATACTCTGGATGTCACGCCCAGTGGGGATTAGTGCTGAGACTCACTATCACACAGCTCTTCTCTTGACAATGACCATTTCAGACTAATAGTCCCTGCATCACTAATCAAATCTGAATGGAGGGTGCTAGACTCATCTGCCAATTGTTACATTTTCTTCAAAAGGTTTTACATTTTCACAACATGAATTGTCTAATGGCTTTCTCTTAACCCTGTAAGGCCCCCGTTTGTAATTGTACAACATTACTTTACCCTACTCTAAAAAAGTTACTACATTTATTGTTTTTTTAAAAGACTATATTTACGTAGTCAACATGTCCTTTTGTTCAGCCTCACAATCCTATTGGGTAGTAAATGTATTTATAGGTCCTGCCCTCTGGCAATACACTCAAACAACTTCCGAATCTTCAAACAAGCTAAATCTCTTTGTTTTATTGGACTGGATTTGTCAGATTCAAGTAAGTAAAACGATTCAAATATATATATTTGTATTATTAAAATGTTTAGAACATGTACATATTCAGTTATTGCGGAATACATTCATAACATTTTGATTTTGAGCAGCTTTGAGCATGTCTTTGTTGCAATATTACATACCTGGGTCAGTGTGGTAGTCAAAATAGCCTGTGCACCTGTCATGGAGATTGCCCATCTTATATGTTCACATAGGGAAATAAAACACAAATAGAAATATAATGTCTTTGATAATTCACTATAACTTAGTTCTAAATGTGTCCTCTGTTAAGATTTTGAATTAAGACCAGAATTTAATAAATTAATACATTATTTCTGATGGCAGTATGTGCAATTATATCTCTAGCAATATTTTAAACTCTACTTGTATTTTATCAGTTAATTAGTTACAAAAATACATTTAACTCTTCTCTGTTTCTGGCAGAAACAGTTCTTTCTGAAATGTTTCTGGACACTTGGATGTAGTATGCTAATTAGCCTATTATAATTAGCCAGACAGCATTGTGTGACTTGTTGAACTGCATGTGTGGGTGTAGGTAGTCCTTTTATTATGATAATAGGCAGTATTGTATGACTTGTTGCATTAGTTTACCTGCATTTATGGGTGTTGGTATTCCTTTTTTGCAAAATAGTCATTAGATACAGTCTTTAATTAACTATTAGTAGAGAATAACGAGTAATGAATATACTTAATAGGGATCCTATTAATATCTAATAATACAAATAATAAAATTCAATAACGTGCTTTAACCACTAGATGTCTCTTTCTATCAGCTGTGCACCGTTATGGTGTAAATACAGCCTATCTACCAATTGGATCAAATATAAAAGTCAGCCGAATTAGGGTTGATACTGCACGAGACGTATTGTGTGAAAATAAATCTAAGATGTTGTTTAATTGCTGATCTATTTATGATCCACGCCACGTTTTCCGTTTTGGTGGCAGTTCTTCCTGTTTGTCTAGAAGTCTTCTCATCAGGGCTCTATAAATAGAGAACTACGGCAGATATGTAATATTTAATGCAGCCGAACCGTGTATTACAATGCCGTTATGTGATGACTTTCAAAGAGAAAAGAAAGCACCCCTGCTTAAGCCAGTACATGTCCAGGCCCGTCTGAAGTTTGCTAGAGAGCATTTAGATCAGGGATGGCAAACATACGGCCCGCGGGCCAGATCCGGCCCGGGAAGCATTTCAGCTTGGCCCACGGAGCTGAAGGACTTTGCTAAGTAGGCTGTGAGAGGAGGAAAAAAAACTGCTATTTTGAATCCTTCCACTAGTGGGCGCACTACCGCACCGGTACCAGTGAGAGCGCAGCCAGACTGTAAAACAAGTGATGAGTAAGAGTAGTGAATGCAGTCAATAACCTCTGACACCCTCATCCCCAAATGTCTCTGTCAAAAAAGAGAAAAGTGGACACGTAGTGCCGAGTTTTCCAAGAAAAATGGACTGCATCCTATTTTTTTACAGAGGTAAATGGAAAACCTGTATGCTTGGTGTGTTCGCAGCAAGTTGCTGTGCTCAAAGAATATAATATTCGCCGCCATTATGAGACTCACCATGGAGAGAAATACGACTGCTTGCAAGGACAACGGAGAAAAGAAAAGATAAATGACCTGCTATCAGGTCTAAAGAAACAACAGGCCATTTTTACCCGGAGCCGAGATATAAGTGACGCAGCAGTGAAAGCCAGCTATCTCATCGCTAACGAAATAGCATCAGCCTCAAAGCCATACTCTGAGGGTGAGTTTGTGAAAACATGCATGCTGAAGGCTGCAGAAATGGTGTGCCCTGAGAAGCGACAGGCTTTTGCAAACATTAGTCTAACGAGGAATACAGTGAAGGATAGGATTGCCGATCTTTCAGCAGATTTGGATAGCCAGAAAAAAACAAAAGTCAAGTCATTCGTAGCATTTTCAGTTGCAATCGATGAGAGCACTGACATTACAGATGTTGCTGAACCGGCCATATTCATTCGTGGTGTTGATGAGACTTTGACGGTCACCGAAGAGTTCCTTGAGTTGGTTCCTATGACAGACACCACTAAAGCGGATGACATTTTTAGCGCTCTCGTTGAAGCACTGGACAGGGTTGGAGTGGACTGGACCCGTGCTGTCAGTCTGGCTACAGACGGCGCGCCATCAATGATTGGGAAAAAAGCAGGTGTTGCAACGAAATTCAGGGAGAAAGTACAAGCAGCAAATGGAGGAGATCGTTTTTGGACATTCCACTGTATTTTGCACCAGGAGGCATTGTGTTGCAAGTCGTTAAAAATGGATCACGTCATGAAAGTGGTTGTTCAAACGGTTAATTTCATCCGAGCCAGAGGGCTGAATCACCGTCAGTTCGACAGCCTCCTCAGTGATAAAGACATCACCTGTAGCCTACCATATCACACTGAAGTAAGGTGGTTGAGCCGAGGTGCCGTGCTGAAGCGTTTTTCTGATCTACGCGAGGAAATTGGACAGTTCATGGAGAAAAAGGGTAAGCCAGTGCATGAATTAAAAAATCCAGAATGGCTGCAGGACCTTGCATTTATGGTGGATATTTCAGAGCACTTGAATAATCTGAACATAACGATGCAAGGTCGCAAAAAAGTTGTCACAGAATATTATGACAGCATAAGCGCATTTAAGTTGAAGCTGGCTTTGTGGGAGACACAGCTGTCAAGTGGTGACTCTGCTCATTTCCCTCATCTAAGAAATGTGCATACGACCGGAGTTACTTCTGACATGAGACGGTACAAAGACAAAATTACGGAATTGCTGCGGGAGTTTGAGCGGCGGTTTCAGGTCTTTGGTGAGCTTGAGACAGAGTTTGCAGTTTTTCGCTCGCCATTTGCAGTTAAGGCTGCTGATCTGCCCGTCGACATACAACTTGAGATAATCGACTTACAATGTGATCAGGATTTAAAGGACAAATTTGCCTCGTCGGACTTGTCCACATTTTATCGGTATCTTTTGCCAGGATACCCCAAATTGACAGCCCTGGCAGCAAAGGTTTTGAGCATGTTTGGGACCACCTACCTTTGTGAACAGGTTTTCTCTGTAATGAACATTACTAAAACAAAGCTGCGCTCAAGACTCACACACAAGTGCCTGAATGAAATAATTAAATTGGCTGCTAGTCAGGATTTTAAGCCTGATATTGATGCCCTTGTGAGGGCTAAAAGATGTCAAGTTTCAGGAGCAAATTAATCAGTTCTGTGACCTCAGTTCTGTGAAAATAAGAACCTACTGAAATATTTGAAAATGTTATATTATTCTGTCACTGAACATTGTGTATTATAATGTCAATCAGCAGCTTCAATAGGCAAAAAAAAGTTTGATTTGATGTGACACTGTGGCTGCACTGCCAATATAAAAATTCTATATTTTCAAGGCAAGGGAGGTAACTCAAACTCCTCACTTAATAGCTCCCACGTTTTTATTTGCATTTTGTGGTGAGTCAGTTCAGGTGGAAACTGTGATCTGTTGTAAAGAACATGTGTGTAGCACTTGAAATTGCACTTGTTTGTCTTAATACAGTACATTTCAGTTTGTTCATAACGTTTTGCGTCTCATTACATGTGGACATTTTCCGAATACTTGTAGCTACTTATTTGACTTAAACAGAAATATTGTCGTTATGTAGGGCCTGTGGGTTATTATGCTTTGATGTTACTGGTCCGGCCCACTTTAGATCAAAGTGGGCAGTATGTGGCCCCTTAACTGAAATGAGTTTGCCACCCCTGATTTAGATGATCCAGAAGAGGATTGGGAGAATGTCATATGGTCAGATGAAACCAAAATAGAACTTTTTGGTAAAAACTCAACTAGACCTGTTTGGAGGAGAAAGAATGCTGAGTTGCATCCAAAGAACACCATACCTATTGTGAAACATGGGGGTGGAAACATCATGCTTTGGGGATGTTTTTCTGCAAAGGGACCAGGACAGGACGGCTGACCCGTGTAAAGGAAAGAATGAATGGGGCCATGTATCATGAGATTTTGAGTGACAACCTCCTTCCATCAGCAAGGGCATTGAAGATGAAACGTGGCTGGGTCTTTCAGCATAACAATGATCCCAAACACACCGCCCGGGCAGTGGTGTAGTGGTCCCTGGAGAAGTGGGTATACTCTTAGTTTTGCAATTTTTTTTAAGCAGCCCATAGTGCAAAGGATTATCGCCCTGTTTTATAGTGACATACTCTATTTAGTTCACCCCAAAAATATTAACCCAGTATAGTTACTCAGTATTACTTACACACAGTGGTGGACAGTAACGAAGTAAATGTAATTCGTTACTGTACTTAAGTACTTTTTTGAAGTATCTGTACTTTACTTAAGTATTTCCATTTTGGGGGACTTTTTACTTTTACTCCACTACATTTCAAAGTAAAATATCTTACTTTTACTCCACTACATTACGGGACATCTGTCGTTCCTTCTCATGAGTGAATTATTTGTTATATAAATAAGCAGAGCGTTCCACAAGGTTTAGGAGTGTGTTTATGGGAATTTTTGACCATTCTTCCAGAGGCGCATTTGTGAGGTAATTTAACCAAGAGATTTTGGACAATTCCATACTCCCAACTTTGAAAACAGTTTGGGAATGGCCCCTTCATGTTCCAACATGACCGTGCAACAGTGCACAAAGCAAGGTCCATAAAGACATGGATGACAGAGTTTGGTGTGGATGAACTTGACTGGCCTGCACAGAGTCCTGACCTCAAACCAATAGAACACCCTTGGGATGAATTAGGAGCACAGCCTGAGAGCCAGTCTCTTCATCCAACTTCAGTTGCCGCTTCTGGAAGAATGGTCAAATATTTCCATGAACACACTCCTAAACCTGGTGGAAAGCCTTCCCATAAGAGTTGAAGCTGTTATAGATGCAAAGGGTGGACCGACGTCATATGAAACCCTATGGATTAAGAATGGGATGTCACTTAAGTTCATATGCACATCAAGGCAGGTGACCCAATACTTTTGGCAATATAGTGTGTATATATATATATATATATATATATATATATATATATATAAATAAATATCACCACAAATATTGAATATCATCATTCAAATAATTCAACAATAAATTCAAAACGATATGTTACAAAACAACAATATATAGTTAACAATGAACAAAAATATATACATTTTACAACATATCCATGAAAACCAAAGTGACTCTCTCAACCCAGTGCTGGGTTTCTAAGTAAGTGCTCATATTACAGTATTTTCCAGACAGACTTGCTTTCTGCAGGAGTTTTCACACCACATTGCCTTGAACGCATAGAAGTGGCAGCACGGTGTCTCTTCAACCAGGTCCTCATATACTTTTGAGGATCAAACATAGAAGTAGGGGGGCCGTTGATATTAATCATCATCAAGTTTGATATGTTTGAGATCAGTAGTACAGCCCTTTTGTCTGAGCTTATATTGTTCATAAGGCTAAAGTTCCTCTCACACTCTGCTGTGCTGACAGGGAATGTCTTCATACAGTTCATGAGTGGTTTTAGGTCCTTGGGCTCACTATTGGGCTCTTCCAGTAGGTCTCGCATCCCATTCAGTGCTTGGTCTGTGCACAAGTGAAATCGCTTGCACAGTCGCTTAACCTGGTCTTCACCATGGCGAATGCTGGGGTTTGACGGCCATTTACTCTGATCAAGGATGCTGAAGTCCTTGATGACCGCATCTTCGAAAGACAAGCGTTGCTCAAGATTGTTCACAAGGCTTTGTAAGAACTGGCCTGGATTGATTGACTTCAGCTTTGCATTTCCTACTAGAGCTATAGAGCGATACTCCCCAGCCTCTTTTGCCTCTAAAGCCTCACAGTATTTTTCACCTGGACTCTCTTTGAAAGACTGTATCACTCTGATTGAGCGTTTCAGCAGATGCTCTGCTCTGAGGAGAGTTATAGAATGAGCTTGAAGCTCCAGTGACAGGACACTTAGTTCATGGAGAGTGTCATACATGAGCCCAAGGTCACAGATAAATTCAGGACTTTGAAGACGGTATAATAAACCTCTGTACATTTGTTTCTCTTTGGTGGACCTCATCTCATCGGAAGACGCATTCTTAAAGTGCTGCACAAGACCTCCCAGGGATGTCCACACAGCACGAACAGTACGAAAGCTACTGCCCACCCAGCGTACATCTAAAACTCTGCCAATGCGAAGAAGTTGTGAGCCTACTTCAGCTGCTGCATCTTTGAGTTCACGCTCATTTTTGTTCGACATACTATAAAGTGAATATAGCTTCTGCATAAATATTTTAAAGTGGTTGACACCCGTCACCTCATCAACAGCATTTGACACAGCTAGTTCCAGCCTATGGTTCATACAGTGCAACACAAAGAGCCTTGGGAATCTCGAGGTCAACCTGGTTGCTACTCCTGACTTCTTTCCTAGCATGACACTGGCTCCATCAGACACAAATGTTACCCAGTTTTCAAGAAGCCACTCTTCTGTAAAGCCAGCCTTCATTAAACAGGTGAGTAAAGCCTGTTCTATGCCATCTGCTCTCTGATTGTCTAATTCAACTAGATCAAGGAATATGAACTCAGGGCTTGCTCCTTCAATTGACGCTTTTACAGAAACTGTCATGACAGGTTTGTGACTTAAAGAAGAGGCCTCGTCAATAAGGACAGCTAACTTCGTGGATGATGCTATTATGTTACTCACAATTTTGCTCTGCATCTCACTGGCAACATGTTGTATGATTTGTGTTGCACTGTAACGTGAATGAAGTATTGAGCCCATCTTAACACCATTCAGTTCCTGCAGCTCGATGAGGCTCTCATGGTCAGAAAAGGGTCTGTTCTTTTTGGCCAAATGGTAGGCTGTTCGGAACACAGCATCAGTTTCCTTCTTGTAGGACTCAGTCATAACCTCCACTGCATTCTCAATGGCCGATTCTTTTTGTTGTTCTGCCACCTTCACAGCCTGAGAGTGTGCCTTGGACAAAGCATGTTTCCTGATCTTATTTCTCAAGACTGACAGACTTGTTTCTCTACTTCCCTGAGAAGACACTTGAATTTCAAAGTTCATCCATTCTCTTGAGAGTGATACACCTTGCTCCTTGTTGATCCCAATGGAGTTCACACTGCTACAAACCAGACATCCTGTGAAGCATAAACATACAATGTAACTACTGTATCAACAGCTGTATGTGTGCATGGTCTATTTTTCCCATATACATAAAAGGACACACACACACACACGCACACAATATTAATGTGTGTCCACTGTTTCAGAAGCTACCTAAACTAACAAGATACCTAAACTTACCAAGTTTTTTGTTTTTGGATCCCAACCAGGGGTTCTTGGATTTAAAATCCTCTTTTTGATTGACAGTCCACAGGTCAGGCCAGTCATTATTGATGTCTAAGGGAAGAACAACAAAAGTGATTGAATTATAGGCTATAAAAGGGGAACAATGACCATAACCTATTCAAAAGTGTAAAGTCGTCACCTTCATAATCTGCATTATTAGATTTTTTCATTTTAGCCCCCAAATAGTCAAATAGTCAATTACACAGGGCCTAGCTGTAGCTTTATCCATGGCTGTGTCAATACAAAGTGTGAAAACTCTTCTAAGAAAAGGCGTTATGACGTGACTCAATGTTGCACACAAATTAGACCTAAACACAGACAAACCTTGTGCCCTTTTCAACCAGGTCCTTGGTAAACAACAGCACGTTTCCTTTCGTGAGGAAGACGCACTTTTAAACTTTTACCGTCATATAAATCTTTTACTTCCTACCGCATCCTGCCTTCAAAATAAAAGTAACCGTTTTCATAATGTATCCAAATTCGTGGATTCCACGTAGCGTCGCTATGCCCGAATCTGGCTGTGCGTCGCACAAGGTCAAAATGCCCTTGCTATTTTTAAGCTGTTGGCTGAAACAACAGTCGCCAAAGTAACACAGATATAAGACTTTATTCAATCCTAAAAGAGGTAGATCGGCGGGATAAATGGCTGTCTTTAATTAGAAGAGACCACTGGCAGCCAACATCTACCCTCAGATTGTGCAGTCTCCTATAAATTAGCACTAGCTACATTTGACCTCAAATTATGTAGCTGCTAGTGCTAGCTAGCTAATTTTTTATCTCCATTTGACAGGAAAACGCTGACAATCCAAAACACTAATCTTCAGTTGCCACAGCTAATGTTACAATTAAGCAGATAGCTGTGTCACGTCACCAAACACACGATGATCTTAGCATTATGTTAGCTAACGTTAGCTAAGCGCTAACGTTCTTCAGATTGCGTGGTACCTAGCTATGCTCTTGAAAAGCCTTCAGGCTATCTCTGGTGTATGGGGATGGATTTTGTGTACAAGATAAATGTAAATGTCGGGAAAATAAAGTTGGGGCAGACACTTAGCATAAGGGACACAATAAAGTTCAGAGTAATAAATATGGATTGCAGCAAATAATGGATGTATTTTCCAAATGTCTTTCTGTCTCACTAAGGTGTGTTGTGCTCATTGCCATGAAGCTATAATAGCTAACTAGCGCCACTAGAATCAGAAATACTAAATTTAAAAGTCGAAACCAACTATTAACGAAAATAATGCTATTACTACTTTTATGTTAGTATATATGACTACCTAGCTACGATTTGTTACAAAAATCTTAAAATATAGAAGTGAGACCCACCGTTATTGTCATCTTCATCTCCTTCCCTGTCAGCATCCTCTTCAACGGATGAGGGGGACGGAGGGAGCGCAGGTGTTGGGCTGATGTCAGGGCTGATGATAACAGGGCTATCAGCTAACAGCTCCGGTGTTCTAGCCTCACTATCTGTAGCTGAGCTGCTGGCCGATGTAGTTCCACAAGGACGTTTATTGGAAAAGGAGATTTTAGTCTGAATGGCTCGCTTCATTTTAACAGTTCATACAATTTTTGTAATGGCAAATAGTTGAAAGTAAATTAACATTTGTCTATATGCAGTTTTTTTCCCTTATTAAGACCCGCCCTACTCTGCCTCTGATTGGTTTTTCATCAGTTCTCGCGCTGAAAACCTGACCAATCTAACCAGCGAAGGCATAGAGTTAGCCAATATGAGGCAGAGTAGGTTTGTGTCATGAGTCTTCACAGTACTATGAAATGACATTGAGCCACTACTAAATAATGCGCACCAGCGGTGATTGAGAAGTGGGTATACGCCATGGTGTCTGAAAAATAAGTGGGTATACGCCGTATACCTGCGTATACCCTGGACTACACCACTGCGCCCGGGCAACGAAGGAGTGGCTTCGTAAGAAGTATTTCAAGGTCCTGGAGTGGCCTAGCAAGTCTCCAGATCTCAACCCCATAGAAAATATTTGGAGGGAGTTGAAAGTCTGTGTTGCCCAGCGACAGCCCCAAAACATTACTGCTCTAGAGGAGATCTGCATGGAGGAATGGGCCAAAATACCAGCAACAGTGTGTGAAAACCTTGTGAAGACTTACAGAAAACTTTTGACCTCTGTCATTGCCAACAAAGGGTATACGACAAAGTATTGAGATTAACTTTTGTTTTTGACCAAATAATTATTTTCCACCATAATGTGCAAATAAATTCTTTAAAAATCAGACAGTGATTTTCTGGATTTTTTTTTTCTCATTTTGTCTCTCATAGTTGAGGTATACCTAGGATGAAAATTACAGGACTCTCATCTTTTTAAGTGGGAGAACTTGCACAATTGGTGGCTGACTAAATACTTTTTTGCCCCACTGTAAATGTTTTGCTACTTTGTTCTTCTACTCCTCTAAAATTCAGAGGTAAAACGTGTACTTTTCCTCCACTACATGTATTTAATACCTTTAGTTACTTTACAGATGTGGATGAATGATGTGAAATATAATCAAGTGTTAAATCAGACTTTAGTTCCACCTGGAGTAAATCCACAAGCTACCCTGCAGTATACAAAGTCATTCAAACTAGCTGCACCTTTACCAGCTTGGAAAACACTTTAATGATCAATCATTATAAAACATATCATATATATTATTCTGAAATGGACCAATCTGCACAATGACTAATTGAATTAATGACTTAATTTTGCTACTTTCACTATATTTTGATGAGAATACTTTTCTACTTTTACTTGAACATTTTGAATGCAGTACTTTTACTGTAACAGAGTATTCCTACACTCTGGTACTTCTACTTTTACTCAAGCTGCTGAAGTTAGACCCTCGTTGCGGAGCAGCAGAGTTCACCTTCATCCCGATGTGTATTTTAACTAGTGATAATTAACTTGTATTTCTCAACAACACATCTTACATTCAAGTTGAAATACACAATGTATACACTTTATGTTTTTAAATCAGTTTAACTGTTTTCAACCACTTTTAACAGTTATTCTTAAGTTATTCTTAACTTGAACCTGAACAGATATTGCAGTCAGCATGTAGCAGCACTACAGCTAATGAAACAAGTTAAATAACTAAAAGAGAGTGGTTTTAAGTAAAAGAAGGGCAATGCTCTTTTAATATTTAGCTATGCTATCAGCTTCTGTTCTATGGAACTAACACGTGGTGTTAGCCGTTAGCTTCTGCTAGCGTTTAGCATCAACTCACAGTTAGCGCTAGCTAGCATCGCTAGCTCGCGATTAGCATTTGCTAACGATTACCACGATATTACCAGGGCTGCCAACATTTGAGTTCAGCTTGGAGTGAGATTTCTTTTTTGGTGAACCGAAAAAAGAAACGTTCATGTGTACAGTGTTACAAATGTATTGAACATGTAAAAACCAGAGCCCTAGAGAGAAAGAGTTACGACACTCTTTGATGTCGCCGCCAGCCGGTCACATGGTTTATGTATGCCGGGATAGTTCAAAACGCACTTCCGGGGCAATGCTTCTCTATGGCAAAAACAGCACGAACATGGTCAAAATAGTCATAGATTAAACCAACGCTGTTATTTTTTAAAGATTGTTTTCATATGTACATGATGTGGTTACACTTTGTATGGATTGGCACTATTTCCAAGTTTCGTTATTTAACGATATTTTCAGGGTGGTAGCACAAGCAGGCTATGTTGATGTCACTGCCAGGGCAGTAACGTCCGTAGTATAGTTGTGCTGCGCTGTCATGTTCTTCTATGGGACAGACATGTAACGATCAACTATCTAAAAATAGTTGTGTTAATTAAGCACAAGGGGTTCTTGAATGAAATATTATAAAAAGGTAAACAGAAATAATAAACGGATAATCTGCTCTTCCCACAAAATAGTCCCCACGGAATTGTATTAACTAAAGTGTGTTTAGTTAATACAATTAACTAAACAGACAAAAGGCTGTTGCTCCTGCGCCCGTCGGCGGCAAAAACAGAAATGTTTGTAGGCCTTTTCAGGCTATAATCCACAAAAAAGGAAAACACGATGATCGGCGTGCCACAAAGGAGCGATCTCACCCTGTGTTGGAGAGAATCTCTCTCACTGTGCGCGTCCTCTCCAGGGAGACGTGCTTCGAGGTTGGTCGATGCAATATCCACATACGGTTACTTTCAGTTACTTTCCCCGTTGCATTTTAACATATAGACATGCTGAGGAAACTTAAATATCCCGCTGAATACCCGCATTCACCACACATACGCTTCCTCCTCCCGTGAGAACCACCCCTGGCATCCCGGTGACGCGCCCACTAAAAAGCCTCTGGGCGCGCCGCGCGCCGCGACAGGTGAATCTGCAAATTAGGCTTGCAGAACCACACCCTCAAACCTTACACAAAAGTGGACATTTAATTACTGTAGTTGTGAGGATAATAGGCCTACACATGCATAATATATTTTTCATTTCATTCTAAACTACATGTCTTAACCTTTTCCCCTGCCCCTACAGTTTATAAGACACACTGAGATCAAACTGCGACTGTCACAGACAGACAGCAGCGATTGCGTTATTGAATGGTAAATATATATAGAAAAAAACCCACACACCCAAGTACTTTTTCAGCTGTAATTGTATTATTGCATACTTTTTATTGACAGTTTTGCATTTGGAGAGGCAGGGTGACAACGGAAAGCTTGGTAGCCTATTACTTAGATACGTTTTACATTTTTGGAGGGAAACGCTTGTGTTCATGTTAGCATGGGAAGCATGATCATGTTAAGACTATGAATATCATTTTACCACAACAGTGGATGAACAATTGATATGTGTTTGAACAAAAACAATAGGAAGAACAAAGTAAAAGGGACGAATAAAGTAGGCTATTAAGAACAGTGTATGGAAAAAGTGATGTGTGTTAGAAAAAAACAAAGTAAAATGAATGAGAAGGAGAACAAAGAGGGTTAGGGTTCAACAGAAAAAGATTAACCTGTTAAGCCCCAAGGTCCCCGCCGGCGGGGACCCTGGGTTCTTTTTCAGGACACTGTGTCTCAGGGGATCTTAATATTTAAGAACCTATTAATGTGTTATACCAGATTAACGGAAATAATCTCAGCTAACTGACGATATAAACAATTTTTACCAAAACAAAACACAAGTCTCATAAGAAGCATGTAAATGAGCCCTTAGCGAAAAATGCTAACGGACATTGGCACAGAACTCAAGATAAAAGTACCCTTATTACTTATCGTAGCTGCACATACAAGATCTCCGATTAAAGCTGAGGTTCCACAGATTATTTAGGTATATAGTATCATCACTGAGTGATCCGAACATGCGACAGGGGAAGCAAAGACAAACATCACAACACGTACCTTTACGTAGCTTCTAGGGAGATCGTCTCACCGTAGCTGTTAATCTGATCTGACGTGTTCAATGGCATTAAAACGAGAAAAAACGCGGCTGAATCGGTTAATCCATAGGTTGATAAAGTTCCTGGGCAATAAATGGAATTATTTATAATCCATTATTCCATTTTTATGTAAAAATCGCAGAGCAAAAGTTAGCTGCTAATGGTAGCCACCAGAGTGGCTGCTGCTTCCGGTCTTGGCTATGCGGCAGTATAATACACACACATGACCAAATAAGGACAATGTGGGAGTTCCCCTCGATTCCATTGGCTCTGACGGTTAGAAAGAGATGTCACATGTCATATTTTACAAATATTTACAAACAACTATTTATAAAAAAGCAATACTATTTACAAAAAAGGGTTAGGGGAAGCAACTATTTACAAAAAAAACCCATCTGTTTCGGGGCCTGAAGATCGGTCCCAAGGGCAGCTGGAAACCAGTCCAGACAGGACTGGTGATGGCCACAACAACAATCCTGGAGGTCCAGCATGACCTGTTGAGACAAGGGCACAAATTTGTTCTCACAAGCCGCTTCACTCAAGACTGCCTGGAAAACACATTTTCGTCCATTCGTCTGAGGAACTCTGTCCCAACACCTGTAGAGTTCCAATATGCACTGCGCGCTGTCACCTCCGCCAGCAGCAGTAGCAACAGCCATGGCTGACATATGAGGCTGAATAAAAAAGTGCTTATTATTTTTTTTAAAGTGTTTATTTTGTTAAAAATAAACATTTTGGATGCATGACCATGTTTTAGGCTCATCCTTCATTCACTACTGTAGAGTAGCCTGTTCAGTCGGCTATTATTTTTTTAAGACTGAATAATACCTTTGAAGAAAAATCATTAAACTAGTGTGTATATTACAATACAAAGGAATCTATCCTAGCATGCCATCAAGCATTAAAAATTAGCGCTAGGCTAGTTGTACAGTACAGATGAGTTAACACAGAACAGTACAAAAAAAAACTAAGTACAGTCAACATGTCACATAATGAAAAATCCCAAAATTCAATTAAATATTAAATGAAATATTTATCACAAACGCCACCTCATTTCTACTAGTGCTAGCAGTTAAGTCATATCATACAGAAAAAGCCGACTAAGGATGGCTGACACGGTCAGGTTCAGCAGATAAAAGCAAAAACAAAAAACAAAAATATAATCAATCTAAATCCTGCTTGTTAGTTACCCAGAATCATTGATATATAAGCTGCTAGCGATTCATTACTGAAATCTTACCTTCAAAGTTGACGAAGTCGCGCTAGCTAACTAGCAGGCCATGCTAGCAAAATTGGTTGTAACAACCAAGATAAAATATAGATAATTACGCTGTGCGTATACAAATGAAGAACAGTATAAGCATCATAAAGGGCCTCTGAGACAATATAGACAGTTGACAATTCAAAAGAGTTCGATATCTCAGCAACTTACCTCTGGAACTAATCGACGCCCCGTAATGTAAGTGAATGAGGTCCAACGCCCAAATGACAATATTTGGAACTATTTCGATGTCCATACTCCGGAAGTAGGCGCCGCCATTTTTTACAACGCAGGTCTATTGGAGTGTCATAACTCTTATCTCTCTAGGGCTCTGGTACAAACCATAGACTGTATATATAAATGGACGTAGGGTCCGTGACGTCACGTCACCCATAGGATTCTGCAGACTTGCCGAGAAGCCCTTAGTAGGCGGAGTCGGCCACTAACGGCTCGGCAGTGACGTCAGAGTTCAACTCCAGCCTGCTCTAAATAAGGGCAAAGAGGCAGAGCCGAGGCGGGACCTCCTGCCACCAAGCTGGAAGTTCCAGAGCTAGCTGAAGCTACCAAGCTAAGCTAACATGCGCCCCATTGGCACACTGCCGTGGTATTTTACGTTTTTTTACGAATCTATTCAGCAAAACTATAAATAATAATCTAAGTTATTGAGTTTTTAGCATAATACTTCAGAATCTTAAAATCCCTTAGCGTTTGTATGCAATTGTGCTAAATTCAACACTGGAATCAAGCAATATTAATATGTTTGCATGACATTAGTTATTTATATTTTGATATCACTTAATTATACGTTTAATACATTTAAGTCAAGCTAAGGTACATGTGATGGTAGCTAGTTAGTGCTCTTACCTGTGAGGCCTCCTCCAAACAGCATAATAACCAGACTATCATTAAAACTAAGTACCAGTTCAAGATCCTTGACTTTAGACAAACAATTCAAAAGACAACATGTATTTAAAGACCAATCTTTATTTGAAGGTGCCTCTTAACCTGATATATTAGTTATACAGTAATAGTATTGACTATCTAAAAAAACTGAGCAACTCAACAGTCAACTTTATGTTTCTTATTGTCTAAAGCATTTATTATTTTCATTTTCCCCCTCTCATATTCAGTGTGGACAGATTGAGACAGCGTGGTGTCCAGAAAACTGCAGAGACTTCAGGGAGAAACCTCCGTGTGATGGACGTCCTGTCTGTTGGTTTGGAGAGGACTGAGGTTCTTTCCTCTGCAAGGAGGACCAGGCCTGATAGAGGAGCCCATGCTGGGCAAAGCTGATTCCAACTGCAAAGGCCTAATCTGTCACTTTATTTGACTAAATGTGTTTACTTATACATTTAATAGGTTTACACCTTCTGTCCATATATGCTTTTTATTTAAAACATTTGATTAACTTTTGGTTCACATTTCAATAAATTGTATTTGTATTTGTACTCCTTTCGTCCATTATTCTTACTGAAAATGTTAGATTACACATTCACATCTGACTGAAGATTGGCCCCATTTAATTGTGACATTGCAAACTCTGCGGTATAAGGCACAAGTGATGTGAAGCTCATAAAGCGAGGCAAATAGAAATAATCAGCTGATGGAGTGTAGATGTGGAAATAGCTGCATTCGATCAGCTGACTGTTTTTACAATAAAAGTAGTTTCTTAGTGAATGTCCTGTACCAAGGGCGCCGGAAGCAGGGGGGCCAGGGGGCCATTGGCCCCCCCACTTTTCAGCCCTGCCCCACATTTTCGCAGCAACAGATGCCGCGGAAAACTGTACAAATCCCGTTTCAATAATTCCCCTCTACTCTAAAGTCGCATCTAAAACGCGATCTGATCTAGCTGTGTATATTTTGTTATTTTGTATTGTTATATATATTCAATCTCATTAGCTACACGCATTTTTTAAGCTTGTAAAGGGAAGACCACAGCTCGTCTCTCACTGGCCACTCTGCTCTTCCGCAGCGCCGCTCCCCCTCCCTCCCGCTGAAATTATGAATGTAAGGCATAGTAATCATAGATAACACGGCAGGGTCCGTTACAGTTCGTTTTCATCTGATTTCAAATAAACAAAGTCTTGGCTTTCAGAATATTAAACTTGTTTCGGCAAATGCAGATGATAAATACAGGTTTGAAGTTTGTAATGGCATAATTACAAGCGGAGAACTGAGTAATTTAACGTCACAACAGGCATAACAACAGCCGGTGTTTCCCGTGAGTGCAGTAATCCAAACGAAAATATCTTCCCTCCGTAGTATTTTTGATCATTTGCTCCGCTAATAATCAATCAGATCGATGGATTCCAGAGAAGAGAAACACTTTAAAGGCCTTTTTCTCAAAACGATGACTCTGTAACAGTCATTATATAATGTGACATATTTTGCTTAATATTTGGAGTACAAAAACAATCCTGATCTCATTAGAAAGCTAGGAATCAAAATGTGTCTTCGGGTCAATGCGAACGATTTCGATGGAGCAGGTCACTTTGCATTAGGTAAAATAAAGCAGGCAGACATAACAGGAAGAATATGTACATTTTAACCCAATCAAATAGGACATTGTCACACCATTCAAATGTATCCATGTAAATTACAACCAATAAAAAAGCTTAGATTTGTTTATTTGTTACGTTGTTTACTTTATTTGTTACGTTGTTCTGCTGTGTGTGTCAGCCGTTAACCTAGAGATATAAAGAATATATACACTTGCAAACATGTCAGAAGAACCAGCGCAGAAGAAAACTAAATACGGTCAATCTAAACTTAAATTTAACAACTGGAAGGTCACATCCCTGACTACCACATCTCCGGAGGCTGGACCTTCTTCAAACAGCGAAGCCAGATGAACCCAAAAGCAGCAGCTCTAGTCTGCGGCCGCAGAAACTGTCAAAACCGCCGCCGACCCCACCGCCGCCGTTGTTGAACCGAAACAGGCTGGTTCCAACTGCATGGAGGTTTGCTGTCGGGACATTGAGGCGGTTAAAGCTGTACAGCTAACTATCAGAAAAAAGGAGACCGCTAGTAGATTATTTGGGCAAAGAGAAGGTACTTCAACGCAGAATGGTACAAAAACAGAGTGGTTAATTCTTTGCAAAACCACTAAACGATAGTGATAAATTGCGATGTTAACAACCTCATGATAACCTCATTTTTTTTTTTACTTAGGATCATACCTGTGTTTAGTCTAGAAAAAGGTGAATGTGTGCATTTTATTATAAAATTGTGTATATTTACAGACTGTTGCAAACACTAAGAAGCTTATAAACATCAGGTTTAAAACTAAGAGCTTTACAAAAAAGTAACACAATTAAAGATGTTTGGAGTTTTATTTGAGTTATTCATTTACATTTTTTGTCAAAGAGATGCTGATTTGAAACCGTTGTAGCCGTTACGGCATTTCCTGTTTCTGCCGGAGAGAGGGGAGTTTGTCCCAAAGCTTGCCGCTGTATTTACTCCCTCCATCTGACAGGAGGGAGCCTCATGTGTCACTCCACGGAGTTCACTCCGTCACGGAGGGGGAGTGTCTAGGGCGTAGTTTGGGATTGGGCCATACACACGCACTTTTTTTGGCCCCCCCAATTCTAAAATGAATCCGGCGCGCCTGTCCTGTACTGGTCCTAAAATCTCATAACATCAGCTTTTAATGTTCCTCTTGGATGTTCTTCTTGACCCTCAGAGAAAGAGAACATGTTGAGTCGTGTCTTTCAGGCATGTCCTTTCCTAACAAAAATTACAGGAAACATAAAACATATTATTGCAGAACAAGTGTGTTATTTATGAAAGCGGTGTGTTTGTGTGTTTAGGGGCTGTAGATATAATTATTTTGTAATTGTAATGTTTTTTTTTTATTTCAACAGTGAGCTACAAAGACAATCAGATTATCTTTTCAATTTATACACGGCACCTCTGTTGCTCTCCCTGAGGTTTCTCCCATTTTTCCCTTTAAACTGTGGGTTTTCTCTGGAAGTTTTTCCTTGTACGATGTGAGGGTCTAAGGACAGAGGGTGTCGTATTGTCATACTGATATTCTGTACAAACTGTGAAGTCCACTGAGACAAATGTAACATTTGTGATATTGGGCTATATAAATAAACATTGATTGATTGATTGATTGATTATGAATGAACAGTATGAAGTTCAAAATAATATTTAACTGTTACAAAACGTAGTGCAACTGTAGAAGCTTGCTCTGTTGTCTCACTGAAAGAATAACTTTTACCACGTTTTTACAGACAATATTGAGAGATAAATAGTAGCAGTTCTCACTATGTGTTAAATATCTTTGCCTTCAATACATTAAATTAGAAAGCTGACAAAATCATATTGCTTGTTAACATCTAAATGTAACTTTTTGCATGGAAAAAACCCTCAACTTCACTGATGTGTAGGTGATTTAGTATTGTTTAATGGAATGTATATCAGTGTATTAAAGTCAATACTTCATTTATGTAAACCAATATCTTTCTTGATTCTTTGTACAGTATGAAAAAATTGTATTTGTACCTGTGCTGAAGTTCACTGCTGCGAGGAGTCCAGTTCTTTCTCTCACTCTTTGGTCCAGCCTGTCTGTGTAGCCGGTCTGGGCCTACTTCTCAGCAGACCCTTGCTACGACTCTGCATTGTGTTGTGTGTGTTTGATGGACAAGGAGATTCGGTTGTTGTCTTTAACCGAAACTGTGGCGTATTTATTCCTCTGCATGAAGTAAACACAATAATGCAGCAGCATTAATAAACATGGACGTCTGCAACACACCAGTCTCAGTCTGCCATACAAACAACTGAGAGACTAGTCCTTATAAAACATTCAGATATCAAATCTGTCACAATAGATCACAATACACTGTACAATTACAGTTACACTGGAAATGTATACACCACCGGCTAATTAGTATTTTTAGACATGTAAATAATACAATAAAATAAACACATAGTACAAAACACAATAGACCAAAACATGGGAGCAACAAACATACCTGCATGAAGTAAACACAATAATGCAGCAGCATTAATAAACATGGACGTCTGCAACACACCAGTCTGTGGTGGGGAAAAGACGCCATTAAACATGCTGCAGGTGCTGTGTGTGAGTCCTCACAAGTGCTGCTAAACAGTACACTTAACTAAAAGTTTGCTAAAACACTCAAACTTCTGCAAAACAACTACACAGCAACACATTAGCACCATGCAATGATATTATAACCTTGTTTCACAGTGTAAGATTATATAAACACTGTAAACATCATTTAGAACAGAAATCTACAAAGAGCACATGACAAACTCTCCTCACCTCAGTCTGCCATACAAACAACTGAGTGAGAGAGGGTGCAACGCAGGTAGATGACGTCACTGCCGAAAGTGAAGACTTCAAAATAAAAGCATTAGCTCCCAAAACGGTCTTTTGTAGTAAACATACCAAAATAAAAGTGACAATAAATAATATTGGAACAATAAAATAAAACGTGAGGGATTATTGGTGGAATGCATTCCTGTATATTTATATACCTGCTACATTCACCCCTCCTGAATTACACCAAAATCCTGAGCGGCTGACAGGACATAACACTGACAGGGACATTAACACTGCGTTAAAACTGGCACGGGTTCACATAAAGATACCATCTTCACAATCAGCTAGAAGCTACCTGGTAAACAGGTTCAGAGAAATCAAAAGGGTGATCAACCCTTAGTCCCCTCTTAGAATTGCTTGGTGCCGTGTACACCAAACTACCCGGCCTACTTGAGTTCCAAACCGTACTCGTGAGCACAGACAGTAAACAGTACATCACTTACAGTGACACATTGCAAAACGTAAAAAAACTAACGATAAAAAAAGAAACATCTCAATAAAAGAAAACAAACAAGAATAAATAATACAGCCCCTTCAGAACAGGGTAAGAAGAGACTGGGATCTCTTACTGAAAGAGTTTGCAAACCCCCTCATGCTGGTCGGCCTCTGAACCATTGTCTCTACAAAACGGCTGACTCTCTTAACAACCCTGCCAGCACGTGTCCTGACCACACCCTGCGTGTCTGCTTGAGTGGGTGCTTGACTGTCTCGGCCCTGTTCTGCAACTGTTGGTAAAGTGTCAGAAATAACGGTCGGGACATGGCCTGTGTCAACCATCGACACTGAGTCTGATGTGTCAACTGCTGACGCTGTAACCGGTCTGAATGACTGGACACTGCTTGCGTCGATCACTGATCCTGTATCTGGTACACTTGACTGATCTAGCTCTGCATCAGACTGATCTTCGTCTGTATCAGCTTCGTCACAGGACCGGTGACTGGCAGTGTCTTCCGGCCCACTCAGTGCCCATGCGCTTGTCCTATCCTCCGAACCCTCTTCCTCTTCCAAAGAGTTGACGAGATCCTCCATCCGAGACCCGTCCTCTGAATCATCAAGACTGTCCTCAGTCTCCGGCATTTCTCCTTGAGCAGATTCTATGGGTAGGAAGCTGATATCCAGGATAAGGTTGCGATGCACTACCTTTGTTTTACCCTTGTCATCTTCCAACATGTAGACATGAGTCTGTGGGTTGCTGTCCACGACAGTATAGACTGTTGGTTCCCACTTGTCCGCAAGTTTCTTCTTTCCCCTCTCACCTTTGTTGGCGAGAAGTACTCTGTCTCCCACGTTCAGGCAAGTCCCCTTGATCTTTCGATTGTAACCTCTGGCTTGTTTGTCTTGCTCCTTGATGGCATGCTTTCGAGCAATGTCTGCTGCTTCATGGAGGTGGGACATAAGCGTTGTTACATAGCTGCCATAGTCAACAACCACTGGGTCGTGTAGGACCTGTTTGAACATCACATCAACGGGGAGTCTTGGAACCCGACCAAACATTAGGTGGAAGGGTGCGTACCCAGTCGTCTCATGCACTGTCGCATTGTATGCAAATGTCAGGGTCTGGATTTGCTGGGGCCACTTGGCCTTCTCTCTCAGTGGCAGTGAACGGAGCATACCCCCCAGAGTCCTGTTAAATCTCTCAGTCCCTCCGTTCCCCATGGGGTGGTAGGCTGTAGTGTGTGACTTGGGGACACCCGATAGTTTAAGCAGTTCTGCGATGAGCTCACTCTCAAAGTTGGCTCCTTGATCTGTATGTATGCGCCCCGCAAACCCATACACACAGAAGACGTTGTCCCACAACTTCTTAGCAAGTTGTTTCGTTTGTTGGTTTGTGCAGGGAAAGGCATGGGCCAACTTTGTGAAGTGATCTGTCAGGACAAGAACATCTACTGAACGCTGCTTGCTATCTTCCGCACTCCAGAAATCCAAACACACTAGTTCCATAGGAGCGGTGGTCCTGATACTTTCAAGCGGAGCTCTGGCAGAAGGATCCGGTGTCTTGGCCAGGATGCACCTCTGGCAGCACTTCACATAGTCCTTAATTTGGTGCTCCATTCTAGGCCAGAAGAAGCATGGTCTTGTCAGGTAAATCGTTCTTGCCTGCCCTTGATGACCGGCCAAGTCATGTACACCACGCAAGGCCTTGTCTACCAGACTTTGGGGCAAGACAAACTGACGCCTCTTCTGTTTGCTCAAGGGATCCTTGGTGACTCTATAGAGCACTCCATCAATGACATTAAGTCTCTCCCACTGCTTGATGAGTACCAGAGCACTTGTGTCCAGACCGTCTCTCTCCCGCCTTGAGGGTCTTCTCTGTCGACTCAGAAAAGGCATGACTCTAGAGATGCCAGGGTCAAGCCCTTGGCTTTTTCGGAGCTCTTCCAGGGAGAAGGCAGGTAGCAGATCCTGCCCTGGTGGAACAAGGTGTTGAACGGACTGGATCAACTCTGTCGCCCTGGACTCTGCAGCTGCATCCCAGTGGTCATGAGAATCAAGGACAGCTTTCACAATGTTGTTACACAGGGGCGGGGAACAATGGGACTGAGTCACAGCACCTTGTTTTGACCTCTTCGTCCGCTGACACTGGACCTTTAAGCGAAAGACATCCTGAACTCCATTTTCTCCAACTTCATCAGATTCGGCAAGCAGATTGCCATAGGACTCTGTAACAAGTCTACGCCCAACTGTCTTGGCAAACGGGTCCCGACTGAGAGCATCAGCCACTACGTTCTTGGTTCCTGCAATGTGCTTCAGACTGAAAGTATAAGGAGCGAGCTTTGCGACCCATCGTTGTTCGCAGGCGTCGAGTTTGGGCTTAGTCATTATGTATGTGAGTGGATTATTGTCCGTCCATACTGTGAAGGAATTGCCCTTCAGCCAATGGCTGAATTTGTCACACACACTCCACTTCAACGCCAAAAACTCAAGCCGGTGAGCTGGATAATTCTTCTGAGAGCTGCTCAGTGTCTTACTTGCGAAAGCTATGGGACGGGCTTTACTTTCACCAGCTGCTACTTGTGACAACACTGCGCCAAGCCCGTCCAAGGAAGCATCAGTTGACAGAATCAGGGGACGTGAGAAATCAGGATGTGCAAGAACCACACAGTCCAGCAGACTTTCTTTAAGACTGTCAAAGGCGATGTCACACTCTAGAGTCCAGTCATCAGGTTTCAGTTTCCTGAATGTTCCTGCCTTCACATTCACTTTCACTTTCATCCTTCCTCTTCTCTTTTGTCCAGCAGTCAGAGCAAAGAGTGGCTTGGCAATGGAAGAGCAATTAGGGATGAAGTGCTGGTAGAAGAACACCATGCCCAAATAGGATTTGATCCTCCTTACTGAGGGTGTACATCCGTCATCTTCCATGAGATCAGACTTCGACATAGTGGATATGACTTCCACCTTTGCGGGATCCACAGCTACTCCGCCGCCATCTATGATATGACCCAAAAACTTGACAGACGATCGCATCAGGTGACACTTCTTAGGACTCAACTTGAGGTTGTTGTCTCGCAGGCGCTGGAAGACGACCTCCAGTCTCTGTAGGGCCTCCTCTTCAGTTGATGCGAAAACAAGCAAGTCATCCAAATAACATAATAAGCTGCTGAAGTTCATGTCCCCAAATATACTCAGCATCATGCGCATAAATGAGGCAGGACTATTGCACAGTCCCTGCGGCATCCTGTTATACTCATGCAAGCCTAGCGGTGTGGTGAAGGCTGTGTAGTTTTTGTCCTCTTCAGCCATGGGGACGTTGTAGAAGCCGGACGTTAAGTCCATCGTGCTGAAGAAGGTGTTCCCTCCCAAGGCAGCCAAGCAGTCTGACTGATGTGGAAGAGGATGGGCGTCCTTGAGTGTTCTCGCATTCAACCACCGGAAATCGGTGCAGATCCTCAAGTTTCCGTCCTTCTTCCATACCATCACCAGTGGTGAGGCATACTCATTCACAGATTTCCGAATGATCCCTTGCTCCTCCATGTCTGTCAAGACTTGACGTAGTTTTTGGTAGTGAGCAGGGGGTACTCTCCGGTAAGGAAGGCGGAATGGGCGATCATCAGTAAGTCGAATGCGGTGGACAAAGCCCTTCGTCTCACCGCAGTCCATTTCATGCTTGGAGAAGACATCGTTGTAACACTCGAGCAGTTGGACTAACTTCTCCTTCCCTGTGTGGCTAGTATGACAAGGTTGTATGTCAAGTTTGTCAAGGCCAACATCTCGCAGCCTCTGTTCGAGATCTGAAGGACTGGTTGGTGTATGGTGCTTGCCTGGGACAGCCTTGTCAATCTGACTAGAGCCTTGGAGGAGCTCAAAATCTTCTACAGCTAAGCAGGGGGACACATCTGCCAGTTTACAGTTCCTCTTCAGCGTAACTGGTCTATCAGACAGATTGGTGACCTTCATGGGGACCCACCTATCACCCCACAGAGGTGTCACGATCCGGCCAACCATGATGTTACGTGGCATGGACTTGGATGAGGTCGGCTCAACTATCACAGTGCTTCCCGGTGACATGGGAGTATCATTAGGTAGCTTACCCCAAACGAGGTGTTCTTGCATTGCTAGGAGAGTGACTGACTGCTTCAGCTTGACTGTGCCAATTTTGTCTGGTAGCTCCTCACCCCTCCAACGGGATGTGTTCGCCATGAGGTCCAAGAACTGTTCACACTCTGGGGATGAGGAAAGACTGCAAACGGAGATAAGCCGCCAGTAATCATCACTGTTCTTCAACTTGCGCATGAGAAACTTGATCACATTTGTGCCAATGATGAGATCATCTCGCTGGCCTGACACCACAAGAACTGGAATGATGCAGCTCTCCCCATACACCTTCAGTTCAACTTCGTACATGCACTTCGGTTTAGTGAGTTTCCCTCCACACCCAACTAAAACCACTTCCTGAGTCATCGGTCTTGGTTCTGACAATACTTTTTCACTCAGCATCTTTTCCACTGCTTCTTCACTGAAAGTACAGGCCATGGAACCTGAATCAAGCATTCCCTGCATCTGGAACATATTATTCACATTGACTGGAGCATAGAATAGCCCATCATATGGCTCAACTCTATGCGTGTTCTGTGCTATCATCGTCACACCAGCCGGTGCTGCACCGCACAACTTCACATAACACTGTTCATATTCACTGTCACTTCTGAGGGTTTGTTTGTCCTCACCCACACGTCCCCTCTCCAAATGTGGGCCAGTCAGTTTAAAGGCTGCTGCTCTCGAGGTGAATGTGCGGCCTGGTCCTCCCGTCCGGGAGTGTAACTCTGACAGTCTTTCTTGATATGGCCAGGCTTAAAACAAGACAAGCACAGGCGCTCCCGCCGGCAGTGTGCTAGAGTGGAGTGTTCCATAGACTTGCATACCTTGCAGTGTTTTCTCTGGTCAGACGGGTGCTGCCTATACATTGGCTGGTTGTTTTGAGCCATCGGCTGGCTGTTCTGAGCCATCGCCTGGCTGTTCTGAGCTAGTGTGCGGTCAAGCAGGCCAATCAAAGTCTTTAGGCAATTACCATCAAACTGAGGAGCAGATGTGACATTCGCTTCAGCCTGGACAGGGGGCAACACTGGAAGGCTAGGCATAGACACCTCCTCAGACACAGGTGTTTGAACATAAGCTGCCACATGTCTTGCTGCGCTGGGGCGGTTTGGTCTGGTGTTCAGCTGTTCTCTCATTTCGATTTGATAACGGTCAACATGCTCCTGTATTTCACCAGCTGTCCACTTCTCTGGCGCTTTGAACCGCAACACTGCAGCCAGGGAGGGATCTGGACAATACTTGACAAACATCATGGTTACTTCTCGACGGGGATCATCAATATGTCTCCCATGTCTGCTCAAGCCCTCCTCAGCTGCATCAACAGCTTTGTTAAGGCGGATCCAGTACTCGACAGGGTCCTCTCCTGCTACAGGCACAGTGCTGTAGAAGTCTGCAAGGGGCATACTCGAACATGACACACCACCAAAATGCTGTTTCAATATGTCAGTTATAACTTTTGGGTTCTCGTGAGGCTTCAATAACAGATTGCTACGGAGCGTTATCTTCACAATGTCTCTTGCTTTGCCCATTAATCTAGTCAACATCTCCTGATGCTGCTCACCCAGCTGTATGCTCCTCTTCCTTAAGTACGTATCCATGAGCTCCTCCCACTCATGCACTGAGAGCTTGTCAGACCCATCTCCTCTGTACACAGGAGGCTCTCTCACATCGGACTGCATGACTAACTTCACACCAGTCAGGTTAAGTGTGGAGTCAACGCGCGACTGGCCTGCACCTGAGTTCTGAACCCGTGCTTGACTGGCTTCATTCGCTTGACTCTCTTCCTTTAACTGAGCTGATATAGACTGTCCCACTTGCTGGGCGATGTGTGCGATGAGATCACTCAAAGCTGGGTCACTCCTGTCTGGGATGGCCGAAAGTGAAAAGGTAGGTCTGTCGGTAAGGGACGGGTGGCTAGGTAGACGGGTGGAGGTGAGAACTGGGGAACCTCCATTGTCTGGAACAATAACTGGGCGGGTGTAGCTGGGCGCTGGCGACATCATGTCGCCTGGACTTGCAACTGAAGAATTAAACAGCTGTGCCCCCCTCCCAAAAGAGTTAAACAGCGGTGCACCCCTCCCCAAACCAGCAACTGGAGAGTTAAATAATTCCAAACCAGGAAGTTGCGCCCCCCTCCCAAAACCAGAAACATTTTGAACAGCTTTCCCCATTACATTGAAATCCATCTCTTTTTTTGTTTCAAAAAAACGTAGTTAATGTCAACAAAAACAGAAAATACTGATTCACAATGGACAATTTTTTCAATGTATTTTTCTTTCACTTGACACACATTTTTCCAGAAAGAACACAATGTCCTTGTAACTGTGATAAAGCCACTTCAATATAACCTTCATAAGGGAACCTCTTTTTTTGTTGTTGTTTTGACGTCCGACAACCTCCGGTGACCAAGCTGGTGTTGATCCACGATGTGATCCGGGTCACGGCACCAATGTAGCCGGTCTGGGCCTACTTCTCAGCAGACCCTTGCTACGACTCTGCGTTGTGTTGTGCGTGTTTGATGGACAAGGAGATTCGGTTGTTGTCTTTAACCGAAACTGTGGCGTATTTATTCCTCTGCATGAAGTAAACACAATAATGCAGCAGCATTAATAAACATGGACGTCTGCAACACACCAGTCTCAGTCTGCCATACAAACAACTGAGAGACTAGTCCTTATAAAACATTCAGATATCAAATCTGTCACAATAGATCACAATACACTGTACACTTATACACTGGAAATGTATACACCACCGGCTAATTAGCATTTTTAGACATGTAAATAAAACAATAAAATAAACACATAGTACAAAACACAATAGACCAAAACATGGGAGCAACAAACATACCTGCATGAAGTAAACACAATAATGCAGCAGCATTAATAAACATGGACGTCTGCAACACACCAGTCTGTGGTGGGGAAAAGACGCCATTAAACATGCTGCAGGTGCTGTGTGTGAGTCCTCACAAGTGCTGCTAAACAGTACACTTAACTAAAAGTTTGCTAAAACACTCAAACTTCTGCAAAACAACTACACAGCAACACATTAGCACCATGGAATGATATTATAACCTTGTTTCACAGTTTAAGATTATATAAACACAGTAAACATCATTTAGAACAGAAATCTACAAAGAGCACAAGACAAACTCTCCTCACCTCAGTCTGCCATACAAACAACTGAGTGAGAGAGGGTGCAACGCAGGTAGATGACGTCACTGCCGAAAGTGAAGACTTCAAAATAAAAGCATTAGCTCCCAAAACGGTCTTTTGTAGTAAACATACCAAAATAAAAGTGACAATAAATAATATTGGAACAATAAAATAAAACGTGAGGGATTATTGGTGGAATGCATTCCTGTATATTTATATACCTGCTACATTTGCATCACCTGGACACCTTAAACAAACAGATATATATATGTAAAATACCATGTGTACAAACAATATAACTGATTATTTTCTGTTGAACATGTTGGATTGTGTATTGTCCGAGTCAGGGTCCTTTTTATTTTACTGTAACTTTGGAAGTTGTGTTGTGTAAGCTCAATAATGAACTCCAGCTCAACCAATCATATTGTAATATCTAAGTAATCATCTTGAAATATGACATTAATAATTTTAATATACACACATCTTATTGTGAGGTTGATTTCACATACACTACTTCGACATTAGCTTGTCTACATACTTGAGCATAGCCAATTTAAATTAACCTTAGCGATGTATACAGTTCCTACCTACATAATAAAATATCTCTCTAAGTTACAAGGGTGACCTTATTTTATCAACCTCAAACAGAAGCCGTTTGTTCTACAGTATTATCCCACTTAACGCTTAACACTTGTCTATTTCGTTTTAACCTTTATATATACAGTCTATGATTTTAACTTGGAGGCTACGATTAACATCGTTAGCACCGATGTAGCTACCACTCGCTTACACGCTAACCCAAGCCTTAACATTCATTAGGTAGCTGATTCAAATCATTAACGCATAAATAAAGTACTCAAATTTCCCTTACCGCAAAACCGCATTAATGCACCGTCTGTTTTAACCGCAGAGCGAGTCACAATAGTCCGATATATAAGCATGAAGAACAAGCAACCACGGCCGGATCAAGTTGTGTTCCCTGGATGAACTGAGAATGCAGATTCCCTGTAGCTAGCTTCACGGAGCAGCTAGCAGAGAGACAAGAAGCTAGCAGCAGCAGTCATTGAACGGAGCTGTCACTCAATGTAACCACGCCCTAATTTATGCATAACTTTAAGACTGAATATTAATTAAACAGATGAGTTGAGAAAAAATTCACTCCAGGATCCAAGGGGGAATCTAACTATACTGAGAATAAAATGTTTTGAAACCACGATGTAAACATGTTTATTTCTGCTGTAAAGTTGGGCATTTTAACATGGGGGTCTATGGAAATTGCTCCCTTCTGCAGACTGCTCCTACTGGCCACTAGATGAACTGCAGTTTGAGGCACTTCCTGATTCGCATCCCGGAAGTGGCCCAGAGTTTGCCGCTTGGTACAAACTAGGGTTTCCCATTAATGTACCGGGCGCTACAGTGGAATACGCACATACACAGTGTACCCGCGACTCTTACAATGAAGGCTCGATGATCAGCTCACAGCATATAAAATGGCATAGGCCTATAGGTGTAAGCAAAGGTAAAGTGCTATTTTATAAGTATGGGGGGGGTCCTCACCATACTTGCCAACCTTTAGACCTCAGAAATCGGGAGCATTTCAAAATGCGAAATTGGGGGGGGGGGGGGGGGGGGGGTGCTAGTGGTTCGCCGGAGCTGTTAGATTAACATTAACATGCTTATTGTAGTTGTAAGTGCACTGCCTTGCGGCCTGTAGCACCGTCCTTGATGGAGCATATGTGTGGGCTGGACCTGTATTTTACAGTAAAGGAGTGAGCAGAGAGTAGAGTAGTTGTCGATTCTTGTTCTGTTTTCTGTGAATATCTGCCTCACCCTCTCAGACTTTGAGTTGCGCGCGCTACTAAAGAGACGTGTTACCATGGAAACCAAACAATGGTGTAGGTGTATTAAAGTCCGAGTGGAAACAGTCGTGTGTAAATCTGATTTTGTCAGAAATCGGGAGAAATGCGGGAGAAATATGACCCCGGGAGGGAACCGGGAGAGGACAATGAAATCGGGAGTCTCCCGCGAAAATCGGGAGGGTTGACAAGTATGGTCCTCACCTACAGGGGGTCCGGGGGCGTGCTCCCCTGTGAAGATTTTTCTTTTTTTAAAGGTGACCTATCATGCAAAATGCACTTTTGTACGTCTTTTATACATGAATATGTGTCCCCGGTGTTCCAGGGAACTCACCAAGTGTCAGAAAACACAACCCTCTCTATTTTCCTCCATACCCAAATCTCTTAAAAAGGGTCTGCAACGGATTTGATAAAGATATTTAACACATAGTGAGAACTGCTACTATTTATCTCTCAATATTGTCTGTAAAAACGTGGTAAAAGTTATTCTTTCAGTGAGACAACAGAGCAAGCTTCTACAGTTGCACTACGTTTTGTAACAGTTAAATATTATTTTGATAATAAAATATATTTCAATGTTGATGAAATTTCATACTGTTCATTCATAATCTGATTACAATTACAAAATAATTATATCTACAGCCCCTAAACACACAAACACACCGCTTTCATAAATAACACACTTGTTCTGCAATAATGTTTTATGTTTCCTGTAATTTTTGTTAGGAAAGGACATGCCTGAAAGACATCCCCTCTTTCTCTGAGGGTCAAGAAGAACATCCAAGAGGAAAATTAAAAGCTGATTTTATGAGATTTTAAGACCAGTACAGGACATTCACTAAGAAACTACTTTTATTGTGAAAACAAAGATCTGCACACCAAATATTTTTGTAGTCTATCAGGACCATCATTTGTTTGTGACGCTGCCTGCACCTCAGTGAAGGGGTGGTTATACTCAGGCTTATAAAGTGTGGCGAAAAACATAGTCAGCTGATGGGATGCATCTATTTCCACATCTACACTCCATCCGCTGATTATTTCTATTTGCCTCACTTTATGAGCTTCACAACACTTGTGCCTTGTACCGCAGTGTTTGCAACGTTACAAATAAATTGGGCCAATCTTCAGTCAGATGTGAATGTGTAATCTATTTTCATTAAGAATAATGGACGAAAGGAGTGCAAATACAAATACAATTTATTGAAATGTGAACCAAAAGTTAATCAAAAATGTTTTAAATAAAAAGCACATATGGACAGAAGGTGTAAAGCCTACATACATTAAATGTATAAGTAAACACATTTAGTCAAATAACGTGACAGACTAGGCCTGTGCAGTTGGTATCAGCTTTGCCCAGCATGGGCTCCTCCATCAGGCCTGGACCTCCTCGCTGATGAAAGACCCTCAGTCCTCTCCAAACCAACAGACAGGACGTCCATCACACAGAGGTTTCTCCCTGAAGTCTCTGCATCTCTATTGATACCACGCTGTCTCAATCCGTCCACACTGAATATGAGGGGAAAAAATAATAAACAAATAATAAATGCTTTAGACAATAAGAAATATAAAGTTGACTGTTGAGTTGCTCAGTTTTTTTAGATTGTCAATACTATTACTATATAACTAATGTATCAGGTTAAGAGGCACCTTCAAATAAAGATTGGTCTTTAAATACATGTTGTCTCTTGAATTGTTTGTCTAAAGTCAAGGATCTAGAACTGGTACTTAGTTTTAAGGATACAGTCTGGTTATTATGCTGTTCGGAGGAGGCCTCACAGGTAAGAGTACTAACTAGCTACCATCACATGTACCTTAGCTTGACTTAAATGTATTAAACGTATAATTAAGTGATGGCAAAATATAAATAACTAATGTCATGCAAACATATTTAATATTTGCTTGATTCCAGAGTTGAATTTAGCACAATTGCATACAAACATCAAGGGATTTTAAGATTCTGAAGTCTTCGTTCTAAATAGAAAATAGCATGGATAATTTACAAAGGCTTTAAAAACACAGCAGGAGCCCAAGACAATTATAAAACGTGTCATTATTTCAGTACAGTTCAATTGGTTTTATTTTCATAAACGGTTATCAACCGTTAGTGCCAAAGCAGTAGGCTACAATCTATTAATTACTGCTGTAGACTACAACCACTACTTGTTTAGCTAGCATAAACTCAACAAAGCTAGCGTTAGCTGGCTAACTGACGTTATTTTGCCGCTAAACTGCACAATATAAAACGGTGGTCTTTAAAGCGGATTTAATCCTCAATCACAATAATAATATTCAAAGTAGTACTGGGCAAGTAATGGACAAAACTTACCGTTGATTGACGCGCCATGTCAGCGGACTGGTAGCAACACAACCGTTAGCCCCGCAGTCAAGCCTCGTCGTTCTGATAGCTCCGCCCCTTCGCTCCAACCCCCCTCCCTCCTCCCACATCTACAGCTGATCTACAGGTGAAAATTACTTTTGCGACACATTTATCGCAAGAAGTGTAGCAAAAGTCAAGACCGCAGATTCGTCGATTTATACTGCCACAGAGCAGATTCGTCAAGTTGTAATGACTGATTTGAGAGGTTGTAATAACCAAGTTGCAGTTGTAATGGAAAATATATTTTAAAAATATGTATTTTTCTGCAAGTTAACATTTCATCACTAAGTTCATTTTTTTTCTACAAGCTACAAAACTTTTTTTTTTTTCTGTGACTTCAAATTTGGTTCACAGTTAGGTGGATATTTTATACAAGTGTACATTTGGTTCACAGTTACGTGGATATTTTATACAAGTGTAAATGCATGCACACAAGCTCAGATTTTTTTTCTGCAAGTGCTCACATCAGGTTTTACACGCTCTCGCATTTTGCAAAATATCTACCTTCATAACAAAGAGTCCCTTACCTCACTGAGCTGTAGTTATCTCTCTCAGTCTGACAGGAGAGAGCTCTCCCTCTCATTGTTTGAGAAACAGCTTCTAATATTCATTAGCTAGCTAACCAGATGCTAACAACAACAATGCAAATAGTGAGTTTGGTAGAAATATACTGTATAATAGTAAAGTTATTTAAGATGATGCCATAGTTATTGAAGATTTACATTATACATATTCCCCAAAATTATTCAAAAGCATATTCTTCCAAACTCCTTGCTGTAGTATGACCACCAGGAGACTATTGATGTGTGTGGTGAGTTTGGTGGTAATAAGCTGTATAATAGTGTTTGAATATTATTGTATTGTTTTTTCGGAGTTGCACTTTGCAGACGGTCCCTGAGCACTCGTTTTTCTCCGGCTGCGGATAGAGACCAATGTAATGTGTCCAGCTCGGAGGACGTTGCGTATTGGCTTTTTTTGATCAAAATATGATTGTGGTTCATTGTCAACCTTACCACGGTACTTAGGAGACGTCATTTGTGTCTGAATAACGTTTTGTTCATGAGTTATTGATCCGTTAAATCCGAATCTCCCAATATCGTTCCAACTTTACTTAACTAAGCAGAAGACCGTCTCATTTTGGGGAACATCGTGTTGGTGAACACGTATCAATAGATGAATTTTATTTCGTGACTATAACACGGCAGTATATAAATAAAGCTTTATTGTATATCAACCCAGTCTATATATACTGTTATTTCACACACGCCAAATGGATGCTGTTTTGTAGTTTTACATTGACTATTAGCAGTTTATAAATAAAGCTGTATTGTACATCAGTCTATATATATATATATATATTAGGGATGCTCCGATCGATCGGTCACCGATCGAGATCGGCTGATACTCACTCTCTACCGATCGATCGGTGCTCTCTAAACATGCCGATCGCGAGTGCCGATCGCGAGTGCCAATCGCGAGAGCCGATCGCATTGCGTAAAATACATGACACTTTTCTCTGTGGGCGGCAAAACAAGCTCGCCAAAATGAATTCACCGGTCTGGCATTATTTTAAGGTGTCCGAAAAAGACAGTAAAATAACGGTATGCAAGGTGTGTGTGAAGCAGAAATCCTGCAGCTCCGCCCGCGGTGACGGACCGGTGAGCTGAGCGAAACACACAAGAGTTAGACCTAACACACTTAGCTATTTTATCTACCTCTGGAACAAGATAAACTAGTTATAAATATATTTATTCTTCACTGTCGGGTCACTCAGTGAGCTGATCCACACAGCAGCATTGGAAGCTTCTTCAGACACGCCCACCTCCAAGCTTTTTCCAAAGCCGCTGTGTGGACGGGCCGGGAGAGAGGGGGAGAGAGAGAGGGAGAGAGGAAAAGAAGTGTTATTATCCAAAGTGAATGTAAACTTGAATAATGTACATCATTTTAATGTAATAATTAAGTTGATTGTTGTTTGTGGAAGCTCCAGTGAATGAGCCCCATTAACTGAGTTTTAAACATCACTTTAAATGGAAGATTTAAAGTGATGTTTAAATCTTCCATTTAGGCCCCGCCCACTCGATCGGATCGGCGATCGGTATCGGCCGATACTGATTCCGGCGATCGGCCCCAAAATTGGCGATCGGAGCATCCCTAATATATATGTGTGTATACTGTTATTTCACACACGCTAAATGGAGGAATTATTTCTGATTTGAGTTACATTTTTGAAGGAATAAGCCAGTGAGGTAATCGATTTTGTTTTTTCCAAATTTGTTTTCAAAGGAATGAAGACGAGTATCAAATGGCTTCTGGATCACAGCCATCAACATCTGCCTCATCCGAGCTACGACGTGCATCAGATCAGTATACAGTTGCCCCAGAGCCATCAACATCTGCCTCATCCGAGCTACGACGTGCATCAGATCAGCATACAGTTGCCCCAGAGCCATCAACATCCAAGCTACGCCGCCGGACGTCTGCATCAGTATTAACTCAGCCTCCCTCTGCATCTTCTGATTCAGTGGAGAGACTGTCAGGAGGAAAGTGAAACGGGCTGGTGTGTGGCAGACTAAGATTGTTACCGTTCCTGACGCTGTGGTGGACTAAAACAGAAGCATCCCGTGGATGTGTCCGATGCTTTGATTGGGTACTACAGCGCTCACCACAAAACCATGAAATGGTACAAGACTTTTTTTTACCATTTTCTGGACATTGCTGTGGTGAACAGCTTCCTTCTCCACAAGGAGCTGCACAAGATGAGGGGTGACCCGGGCAGGACAAAGCCACACACCCAGAGGTCCTTCAGGGAGCAGCTTGCTGCAGACATGAGGGGTGAAATCCCAGCAGCACCACCACCACTCCCCCCATCATCACTCGTATGCATTCACTCGTAAGTGCCTGGTCCCTCTGTGCCTCAATTCAAAGAAGAACTGTTTTGAGGCGTGGCACACCTCTGACTAAACACATTCAGGTTTTGTGCACATTTTTGCTTCTTTTTTTTTCCCGTGCCAGTGTTTACAAAAAAAATGTTTGTGGTTTTAGTGTAGTTTTATTGTATAGTGTGTTCTTTTTTAAATAAATCTGCTCCTGTTGGAGACACATTTATCCTATGTTTCCTAATTGTTATTGTGTAAGTAAACCTTCCTAGAAGTGTTAGTTGGGTGATAAATATGTAAGAACTGTGGCAAAGTCCACACACAGACACACACACACACAACATTTACAATAAAAAAAGAAATGTTATCTTAAAAAATATATTTTTTTATTTTAAATGATTTTCTTTTTTAGAAAAACACTTTTATTTGGATGGAATGATACGGAGCCCCTAAAGGGACATGAAAAA
This sequence comes from Notothenia rossii, assembly GCF_949606895.1. Lineage (NCBI taxonomy): Eukaryota > Metazoa > Chordata > Actinopteri > Perciformes > Nototheniidae > Notothenia > Notothenia rossii. Next base: position 63,012,403 of record NC_136902.1, read on the forward strand.
AAAACTAACTCGTGCGCACGAGATACTTTCTCGTGAGCACTAGAAACTTTCTCGTGGGCACGAGAAACTAACCCGTTATCCTAATTTTTTTTTTTTTTTTTTAGAAAGTTACCGATGCACCAAGGAGGAAGTGGAACACATAGGAGACAACACTGCAGACTGTTAGGCTATGTTTACATGGGGAAATGACAGTGCATACATTATTTGAGATATATTTCAAACTGAGACTTCATTTTATGGACATTTCGGCCAGGGGTGTAGAGCTATTTGTTTAAGTACCGGATTGGCAAAACAGGAGAGTGTGTAAACCAGTCTGCTTTGATCTATGAATTAATGTCCGTGACTCTCAGAGAACCTGCTGCCCGCAGCTGTTTTAAAGGGAAACTGGCGGACTGGCCATCGGGACGTTCAGGACGAATCCAAAGGGCCGGAACCGAAGTGGGCCGTTCGGGCCACTAGTTCCACCGTTTCCCCGCAGCGAGGCTCCCCCCATTGACAGCTCACTAGCCCCCCCCCCCCCCCCCCCCTGTTGACAGTTTACGTGGGCTGGGCTGGGTGAGATTCCCGAGATGATTTTTAGTCCCAGTCCGCCCATCATGCGCCCTGGTGACCGGACATCTCCTTCATAAAACTAATACAAGAGGGAGTAATCGGGCTGTTCGATGTGTGTAGAGGTGTGTGTGTGTGTGTGTGTGTGTGTGTGTGTGTGTGTGTGTGTGTGTGTGTGTGTGTGTGTGTGTGTGTGTGTGTGTGTGTGTGTGTGTGTGTGTGTGTGTGTGTGTGGTTAAGACGTAACAGCCTGTGGTCACTCGTTATAGTTGTTCAATGAAGGTAAACACAGAGTAGGCGGTGCGTAAGAGCTCTTTGAGCGCTGGAGCTGCTCTTCTCTGAGTTACACGTCCCGCTGCCTCCTGGAGTGAGCACACACCCCTTGCCGAAATGTCCTTAAAGTGAAGTCTGAGTACGAAATATATCTGAAATAATGTACTCACTGTCATTTCCACACGTAAACATAACAGTCTGCAATTAAATGGTTGTCTCCTGTGCTCATGAGAAAGTATCTTGTGCGCACGCGAAACTTTCTCGTGCGCACGAGATACAAACCCGTTATCCTGGCATTTTCGAGCCTGAAACCTGAAAAACAGGCTTGGTGCTTAACAGGTTAAAAAATAAATCATTATTATATTAATATTTACAATAACAACCGACCGTCGTGGTACAGCATTTGCTTGGCATTTCCGGGTATTTGGGCCATGTTAACAATACCGTGTAACTGTCACGTTTGAAGGGACGAAATCGTGACATCTTCACGTCTCCCAGCATGGTAAATGGTAATAAATGACTATTCATAATAGGGCTGCACGATATTGAAAAAAACTGACATTGCGATATTTTTTTCCCCTGCGATACATATCGCTTTTTTTTAAAACTATATTTAACTGGATGAAGGATTTTAGTCACGGACGTCTGGATCTTAACTGGTTGACTCATCATGCCTTAAGTCATGATCTAACATGTCATGATAATGCATGTTGCTTACCCTCAAATAAGTGGGTTCATCTGAAAATGAAGAAGAGAAGAACCTTTTTCTATCCAAAATAGTTCCAGATGGCAGATGATCGCCGGTATTGTCCTCCTAATCCTCGCTAATTCTTTAACAGTGTTTTGATGGTCTGCAAACTAGCGGGGCGGGGCCTGCTGTGATCTGATCAAGAATGATTGTGATTGGTGGTTTGCTGTGCATGCAGAGCCTGCATGTCATTCACTCAAGTACCCCTGACATGAGAGCCCGAGGAGAGAATATCGACCTTCTTTGCAGCAAAGACAGAAGAGGACAGTGCAATGCAGAAACCTTCAAGTTGGAGATCTAGTTCTGCTCAGAGACAACCAGGTAACCCGCAACTGCTGGCCTATGGCCAGGATCATATCCACATTTCTTGGAAAGGATGGAAATGTAAGAAAAGTCGAAGTGAAGAAGACGGGCCAAGGCACGATTAAGACATTTCTCAGACCAATTGCAGAAGTTGATCTGCTTCTGCCAGAAGACTGATTCTAAGTTTAGTGACCTCACAGAGGTCAGGGGGGGAGTGTGCTGTCTTAAAGGCATTTTATAATGTTATAATTTATTTGCAGTTCATAAAGTCACCACTAGGAGTGCTAATGCTCATGTTATCTTTAAGTTCGCCGTTCTTAGCGTCACTTCCGGTTTACAGCATCGCCACTTCCGGTTTAACGTTAGAGAAACGGCATGGCCAGAGTGTATTTCTCCAAATATAATCTGCTTCCATCCACAAGAAACATCCTAGAGGCAATGCTGTAAGTTTGTCTATTTGACCTATTTCATGTGGAAGATCATTTATTAGGAAGAATATTGTTACAAAGATCATTGATTAGTTATGATTTATTTACAACTATGTGAAACACTGTAAAGAATGCAGGAAAGCAATTTAAGTTTGTATTTACATTAAGAACAATGTATTGTGTTTATTTACAGTTTTCACCGCCATGTCTATGAAGAATTGTGACAGTAAACGGTCAAAACTACTACGACTGTCTTCATTGGCTGCGGTTTAACTCAGTGATTACACCAGAGTTTCAACACACTGCATGAGAACACTACAACAGTAACAAAAAGTCAAGTTTGTACGTACTGTGTGGAGCCGGTATTAAGTGTAGTGAAAAAGACAACAACCTTTTATAATAGGGATTTACAAATGTTAACCCTAACCCTGGGAAATATAAAGCACCTTTTTGATATTCATACGATTGATTCATGTTCATTCATAAATACCTTTTTAGAATCATAGAAAATAATGCAATTTGTCTTCATGTCTGTCCTTCTATTCTGACCTATTTTTATTTTTATTTTACCTTTATTTAACCAGGATAGGTCTCCTATTCCTATTATAGATGGCAAATACGTATCCTTTTATGGACTCAGGGTCTTCTGAGTCAGTCATTGAAGAGATCCGGATCATACGAGTCATTTGAGTCATATGAGTCAGCATCACCAAGAGTGTAGAAATCCTACTGGTGAAACCGAAAACTTGTTGCATATTAAACCAACGTTACATTAATCTCCGCTACACAGTGTCTTTTGCTTTAATAAAAAATGTTGATCACAAAAGAAAAGGGTTATTTTGCGAATCTGAGTGTGCTGTTGACTTGTGCCTGACTGTTATACGGTTACGGCTCTGAGTCTGCACGAGTCTGCTATGTTTTGCACAGTGAGTCAGGATTTGCGAATCTGAGTCTGCTGTTGACTCGTCATAGCTGTGGGAAGTAGGGGTGCAGGAGCTGCAAAACCCTGTCCGAATGGTGTACATTTGAAAAACTTCATGTTACTGTTGAATTCTCTCCCCACTTTTGGCCGGCCCGCACCCACTAAGTAAAATGATTTCCCGCGGCTATGCTTGTGCATGACGAGTCTGGATCTGCTATACGGTTACGGCTCTGAGATTGAGTCCCCCACGAGTCTGCAGGAAGTGAAGTCAGGATTTGCGAATCTGAGTCTGCTGTTGAGTCGTGCATGATGACGAGTCTGCCTGGATCTCTGGATCTCTGTATCTGCTACGGTTTACGGCTCTGAGTCTGCACGAGTCTGCAGGAAGTTTCACTGATCCGCGTCCCCTGAGCCAAACGATAACTTCTGGCAGCTATCCTACTTGCTAAAGGCTAGGTAGATGGACTGGGGTACGTTGAAATGTGATTTTACATGTTATAAGGAGAATAGCGAGTGACGCAATTTATAGTTTTAATTTGAATGTCACCAGGTGTAGGACTCAAAGGACTCGTGTTAATCGAGAGGGGAGACTCGTCATGACCAGCTCATTACTAGGATCCGGGTTAATGATCCGGATGAATCAGGACTCGCCCATCTCTAATTCCTGTAATATGTAGAGGTAGGTCGTAGCGGACGTTGGCGTGAATGGGGGTTTGGTTTAGGAAATAAAATGTATACATTGTGTTTTTGTTCTGAAATGGCAACACCTTGTCTGTACATGCAGATAATAATACCAAAAAAAAGATCTATTTATTTTTATATTTATTGATGTATAGTACTTTTTTCTCTCCTGTGCTGAACACAACATCTCCTTAATGTTTATATGCATATGAATAAACATTTTGCTTTTTGGTTAGCCTTCATCATCTATTCTCTTTGGAAATGTGTAGTATGTATACCTTCTATTCGTGTGTAGACTTGTGACAAGCACAACAAGTGTTTATTGTGGGTAAACCTGTAGTCCATTAAGCTCAGCTGTAGCCGCCTTGGGTCTGTGCTAGTCTTGAAGGTGACTGGAGAGTAAGTATGACATCATCGCCGTGGATAGGAGACAACCAATAATAGCAGCTTGTGCTGAGCGCTGCAGAGCTGCTCAGTTCACTCTTTGGCCTGGCTGATGTCATGGGACCCTGGCTGTTATCAGGGCGTTAGCATGCGGAGAGGATATGGAGAGGCTAAAGGGATGAGTTGTAACTTTAGTCCTGACACCCCAACAACCGTCCGAAGAAGCAAAAGAGAGGAAAGAATCTGTGGTCCCAGGCTCATTTGGAGCGGAGCCTAATTGAATTAGGGCTGAATGAGAACACGGAAGAAGATTTCACATGCTTCGTAAATGCCTGGAGATCCGTTACTTAGTCTTGGCAGGGTTCTGGGCTCTTTAAAGCTGACACTAAAACCATTGAGCTCACTGAGAAATTACAGCTATTGAAACGGGATCTCGACCTCTTTTCCTCACCAAGGTTCATCTATGGCACTGAGACAACGTGTACAGCTGTATATAAGGAGCTCAGTAACTCAATTCTGTTCACATCATTTTAGTGGTGACCTTTTGAGTTTTACTCAGAGTGATTGTATGTTTTTATGCTTTATTGGAATTATGTTTAAAAATACGTGCTGTACATTATAACGACTGCTAGCTGAGCTTGACTGGTTGTCATTATAGGTTAACTGGGATATAACTAATTAATGTCTTTATAGTTTTATTTTATAGCACATTTACATAACATTACATTGCATTTTGGTGATATGTACATATGTACTGTTCTGTTTTTCATTGCTATACAGTATATATATTTGCTGTTTTTGTTTCTTTTTTATTTTATTTCTTTTTTTTTTTTTCATGTGCCATGTTACTGTGACAAATAATTTCCCAAACTGGGATCAATAAAAGATCTCTTCTTATCTTATTTTATTTATATCTATTTAAAGTGATACTACTGATACCATCCGACTCATTTTAAAGAAAGGGAAATAATACAATGTATGCAACTACTTCACATTGAATTTCAAGATTTATAAAGAAAATACAAGCTTTAAATCGCGAAATAACTTTCTGTGTTTTTTGTAGAAGCCATTTCAAATCATATGTATTTTTTATGTTGTGAGTTCTGACCAATTCTCTCTTGTAAAACAGATGGTGTAGCCTGGTTAAATAAACAACATGTATAACATTTGACCATTTTTTTTTTCCGAAACTGCTGCATTTATTTCAGGTTATTATCATTATTTCAAATGTTCAGAGGGAGTGTGGGCAACAAACTACCTCTGGAAAGGACTTTAGCCTTTGCAGACCTTTGACATGCATCTATATTACTAGACCCTCAAGAAAAACGTGGGCAAAAATCCTTGATTATGCGGCCTAAATTCCTTGATTATGCGGGCTAAAATCCTTGATTATGCGATTAAACATGCAGGGTTTTTATGTGATTTTATGCGGTGAAATTGCGGGAAGTTGCGAAATATGCGTAAATATGCTAAATATGCGGGGAAAAAGAATAACAATTTTTTTAAATATCGGGCTGTCTTATTTATTCTCTCTCACACACAACCTGCCACTAACGTTAAACCCCTTTACTATTCAATTAAACAGATTCAATGTTTATTTATTGTAAAAGCAATTGGGCTATTTTAATCTCACACACACACACACACCCCCCCCCCCACACACACACACACACACACACACACACTTCTCCGCCTCATTCTGTTTTCATTTACTCGTTCGTTATCTGTCCAGCTTCAATCTTGTAGGCTACTCACTTCGTTTCTTGTAGCCCTCGAAAGGGTTTTGGAGGTTGATGCCTCGGTGAACGTGAGTTGTTTGGCTTTCTTGTCCGCAGCAGCAGAAAGCATTTTCGAATGTTTGAATGAGTCAAAGTGGGTCGTCACCGTCGATTTTCTTATGCTCCAACACACAGTTGCACGGGGTGCAGAATAGTTTCCCCCCACTTTTTGCCCGGTCTTTGGTAGAAATGTTCGTCGGTAAATGAGATGGATTAGATTTTTTTCATCTTGGTGTTTTCTCTATCGTGTGAGCTCCACAGGTTCACTCTATACAGTGTTGTTTACATTCTGTGATGCGCGAGCTGATGACGTCACGTCAAGACGAGTTAACTTTTTTTTCTCTCAACTTTGTGTGTAAAAATGCGGGGATTATGCGGCCTTTTGATAAATATGCGGCCTTTTAAAAATCTGCGCCATTTTGTTAATTATGCGGTAAATTCTGCGATCGCAGAATCGCGTTTTTCTGGAGGGTCTATATAACACACTACAGGAAAGGGAAAACCCCAAAAAGCAAAATAGGACCTCTAGTGTTGTTGTAAATAAAGGAAAACAGAGGTGAATGAGAATGCAATGTGACTCTCCAAATACAGTTCCCACAGAATAAAATGTCAGCAGTTTGAATGTAGTTTGAATGAGAGTGGACATTGTTTGGGAAAATAAATGTTGCTGTTACATTTTTGATAATGATGGCACTATTCAATGCGACGGAAAAGTAAACAACAGTGCAGTCACCTCCACGGTATTGGGGTGAAGTCTTTAAAATTGCTCTCGGTGCTGGTGAAGTGCACGCAGCGCTGAGGTTGTACTCTCTGCCTCGCTGCTGACACTGACAGGAAGCTTTGTCTTTGTCTGCTCCGTGCCATCTCCGGGCTCGCCGGCCTGTTTGTTTGTTTTAATCAGCACTATGTTTGCCAAAGAGCTTACCTCAGGAGATGGGAGTCCTTGTGCGTTCTCCTACAAAACAGTGAGGATGAGGCCAAGTGGGGGGGCGGGCGAATGAGGACACCACTGCATGCCTTTAATACATATGTTCTGCCTTATTTTCAACATTTCACATCCCCTTTGGTTTTAGGCGCATTAAAAAGGTGTTGTTTCAGGGGGGTTGATCAATAACAATGACTCAACTATCACCCTGCAGGTGCTGAACTGTCTGACTTTACAACTGTGCACTCCATTTAGAACACTGCACACAGCTCAGTGACAGCGGACAGTGTCAACAATGGAGAGAGTCAAATTGGGAAAAAGTTAAAACACTTTCTTCTTCTTTCTCAGGCCAAAAAGACAATAACAAAACAATATTTTCCTTTTTATATGGCAATACATGTTTGAGACTTTTGTGTTATTTCTATTCAAAGGTAGGGTATGTAAGTTTGAGAAACCGGCTCGAGATCGCTAGAATTTGAAAATACACGACCGGGAGAAAATCTGCCACTTCCTTATAGAGCCCCTCCTCCAACGCACACAAATGCGCACATGACCAATTAGGGCACGATATAAGTTTGTGCACAGATGGAAGGCTGACAGGCAGGTAGGCCATCCAGTTAATTTAGCCGGGACGGCTAAAATGATTGGTCGTACTTTTTACAGTATTACGGCTTCCACAGATGATATTTTGTTATGGATTTTTTGTCAAAGCACTTCAGATATTCATTGCTATCGGGATGTTAAGAGCATTCCATGGAATATAAAAAAAAGTGTATCTCGAGCCGGTTTCTCAAACTTACATACCCTACCTTTAAAGTATAGATTTCTTAAACGATATTTTATAGGGTATTCAACAATTTGAGTCTTTCACTCCCAAAAGTTGGGGGACTAATGGGAGAAAAGTATTTACGTTTTTTGAAAGTAAACATTTATGCAATCCTATTTATGATATCCTGACTTGTAACATCTCAACCTCCTTTTAACCATTTATTCTGGCAACCTTCTGTGGTTGCCAATTTGTTCTTCTTTTTTTTTACAGAAATTAGAATATCAGAATTGATAAAACTGTGGAAGTGTCTGTTCCCTATCGTAGTTTTTGTTTGGATGTGAGAGTTTAACTTGATATCCTGGCTTGGGGTAATCATGACACAATAAATATCCTCAATGTGTTTGTGTGATCATGCCATGAGATCCAAGTGTGCTACATATTAGATTAAATAACACAATGCATTGAAATATTTCTAACCCTAACCCTTGGTGGATATGGATGGTTTTTGTGTCCAACACAATCACTATTCTCTGTTATAAGACCACTTTTGTCAATCACAACCTCAACTCCTCTCCTCCCTCTTTTTATTTGTTCTGCACCGCCCGCCAGCCCTCATTTAGCACGTCCACTCCCGGCCAGACATACCATCTTTGGCATCACACCCCTCTGTCAGGCTGCTTCTCAATGGCATCAGCTCAGCCCACTGCCCTTCCAACACCCTCTTTTGTCAGCAGCACAAAGTTGATCTATTTACCGACCATCCAACTGATCTTTTTCACAAACAACCCAAGCTAAAGGAAGGAGGGGATTCAGGGATGTCAGCCAGCTTGCCGTCCAAACACGGCTCCTTCCCTTCAGTCTGCATTAAAGCCCATCTGCTGGAGGCAGCATTAGAAGCGGTATCCAATTCAATCCCTTCCCTCAACCTTCCAGAAAGCTTTTAGCCACATTTTAGCACACAAAAGCTGCTGCTCTGGCCTTTGTAGCTTGAGCTTCTATTTAAGAAGGTGAGGGTGAGGATGCAGGGAGAAGAAATCAATAAAGTTTCCTGGCTCTCAATCTTCTTGGCCTGCAGTAGAGGTGTTTTTAGGTTGAGAGGAGGGGGAAGAAGAGTGGAAGGAGGTGGGCTGTTTTTGTCATTCATAAGCTTTGCTGACAAATCCTTGACATCATTTGGCGGATTGTATCGATAACTTCTTCCCCGGACTGCAGAGGACAAATCGAAATCATTTGTCTGGCATTGTGTGGGTGGTGCTGGTGGGGGGGAGGTTGCTGTGGGCAGCGGGGAGGGGATGACGTCCGGGACAAAGCCGGTGCTGCCAGCCTCGGCCATGACCTTGGCAGCTGAAGGCATTTGTACTGCGGAGAAGTTCAAAGGTCACCGCGAGACAAGCGGGTTCTGCATTCCCAGCGAATCTTAGTTTTTGACAGACAGCGGACAGCTGCTCTTCACAGATAAACCTCCAATAGAAAGATGCAGATCAGTATTCTTCTTGGATCGAGTTTACACTGTGACACAACATCCCAAAACCAACAAAAACTGGAGGCAAATTGGCACGAGTCGTGTAACACTGACTGATATCCTTTTTAATCCTAAAATGCATTCAAATATGCATTCACGCTCACACACGCCCAAACACATTTATCTCTCATAAATATGCCCACTCACACAGATCTGTATTCATGGGTTCTTAGTGGGGGCTGTTGCAGAGGGGAGAGAAAGAACCGGCTTTTCCTGCCTGCTGTTTTGACAGTTGTGGGCTTGAGCATCAAATGGCAAATCTCTTAATCTGCCCTTATTAACAAGAAAAACATGAGACTGTCTGATATTCTCACACACATTCGCATCAGCACTGGAATGAAGGTAAGAGCTAGATTTCCAAAAAGCTATTAGCATTACGTAATAAAAAAAAAAAACAGATGCTGAGACGGAGGTCCAAACTGGTTTGAGCTTCGGTGTTAGGTGTGTGGGCTTTCTGTAAAAGGAACAGGAATGAGACAGTGCTAATCAGAGTGTGTATCTTTGGCTGGGGGGTGGGGGGTGTTGTTCTATATGAGTGCCTGAAAGTGGCAGACTCTCTTAATCAGCTTGATCCATGTTTGAGAGCTGCGAAAGGGCTGACATTTTAGTCTGACGGGTCTGTCTGGACAATGCCCTACAAACCTTAATTTCTCGATTTTTATTTTTTGAGTTTTGCTCACCAGCTCCTAATAAACACTACAGCATCTTCAGATCAAGCATCATAGCAATGTGGCATGTGGCACAGTGGATTCTGTGTAGGTGTTTGGACCAGCGGATCACAGGTTCAAACCCCACTGCAGTCAGCATGTTGTATTGTCACTGACACTTCACCTCAAATTGTTCCTGTGGGGATTGTCCACGGTATTGAGTATGTAAGTTGGTCTGGATAAAAGCGTCTAACAAGTAACATGTAATGTAATGACAGGAGGCTGACCCGGAAGTTAGCATTGCAAGGACTCCCTTGGCAAAAAGCAATGGGATTTTCTGTTTAGAATTTTGGAATATTGAAGATAAACGATCCATGGCAATATCTGTTTATGATACCAACACGTTTTGTCTAGCAGGATAATCTACACATATTACTAACACTAACAACACTTGATCTTTTAAGCATGAATGATATCGTTACTCATTAGGGTATAAACAAACTACATCATGCCTGTGAGTAAACACTGCTAAGCTAAAGATTGACTTGTGTTGTGTTCAGTAGTCTCATTTAGCCACTGGTTAGCAACTGCCTCTTTTAAGACTCATAAAACCTTCAGACATTCACAAATGGGTTTTTTACTGGCGTATTTAATGTTGTAGAACAAAATGTGAAAATTACAAAAATATGTTGACTTTAATCAAGGGAATCGGAAGTGTAAAATTATGGCTAATATCTGAGTTTTAGGACTCATTCCTGCACCACACTTTACAAACATTCACTGAAAATGTGATTCCCATTCACGGGTTTGATTGCAAGTTCAAGTGCTTCATTTTCTGCTTCTTTTCTTCACCATTTGGAGGCGTAATCTGGTATTAATACAGCTCACGTGTGAGAAGAGTGTGAGGGTTCGATGATCTTTCGGTATCAGATGAAGGAGGTTGACGGAAGGAGGGAATGAGTGTAAAATTGAATAAAATAAAAGTAAAACACACGATCCAACCGCTTGGCTGCTTCATCTGTCTCAATGATCCTTTTCTGCATGGTCTCAGCTTGTGGATTGCTTTCTTTTATTGGAATAAGGAGGAACAAATCTGGACATCTGAACAAAACTTGTAGCCTACCCGTGTATTGTGAAGTGGCAGGAGACTGCTGAGCAGATTATTTACATTGGGCCTACAACCAACAAAATGGAGAAGCCTTTCAACCTCAAACACCTACTCACAATGTTTTAGGACTCCTTATTTAGAATCAGAATCAGAATACCCTTATTCGTCCCACAGAGGGGAAATGTACATTCAACAAAAGTGAATATAGTCAAAAAAATAAAACACTTTTATAAAGAAGGGCAACCTCATAATATTCAAAAATACAATGTAAAAGTTATTCCAATTTACAAGTAGCATCCGTAATACATGTTCAACATATAGCACACAAGTGTAATTGCACAACAGTAGTGTCGTAGTCTTTGTTTGTTTTTTTACATTATTGCGTGTTGGTATAATTACATAACAGTGGTGTTAGGCCTCGTCCACACGGAGACGAAAACAATTTAGCTGCTAAATCCACCACGGAGAACTACATGTTAGCAACATGTCCACTTGTTGCTGATGGTTGTGGTAGAGGAGCTGTAGATTTTGCACTAACATCGGTAGTATGGTCAGTAGTGTCTGGAGCACGAGCGCAACCCTGCCATTGCTGTTGTTGTTGGTGAAACGCATCAGAAATGACGCGGTGCCGCAAGCATTACGTTACCAGACCTTCCCACTTTGGGATGCGTTATCGTTTGAGGGCTCCGTTTCCACGGCTCCTTCCGCGGCTCCGTCTCCGCGGCTCCGTTGCGGCCTCGTGTGGACGAAACATCCATACGATAAAGAACTGTAGCGGATAACACCCGTTTTGTCTCCGTGTTGACGGGGCCTTCGTTTGTGTTGTTGTGCGTGCGGGGGACTACCAGGGGCCGTGGAGGTTGTATTGCCTGACCGCTGCAGGAAGAAAGGACATGCTGTATCTCTCCATGAGACCCCGCGGGTGTAGAACCCTGTCACTGAAGGAGCTGCACAGTGCAGAGACAGGGTGTCCTGGAGGGGGGGGGGGGGGGGGACAATTTGCGGAGGACAGCTTGGCAGCAATTCTCCTGTCCCCCATCTCCTGTACAGTGTCCAGAGGACTCCCCAGGAAAGATCTGGACTTCCTTATTAGTCTGATTTGAATGTCATCAATGTGGACACATAGACAAAATAAATACCATAAAGGTTGTTGCATTACTACGTAATATCTTATGCGACTCTCCAACACATCACTTAAAATATAATCTTTTAAATGGGAACCAGTGAAGTTTGGTTTTCAAATTCTCTTGAATCTAAAACGTTATAACCACGCTTGTTTGTCAGACTATGTTAAAGGATTATCTTTGTCTTTGCTAAATTACAGAAACTATAATTGAAAGTGTTGCCCTGTACTATTCTGCAAAGACCCAATTCATATGGTACGGTATAAATCCTTTACGAACAGGGAAGAAGTTACAGTAAGAGTGGCAGGGACACTTTAGGAAAGGTAAATGGCACTGAGAGTGGATAAAGAGAGCAGAAGAAGGGGGAGGGGAGCGCTCAACCTCCCTCCCCCAAACCATTGTTGTGCCCCCTATCCCCTTGTGCATCCAACTTCAATTCCTCTTCAATTTTTATCAGCCTTTTGCTCGCTTCTCAAGGAGATAAGATTCAAACCTTGACACGAATTAGCCCTCCAGATTGACTTGATAGTGCCACACCCAGGGGACATTCCACACAAAAAAGGAGACCCACATTTTTCTCAGTCCTCACCCCTTTTCCCTCAAACCTGTTTCCTATCTATGCCCTCTACATCATGTGGCCGTCAATTTCTTATCCTGTCCTCCTCCTTCTTTCAGTTTTCTTTCCATCCCTCGCTCTTTCCATCCTCCAGCTCATCTTGTTTTTCCCTGAGTGTGCCTCCTTGTCAGTCAACTGTCGGAGCGACATTCCACCTCCTTCTTCAGCGTGATGGACAGGCGCCGCCGGGTTCTGACGGAGTAATTTGCTTACAAAAATGGCCTGGCATAAAAAAAAGGACAGGCGGCAGCCTAGCCAAGTGATTGCATTAGGAACAGGCAGAGGAAAAAGAGGTGTGCGTTGAGGGATCGAGGCGAGGGGGGAATTCCATTTCTATTCATCACCATGGCTGATAGACGGACCACAGACAGTTTCCCCTATTCATTTTAACTTCCTCTGACATTTTTTAGGTAGAAGTCATCTGTGGAGGCAGGAGCGGGGTCAGAGTACACAATCAAGATACAAATACCTGTGAAATAATAGCCAGCATGTGTAGTTCTGGGGACGGGGGGGATGGGGTGGACCCGTTCAAATCCAGTGTTGGACAGTCTGCCATGGTTCCATCACATTTCAAAGTGCTGTTCGACGCTCGGCGTAACCCTCGGCGTACACTCAAACATCCAATCACAGAGCTTGAGGACTATCACAGGGTTTGTCAAGCGAAGCGGAGAGAATACTTACTTCCAGGTGTAAAATTCTCTAAAGCAACTACTATGAGCTGCTCCGACCCTCGGTCATGACGGACTCCAACTTGTGTTTATTAATCAAACAAATAAATAAACACACGGCCTCCCCCCCTTGCGTTGGAAAAAGCCGAAACAGGGGACTTGACATAACTTCAACATAGGCCGACCTGGGAGTGAGGATGTGTTGTTGTTGCATGCAGTTGCAGGATGCAAAAGCAGCCATGATTTTTTTTGTTATAATTGTTGCATTTTTGTCTTTATTAGTAGAGCACGTATGGGATATGACAAAGCTACACTCATCCACGTTAAAGAAGGAAGCGAAGGGATTGAATTTAATGCAGCTGATCTTGTCACAATCGGGCCCACATCTTCCAACCTCCAGCCAGACCTGCAGGACCAATCCCCACAGAATAAAGAGAGGGAAAACCATTGAGCTAAGGTAACCCAGCTAGGAGCTAAGGCTAGCCCACTACCCAGCATGCTCCTGGCCGATGACAGGTATATGGGACATCAGAGATGATTGACGATGTTTCACGGATGTCTTATTTGTAATGTTAAGATTATTTCTCCAAATAATTCTGTTTCTGCTATGTTGCAAAATTACAATAAATGACTCTTGAATGTATGTTTTCCAAACCTCATTCATGTGCTTAAAAGCTACATTCACACGATGCAGCCTATATGTAGTTGATACTGGTCATTATGATAATTATGTTTTTATATTATTGCTATGAAAATATAATACACATTTTAAATGTTTGATGCTTTTGAATTGGCATCTTAATTTTCTTTCTTGCGGCCTGTTATCAGCATTGACTGCCCTGAGCAGGTTTATCTCATATGAAATACAAGAGCTTATGGAGGCAGCCACAAGGGTCGAGGCTGATACCTTAACTTCTTGCTTTATATCCAAAACAACAAGAACAATATTTCAATACTTAAACCTTCACTATTTCTAAATACAGCTGAAAAGTCGTAGGATAACTTAAATAAAAGCTAGTGCCTGAAGATATAATGGAAGAGAGCAGCACATTATAAACACGTGGTTCTCAAACAATTGATTTTAGGTTAGGTTTGGGCAACAAATCCCTTGGCTATATTCCGGAAAGTAACATTAATTAATTTAATGATGCGTATTTGTAGGCTAATTTGCATACAGAAGTTACCAAGAGACCATGGGTTAGGGTTAGGGTTAGGGTTAGGGTCATGGTCGACGTCAACTTTTCACACGGGACAAGAAGAGCTGTCCCTTTGGTCACACTCCCTTTGTTGCTCTTTATACTATTTCACTATCCTTCTTGTGTCCTGTCAAAAATACTAAGGCCACCTTACAATAAAGTATTGACCTACAGGGTCATTTATTTTGTGAGAGGACTGTCTCTGACAAACCCCACAACCAAGGAGCAGCCATCACATACATGAGAGGTACCATAAATGAGCAACTTTGGCATCGACACACACACCCACACATACACACAGAGACTCACACAGCAGTGAGCAGCTCACGTGTGATTCCTCACAGATAGTATTGATCAGAGACACAGGCCTCATTCATTACAAGCTGACTAGCGGCAGATGAGCTGAGGCTTATTGCTGAGCAGGGCCTTTCTCTCTGTCGCCTGGAAACCCACAAGGGAAAATCGTAGAAGCCATGCATAAGTAAACGTGAAGGGGGGCTGTATGTTTTACTCAGTAGAGTTAAATACGTTACATAATTATGTGATCATATATAATAATATAACTGGTGAGATGCCAGAATTTGTTTGTCATAGTTAAAACAAATCGTGAATTGGTTTAAGACACATACTGGCAAATTTAAGTTTGAGTCATATAAATGACCAACATATCAAATTATTATTTTGCTTACCAGAAACTGGAGCATGGACTTCAATCAATGTTTTTTCTGGTAGTTAAATACAATCATGTCAGCTCATTCCATTTGTGAATTAATATTATCACAGTCTTGTTCTTCTTCCACTGTTCTGTCAGGTCTGTAAAAATAAAAAGGATCTCCCATTTTAATTGGGAGATCGCTGTCCAGTAATGTTACTATGGCTGTTGCCACGTTCAGTGAAACAAAACATGTTACTTTTCTTAATATCCAAATAGAAACTGATCAGAGCATGGAGGTCCTCCAACCCGTCATCCAACACCTGCTCACCGGGTATAATTCATTACACAACAGGACATTATTTTACAAATCATCTAAAAAGGCACCAAATCCGAGAGGTAAAGTTCAGGGACTCAAACACAGGATATTCTTTTGCTAATTTGCTTCAATTATAAAGCTTGTGCCATTTTGTATTTTGACCTATAGTATGTAAAGAAATACTATTAAATCACCAAAACCAACTATATAACGAGTATTTCCTGACTAGGCAAGACCTGATGTAGGGTATTCATTCTGTTACTGTATTATTAGACAGCTGAAAGTAGTCCCTAAATAAGTAACGATTGATGTATCCTACACAGTGTCAACCTGTATATAAAAAAAAAGAAAGCATACAGGTCTTAGCAGTTACACACAGTAATTACGATGTGCTTCCTTATCAGAGAACAAATGTACACATTTTGACATTTTAATATGTCACTTGCTGACAATAATTTCGGAATTTTGAGATTGCGACCCCTTCATTTTTTGTTGCTTTATTCTCTGAATTGTGACTTTTTAGCCATAATTCTGAGACCTCATAACCTGTATTCAGAAGGAAGTAGTTGATGTTTATCTGTGAGTGACCTAAGGAGTGATTATTTCCGCCTTTGATTGGAGCAGGTGGAAATCCTAACCGACAATCCTGTCCCTCTACCCTGACCCAGCAGGCTCGGCCTCTCATGCAGCTGTATTTCCCCAGAGACTCCGTCACATTCCTGCCTCCACAGCGCAACACACTGCCATTTCCAACCGGGCCGAGGGTCACCAGAGAGGAGCTCAAATTGCCACCCTTTGAAACCAGGCCGACCTGAGGTTGGGTCTTGCTGTACTGAATTTTGTTTTCCCCTCCTCCGTTTTTCTGAGTTCCTGGGCTACAGGAAAAATAATGATTCCTGCTTAACGGTCAAATAACGAATGTCATTTTGAGGCAGGAGCGAGACAGGGTTAGAGACAAGAGGAGGGCAGGGAAGGAGAACACGGGGGGAGGCGGGGGCGGGGGGGGTGAGTATATTACCGAGCTGGCAAATGTGCCCTCATGCCAGGGAGTCAATTTGAGTGAAGCCATGCAATGTGACATCATTTACTCAGAAATCCCTAATTTGTCAGCATTAATATTTCAGCCCCAGCATTGCCTGTCACAGTGTGCCAGAGATGACTGATCAATCTATAAAACGGCTGCAGCTAATTTATTGAATATTTATGTGCAATGTCATGTGCAGGAGAGCCGCAGACTTTATTCCACGGTGCTTTGCTGCTATGCCCAGGAACCTTTCTAAATCGAAACCATAGCCTTCCAGAGATTGACAGAAATATGTACTGTTGCTGTACAATATGTAATACTGCACACAAATACAGTATGTTTACATTGAACTATAGCAATTGGGTTTTGTGGCAAATTAGAAAAACAGATAGATGGAGGGTTGTTTGTGTTTCGACCCTAACCCAACCCCGATTATCAAAATATTTCTGTGATTTTTTCCCCCCCAAAGGCATGTATTGACAAGCTTTTTCAAAATAAAGTCGCAACATTTCCTTTTGAGCTCATCGTTTTACAATAAATATTAGTGTGAGTTAACACTTGTAACTCCATGTCGACTGGGGCTTGTTTTTGTACAATTGTTCCCAATGAAGAGGCACCATTGCATGCAGTTGCCTTGAGAATAAGCATTGTCTCCAGTGCCTTTCTTTCTAGCTACAAGCGTTGCAGGTTGAAAATAGATACTTTTCCAAAAAATGCCATTGACTTCATTGGAGAAATTGGAGAAGAAGCTTGTCTTTCAGATGGAAAACATCATAAGGGATGCAAACTTTTCACCTTTCGGCTAAATTCGGCGTTTTGAATCCAAAATAGGTCGTTTGTGTGATTCATGTCGATCTGCAATAAAACATATTTGTGGGGTATGGGGGGGGTCTGGGACCCGGAGTAATCAGCGGCCGCGAGCTGTTATGTGCCATCATGACACGCATGGTGTTCTTTTTTATATATATTATAATGCAGCTCGAGCTGTGTGCTCGAGTCTTCCTGCCTGTCGGCTCTGTTCATGGATGTATAATAAGGTTCTGCTGCTCCGCGATGATGGTCTAGCAGCTACATTACCTACGGGTGCGTTCGTTAATATTAACTGTGTGGTCCGGAGTCACTGTGGCACAGACTGGACCGCTGGTGAACAGCTGTTAGAACGGGCCGTTCAGGTGTTCAGAGCAGAGCTCCCTGTCAGAGCGGCAGAGCGTGATGTGCACTGAAACGTTTTTCTGTCGCAATATGATCGTTGAGCTAGCTAACTAGCATACATTGTCACTATCTGCTAACGTTAGCTTTAGCCTTCGTTTTTTAATAGTTTTTTCATAGGCTACAAACGGAGGTGGTATAAGTATAGATCTTGTACTTGATTAAGAGTAGAAGTACTCAGATCTTGTACTTAAGTAAAGGTAGAAGTAGCCTACTCAGGTAGGCTATTGTACTTGAGTACCAGTAGAAACTTACTCAGATCTTGTATTTGAGTAGAAGTACTCAAATCGTGTACTCAGATTTGACTAAAAGTAGAAGTACCAGAGTGTAGGAACAATCCTGCAATCAAAATGTTCCTCAAATAACAGTAGGCTACAAAATTATTATCATCAAAAATATAGTTAAAGTAGCGACAGTAAAAGTAGAAGTACTCAGATCTTGTACTTAAGTAAAAGTAGAAGTACTCAAGTCTTGTACTTGAGTAAAAGTAGTACCAGAGTGTAGGAACAATCCTGCATTCAAAATGTTTCTCTAGTAAAAGTAGAAAAGTATTACCATCAAAATATAGTCAAAGTAGCGACAGTAAAAGGAGTAATTGTCCAGATTGGTCCATTTCAGAATAATATATATGATATCAGTGCATGACATTAAGGATTTTGGGAGATGGCCCTGTGGGCCATCTAAGCTAATTTACAGATGGCCCTGAGCCCAATAGAGATTGCCCTGAAAAATGCGCACGGACAAAATGACACACGAAGGGTTTGGGGGGCCTCCCCCTAGAACATTTAGATTTTTTTTGCAGGCCTTAGATGCTGTCTGGTGCATTCTCTAGACTGAATTATAAGATGAACCACCACAATATTATATTGTACAATTTCAATGTTATTCTTCATTTCACTTGTTTGTTTGTTCTTGTTTGTGTTTGCTCTCTTGCATGTCCTGCATAGCTATAAGAAATACTTAAGTTATTGTTCAAGACACTTTCCACCTGATGAAGGCAAATGCCTTCCCAGATGTAAAAAAGTAGGAAACATTACATTCAGTTGTAACTGCCAAAACAAACATTATTTACACTATTATGGCCCCTGTTAAAAATGTTTGTAATGTTATCTGCTGTAAGTTGGTCGAACGAATGCCTCCTCATCCGGAAGCTGACCGAGCAGACCCGAGCAGAAGTCGAGAGGAGCCGAGCGCATCCGCGAAGCACACAAAATGGCGACGTCAGAGTTCCCGTTAGCCGGCAAATCTAAATCTCTTCGGTCAAAATAATTTCCCTTTAGCGCAATACCGCTTCAGTTGCGCCACTTATGTGACAGACAAGAATAATCAATTCTAATGTCTAACACTTAATGTGGAGAAAGAGATGTGCTGTATGGGTTGATTGTGCGTTGATCTGTTGGTAATGCCTCGGGGTTCCGGTGGGCATGTAAACAAATGCATAATGCTGCGCTATACTGTGTGGCCTCGCCCAGTTGCATAGCGACGCTTATTGTTTAGGTGTCTTTTAATAAGCAGGTAGTCATATCATTAGCTAGAACTAGCTGGATCTGATCGATATGGACATAAACGCGAGTGAAGTCTAATCTGATGGGAGAGAGAGTCAGCTGCTTCTGACGAGTCGACACGCAGCTCTGCATGATCACATGCAGCGGTGAGCGGACAAAACACACACTTCAGGTTAGAATATCACACTTAGCTATTTTAATTACCTCTCAAACCACCGTAACTAGTTATAGATATGTTTAGTTGTACTGTCGGGTCACTCATTACTGGATCCGCAAGCTGCATGACACTGGCATAATAGATTGCCCGATCGGGCAACCAGCAGGTGAGGCTTCATTGCCCGAGCTAAATACTAGATGGCCCCAGGCCATCGGGCAGCCTTTAATGTCGAGCCCTGGATATGTGTTATAACGATTGATCATTAAAGTGTTCTCAAAGCTGGTAAAGGTGCAGCTAGTTGAATGACTTTGTATACTGCAGGGCAGTGGCAGCGCTAGGGGGTGGCTACTTGGGCTCAAGCCCCGGATGTTTTCTGAAAAGCCCCGGATGTTTCACTTAAAATAAAAAATAAAAATAAAAAAAGTTTTGTTGAAAACGTCTCCTGAGTAATATGCAGTACCGGAATCCACCAAAGAGGCAGCCGCTGCGGGACATTAGCCTACGTACTGCGTAGCCTTCCCTCCCCTGAAGAAGAAGTGATCCTTCCTAGTGCCTGACGAGTTTTAAGCTAATAGCCTATAAAGTTATGGATATTAGAAAGTTATTTTCATCGAAGCAGGCGCCAAAAGCTGCAGCAGCAGCAGTATCAGCAGCTGACAAAAAATGTCATCACCAGCAGTGAAGAAATGGATGATGTTTCAGGTTTGTGAATCTAATGGTGATATCTGCACTCAGGCTGATTGAATAAGAAGTGAAAAAGAGTGATGTAACGTTAATGTTATAGCTAGTAAACATGGAGTAACCACCCTAAGTATACCCTTATATGTTAATATGTTTACCGAACATGACTAAAAATTATCCTAAGATGTAACGTTAACCCTTCATACTGTACCTCAGTCTACTTTTAAGACACTAAAATAACGTATTCCAATTTCTATTTTGTTTTCGCGCGTGGAATTATACCGGCTCTCGTTTCAGTACACATAACAACGGAACCATAGCAACGGAACTGACAGGCAACCCTCTGAATCAGACTTCGATTGGCTGTGACTGCATCCACTCAGAGTGTCCGATTCAGAAACGTGACTCTAGTGGCACGTTTCCACTGCAGCGTGGAGCTCGCTTTAAGCGTGCCGAGCCGTGCGGGGCCCGTTTTTGGTTGCGATTCCACTTGGCCTAGTTTTGGCCCAGGGCTACTTTATCACCTTTTTTCTGGCTAAATCGTGGTTCTATCGAGGCCAACAAACCGGGCTGAGTCGTGCTGAGTTGGCTAAACTAGAGAGAGAATCGCTGTCAAGGGGGCTACAACTACAACAAGATGAACATATTTGACCGTGATTTAATTGTAATACACGTTTCAAAATGATGCCGAAGTAACAACATACTGATACCGGTTAGTAAAAACCATAAATTAATGCTTTGACAAGTCTGCAGACAGACAGCAGGCGAAAAACCTTTTAAAATGCGTCATCTTCTTATTATAGACACATGCATTTCCAAACATTTGGTCTACCTACGCTGTAAAATGTATTATCTCTTCGATTTACACACAGCATCTATACGTCTGTCCGTCCTGGGAGAGGGATCCCTCCTCTGTTGCTCTCCCTGAGGTTTTCTCCCATTTTCCCCTTTAAACTGTGGGTTTTTCTCCAGAGGTTTTTCATTTTACGATGTGAGGGTCTAAGGACAGAGGGTGTCGTTTTCTCATACTGATATTCTGCACAAACAGTGCTGTTGTATTTGCTGTAAAGTGTCTTTACTGTAGGGTATTTTTATTATATGTACAGCACTTTGGCTCGACCAAAAATCGTTTAAATATGTGCTATATAAATAAAACTTGATTTGATTTGTTGTCTAAATGGAGATCGGCTAAGCTAACGCAATATAGGCTATATGCTCCGACCGTCCACACTCACAACGGCCTATACAGACATAAATAAACCAGCGACTGTATTTGCCATGACACAGCAAGTCAGTGGTTTCTACCTGTTTTTAACTTTTGTCTAGTTTCTGAACAGATATGAGGAGCTTGAGTGCAAACAGCTAACGGCTGATGTTGTTTTTTCTGGTTTTTCCTTTAAGCCCTCTGCTCTGGCTCCCTTGAGTTTAGACAAAAATAAGAAGAAAAGAAAATAAAGGTATTTGTAGGACTATTTATATTTTGTTTTATGGTTGAAAATGTTTCGTGTCTTTTATTTTGAGGTGATACTGTGACACATAAATAAAAAGCAAAACGGTTTTAATTAGGTCAACTAAAATATGCGTCACATCCTGCTACGTTCCCGCGCCAGCGCCTTTTCTTGGAGGCGAATAACCTGACCCCCGGCTCGATGAGCGAACTGTGGATAAATCAAAGAAAAGTACCGGAGGAACACAGGATTTAATTCTGTGCGGACAGAGTTATATGCTTTCACAGCAAACAATGCTGGTTTACCGGTATGTTTGATATGTGGAGAGAAGTTGTCAAAGGTGCTGCAGCGTTTACGTGTCGAGGAACAACACGGGAGAGGAAGACAGCTGACGATCTTCAGTCATAATTCAATGGGGTATGTAATTTATTTCAGAAAACAGTTTTTGTTATATTCCATGGAATGCTCTTAACGTCCCGATAGCAATGAATATATTAAATGCTTTGACAATAAATACATAAAGAAATTAATCTGTGGAAGCCGTAGCGCTGTAAAAAGCACGACCAATCATTTTAGCCGGCCGGGCTAAAATGATTGGATGGCCCACCTGCCTGTCAGCCTTCCATCTGTGCACAAACTTATCTCATGCTCTCATTGGTCATGTGCGCGTTCGTGTGTGTTGGAGGAGGGACTCTGTAAGAAAGTCTGAAGGAAGAGGCATATTTGTTCCGGTTGTGTATTTTCAAATTCTAGCACACTCGAGCTGGTTTTTTACCTACCCTACCTTTAACTCTTTTTAGGGTGCAGCTATATGTTTTATATATTTCAAAATGGGCCCATTTTAATAATATTTTTTTTCCTTCAAATGTGCAGATGACTCCTCAAGTGCTGTGTTTAATTTATTTTAAAGTAGGCCTGTGTATTATTTCTAATTCTCCTTATAGGAGTTCTTTGTTTCTTATTAGAGGTTAACAGTTTTATATAATGTAATAAATAGCCTAATAAATGCAAAAAAAATGTAGTTTTTGTCTGATATAACAATAAATACAACTTTATTAGCTATCAAGCTATGAAATATGTTTTGCGGCTCCAGACAAAAAAATGTTTTGGAAAAAGGAGCAAAATGGCTCTTTTGGTCAAAAAGGTTGCAGACCCTTGGCCTAACCAAACTGAGCAAGGCCTGCGGTGGAAATGCGCCATTACACTCTTTACGTCACAAACAAAGATGGTGGATGAGAAAAGATCTATAAAATGATAAGCAATGCGCCAGAATCAAGGTGAGACTATCCGCATCTTTTAAAACTCTACGCACATTCGTTTCACCGAAATAAGTAAACGACTGTATTTGAGTGAGTTAAGGCATTAGTTTGCTTCATTAAAGGGTGTTAATGAATAAGTGTTCTCCAGTGCCTTTTGTCCGCTTTAAGGTATTATTAAGTTAGGGTTAATGTTGCTCTCAAAGTGCACCAGATTGATGCTTTTAACTTCAATATTTAAAAAATAATAATCCCGGGACCCCCCTAGAGGAGGCGACGACCCCCCTAAAGGATGTTCGGTCCCCCCCCCCTCTTGTAAAAAATAGCACTTTACCCCTGCACCCCCCCCCCCCCCCCCCCAACTCATCCTGGGCTAAGCCCCGGATCTCCTACAATCCTAAATCCGCCACTGCTGCAGGGTAGCTTGGGAATTGGTGGAACTAAAGTTTGATTCAACACTTGATTATATTTCACATCATTCAGCCACATCTGTAAAGTAACTAAAGTTATTAATACGTGTAGTGGAGTAAAAGTACACCATTTACTTCTGAACTGTAGAGGAGAAGAAGTACAAAGTAGCAAAACATTGAAATACTTAAATAAAGTACAAATATCTCAAAATTGAACCCAAGTATAGTACTTGAGTTTATGAACTTAGTTACTTTACACCAGTGCTATAAAGATAGAAAGACTTAGCCTTGCACAGAGGCATGAAAATGCATTTTCAAAATGCTCAACAGTGCTGCCAAAATTATAAAGTGACTGCTACACAATTAAAATAAATGCTTTTATATATTTTTATTAGATGTGACTCTTTGGCGTTTCTGTTATTATTAACACTGCTGCTTTAGTTGTTCTGACTTCTAAAATCCTCAGTGATTCCTAATTTTAAAGCCGATATTCCGTGGGGTCGGATCCTTGTCACCTTTTTTATACCTGAGGAGTTTGCATCCCTGCATTATAACAAAAACTGAATCCCCCGTTTGAGCAGATCGGCCATTCTAACCTGGGATTTTCCTGCCGGTAAGTGTGAAGGCAAGAATCTGCCGGATGGTGTTGATGCTTAAAAAAGAATGTTAAACAAATCTAAAGTAGCCTAAATAGATAGATGGTCTTGCTTTTTGCAAGAGGGCAAAGCAAGTAATTACTATAAAAGCAATAATACATTGTTAACATGTTGTTGTCATATTACAAGTATATTAAAACGCTAGAAGGAGGCTTTGCCCAGCACCCAGATAGCTCCTTTCTGCCAAAAGATCCTATGTGGACACAGGGCCTTACCCTTTACACTTGAAAATGAATAAACAGGAGAAGCAGCCCTTCTCCTCCAATAAGTGTGAACCCCCTTAATGCCCCCTCCTAATCTGTGTATGACTGAGCTGCCAACACACCACTCCGTGTGTCATTGTCTCATTCCATACATTGCTCCAAGAATTATGCCTTCTATGGGGATGGGTTTTTAGCATAACCCACATTGTATGCAATTATTTACTGCCTGGTGATGACAAAATCCTTCCATTCGTTTTCTGCTTTTGTTGGCAGCTGCACTGTACATTTACACAATAGGCATTTAGCACGGACAGCGTAATTATGACAGCACATCAGGGCTGAAAGTGCTGGGACAGCGCCAAGGCAAAAGCCGCTCACACCCTCATTCTTCAATGCCGCCCATGAAGATCATTATGGATGTAAATTAGTGCCGGTGGGACATGATGGCGGTAGAGAGTGGGGAGCACTGCGTCCCTGTACATCTTTGGAAAATACTACAGGGGGAAAAGTGTCTCAGGATGATCGTGTTCACAATTATTCTTAGAATAGGACTAAAAGTACTTTATGGCAAAGTTATATTTGAAGCTTCTTCCACTTATAGAGAGGGAAATACTACTGCAAAAGTACAAAGTAGAGTATAACGACATGTCTTTTTTAGCAGATTTGTAAATTAGAAACATGTTAATTAACCAAATGACAAAATACTTAATACATTTCAAATATTAGCTTTTCTTATACAGCAGCGTTACTGAGTTTGTGTGGTTATCTTTTTCTATATTTTGCCCAAACCATGATCTTTCCCCAACCACCTTTCAACCCAACTTCTTTGGTCCAGGTTTGAAGTACGTTGTAGCGCATGGGCTGGGCAAAAGAGTTGAGGTCAACATTATCCAGGCGGCAATTACATACCTCTGAAACACATAAGACAAAACCATCAAGTAGTATAGTAAAGTAAAACAGTTTTTTTAGCCTTGCATAGTAGAAATGTGGGGTGTAATGGAAATTCTTATTATAAAAGAACTGAAAGCTATGAAGTTGTATAAATAATAACATTCTGTAAGCTTTACATGTCCAAATATAGCATAGCTGAGATATCATTCCTCAGATGACCAGTCAGGAGATGACCATTGATCTGATCATGGATCTATTGTCCTTTGACACAATCATGGGTCAGTTATCTCAAGAAGACTAAGCATGTTTTCGTTGAAACTGTATAAAAAGATGACTAAAGACTCAGAAGTTAATTATTTTTGAATGACTTGGGTTACATTTGGAGTCTTACATCCAAATGTAAGACTGCATTATTTGTCTATAGCCCAAAACATAGTAGTTTCACAATAAAACCTCTACAATTTTGGAATGGCTACATCCCCCCCCATATTGATTTAAAAACTATCCTAAATATCTTATTTTTGGAATGGGATGAAATTAGTGTCGGCCATATCTTTTCTATTTATACCAAGAGAACGTTTACAATCACGTGACATTTGCGCTGGCCGCTAGAAATGTAAAACGTAGCTAATTACCAGTTTTAAAGGTTTTATTGTGAAACTTCTACATTTTGGGCTGGGGACAAATGTAACTTTTAAACATTTTCAAGTGAGACTGGGTTGTAAATACTCCTAAACCTAAGAATGGAACCAAATATGTGTCGCTCTACATTTGGATCCAGCTAAGACCGGTTTCTGTGAAGCTTGTTTAAACAAGTTTACTAATTGAGGTCTTTTCCCAGTGTGCACTTGGTGAGCCAACGGGTCAGTAGATGACCAATCCAACCAGTTTACATTTCAAAGTGCAAATCTCCTTCCTGCACCACAGTTAGCCCTGGCCCCTCCTGTCCCTTCATTATATCGGCACTAATTACAAATTCTTAAACCAGTGCCAGACATTACAATAAGACAGTGCAGTGAGCATATGGCATAATATCCTATTAATGAACACTCTAAATTCAAACTCAGGTCAGCGCTATCACGCCGGAGAATGTGTCACTGATCCGATGGAAGCGGGAGGGGGGAGCTGTGAGGGGTGGAAAGGGAGGTAGGGGAGGAGGAAGTGACCTTCTTCTAAAATGCACAGACTAATTTAAAGGGGGGGCAGCCCCTGAGGCCGTCTCATTGTTTTACTTGTTTAATTTTTTGCCAGCAATTATTGATATAATATTTTGATGGCAGAGCCGATGAAGGAGAAGTCATTAAGGGGACCAAAAGAAGGAGTCTTTCTTCATAATTTTGCTTCGCCACTAGCTAGTCCTACTCATCCCCTTTTTTTACACTCTCTTTATTCTGCGTTTTCCCGACTGCCACTCTCCGGGGGGAAAGTTGGGCTATTTGCATTCGCTGTCACAACAGTGTGAGGAACAAGTTGTGGCCGTCTCACTGGCTCAGTCCTCAGCACGCTCAGCGTTTAATGGGGACTGTCAACTACAAGAGAGATGGATACTCTTCTCTAACCCTCCTGCTTTTGGAAAAAGGGGGATGCAAATAGACACATTTAGCATGATTGGCTCTGCGATTGATAGATGTTCCCCGCAGCCTGTTTCATTAGGATCTGGTTTTGGGAGTTAATCTGCTGAGATGAACCCTGTCTGAAATGACACAGGGTCGAATCCAAAGAGAAAGAGGACGATAAAGGTAGCCAAAGGTAAAGGAGCAAGACACTTCACCTTTATCTGAAATGGAGTAGTGATCAGTCCTCTCCTGTCAAGGGCTGAGAGGCCATGAAATGACTCCCACTGCGCATTTGGAACTGATAAACTGTACTGTCTTCTGAAATTCATATGGAGGTAAAGCCAAAACAACTTGTTCTTAGCGCGGATGAGGATCTTCAGGGGCTCATCCTATTACACAGGGGCTCTTCTCTCTATCTCTCCCCGGGGATGGCTCACTCTCAGCGGGCCCCAGAGCTGGACCCCTGCCTCTGTCCCCTGCAGAGAGCTGCTGAGCCGTGTTTGTTTAAAGACCAGACTTAATCCTCCGCTGCAGCTGTCTCAGATCAGGTCGCAGTCTGGTGGGGGGTGGGGGGGGGGGTAAGGGGTTGCTCCGAGGGCTGCAGGTGTAGACTATAGAACAGATGTAACTGAAAGTATGGAGATGCTGGAGACGAAAAAGTCAGGTGTGTAAATGGTTTGAAGATCGGATTGTGTAAAGCTGACCGTTGAGCGGCCCGACCAAGCAAGGAGGCAGAGGCAGAACGTCCAAAAATATAACCCGACGTGGGCATTTATTAAAACAATGTGCACAAATTTCACACAGCCTCAATCCTGCTGCTGTTCACGCGAGCCCAGCCTGCAGCCACCAGGATCTCACACACACTCCCACTCTACAAGAAACAGCACTTAAATACACAGACACTAACAAGACACAGGTGAGGGGGAGCAATTAGACAAAGGTGACGGGAGGAGCAAACACAGGGCACCAGGTGAACACAATCGCATAATCAGCAGGAGGGAACACAGAGACGACCGGAAACAACAGACAAGATGAGGGGCGAACACTTATATAATTAATGCCATTTAATAAATAGCAGTAACGGCGTCTCGTCGTTACATTCCCCCCCTTTTCTCCTAAAGCGCACAGTACCCGGGATAGACAGTCTTGGCTTTCTAAAACGGACAGAATAGATCCCTCCCCTGAGGCTATGGACAGAATAGATCCCCCCCCTTGAGGCCATGGACACACTAGATCCCTCCCTTGAGGCTATGGACCTAATATATCCCTCCCTTGGTTCCGTCGACTCCTCGGGGGTCCGTTAGCTTGTCCGTTAGCTCGTCCATTAGCTTCTCCTCCTTGTCTCCGTTAGCTCGTCCGTTAGCTCGTCCGTTAGCTCGTCCGTTAGCTTCTCCTCCTTGTCTCCGTTAGCTCGTCCGTTAGCTCGTCCATTAGCTTCTCCTCCTTGTCTCCGTTAGCTTCTCCTCCTTGTCTCCGTTAGCTCGTCCATTAGCTTCTCCTCCTTGTCTCCGTTAGCTCGTCCGTTAGCTCGCCCGTTAGCTCGTCCGTTAGCTCGTCCGTTAGCTCGTCCGTTAGCTCGTCCGTTAGCTTCTCCTCCTTGTCTCTCGTCTTCCCCTGCTTGTCTCTTTTCTCCTGCTGCTTCAGCAGCCGTGGCCCCTTGGTCAGTTCCAGGCCTAGCCACCCCCAGCCGCGGTTCCTCTTCTGGTCCCTCTTCTTTCCTCTCGTCATTGTCACCTCCTCGCTTGGTCGAATCCCACTTCTGACACCATCTGTGAAGCTGACCGTTGAGCGGCCCGACAAAGCAAGGAGGCAGAGGCAGAACGTCCAAAAATATAACCCGACGTGGGCATTTATTAAAACAATGTGTACAAAGTTCACACAGCCTCAATCCTGCTGCTGTTCACGCGAGCCCAGCCTGCAGCCACCAGGATCTCACACACACTCCCACGCTACAAGAAACAGCACTTAAATACACAGACACTAACAAGACACAGGTGAGGGGGAGCAATTACACACAGGTGAGGGGAGGAGCAAACACAGGGCACCAGGTGAACACAGTCGGATAATCAGCAGGAGGGAACACAGAGACGACCGGAAACAACAGACAAGATGAGGGGTGAACACTTATATAATTAATGCCATTTAATAAATAGCAGTAACGGCGTCTCGTCGTTACAGATTGTTTTATAGTGATTTACCCTTCAGTCAGACAGTAACTCCACCAAAGCACAGGCTCAAAAGAGTGGTGCAGGAATGAGTCCTAAAACCCAGAAATTAGTTAGCGTTTTACCAGATATGGGCTCCCTCATCTTAAACTCACCGTTTATTTTTAACTTGATTTTAGTTAGAAGCCTGAAAAAAGGTCTGCTTTACAAGCTTAGGAGAGTTTCAAGTTCTGGTCTAAAATATGTCAGTAAATACCTTACTCTTGAATGTCCAAAGCTGCAATGTGTCATAAAACAACCTAGTCTCATGGCATTTCGTGTTATAGTCACGACATTTAATCTATTGATTCGTGTTCAGGATTTTCCCCTTTTTTTCGTGTCACACAGAACGATTTTAAAAGCAATGTATTTCTATTGGTAGTATGTTTTGTGCCTGCACCACGTATTTTTGTCCGGTCGGGTCTTGAAAGACTGGAAGCTGTGTGGTTCATAAAAACATTTTCTGACTCAATATCAAGCAACGATTATTGTTTTTATTTTAAAGTGGACCTATCATGCTATATTTTAATAATATATTGTAGGGCCATACCTATATAAAACATGTCTGTGAAGTTTTTTTTTCAAAATACCAAACAGATTATGCATTTGAGCCATGCCTCATTTTGCTCTATTTGCTGTATTCCAGCACCCTTTGCAAGGGCTGATTCTGTGGCAAATGAGCTGCAGCTGACCACGCCGCCCTGCAAAGGAGGGGGGCGAGGCACGAGCATCATGTTACCATGCCACGGCAACCTCTCATTCCCCTGATAAGTGGAGCGTTGCCCATGTAGGCGGAGCGTCACCGCCCACTATTCCGGGCTGACGTCGGGTCGAATGGAATCTGTATCGTGGCCCCGTTTTTTAAAAATATTTGGATATGGAGGATAAGAGAGAGGGTTGTATTTTCTGACGCTTGGTGAGTTCCCTGGAACACCGGGGACACATATTCATGTATAAAAGACGTACAAAAGTGCATTTTGCATGATAGGTCCACTTTAAATCGTATAATGTCAGACTTTTTTTGCCGTCCGCGAGGAAAATAAATGGGGCCCAGAGCCTCAGAATACTGATATCTGTATTTGAAAAAAACAATATTCATTCTAGTTTGTATAAATAACACACTGTTATTTACTCAACAATAACACACAATTATCCTTGTTTTTATTTATTTGTTTAATTCTATAATATCTGGCTTTTTTGACGTCCGTCAGGAACTGAATTTCAAAATAAAGTCACCGGAAACAGACGTAGGCAATACACACCCACTGAACTGATTACCCAAGATCCTCAGTTATTGGATGTTTTAGCAGCAATGCACGCTGGGATATGGTGTTTATGCGATATGAAATCCAAAAAAATTTAAAAAGAAAAAATATATAATACTTTAATCCGAGTGTACTTGCTTTTCTCTTTGGAAGTCATCACATAACGGCATTGTAATAAACGGTTCGGCTGCATTAAATATTACACATCCGCCTTAGTTATTTATTTATAGAGCCCTGATTAGAAGACTTCAAGACAAACTGGATGAAATGCCGCCGAAACTGAATACGTGACATGGATCATAAATATATCAGCAACATCTAAACATATAAACAACATCTTCAATTTCTCTTCACACAATACGTCTCCTGTAGTATCAACACTAATTCGGCTGACTTTTATATTTGACCCAATTGGTAGATTATTATTATTATTATCATTATTGGTTATATTTACACCATAACTGTGCACAGTTGATAGACAGGGATTTGTAGTTTTTAAAGATAGTATTGATTTTCTTTGAATTAAAGAATGTAAATACTGAGTTGAGAGAATAGTCAGGGGTTTTCGGTGATGGGAGACACATCTATGGATTCAGAATTTCAATAGCTGACCA
The DNA here is from genome assembly GCF_949606895.1 of Notothenia rossii. Classification (NCBI taxonomy): domain Eukaryota; kingdom Metazoa; phylum Chordata; class Actinopteri; order Perciformes; family Nototheniidae; genus Notothenia; species Notothenia rossii. Next base: position 63,043,094 of record NC_136902.1, read on the forward strand.
TTAAATGACGGATATAACTTTATGTCTGTGATGTTTTACAAAACAGATATTAATGTGTAGAATGAAAACATACTTATAATCAAATAATATAGCAATATCCTGTAAAATTATGTGAAAACATGAGTAAAACTACAGATCTTCAGATGTTATACATACATAAGTGTTCTAGACTAATAATACAAAGTATAATTTGTTGTGTTAACACTGTAAACTTGACAGTTTTTTAACCCACACCGCCTAGTGGTTAAAGCATGTTATTGATTTGTTGTTGTTGAATATGTTATATTTGATGAAAAAAGTATTAAGAGTACATAGGGGGTAAGTAGAAGGTCAATGATAGAAATATAGAATATAAAAAATCAAGATGATACTGTAGTGATCTCTACAATAAAACAGTTTAGTGCCTGATGTACAAAGATATTAATAGGAGGATGTGCAAAACAGACAAACAAATTAACCTTTATTTAAACATTAAAGAATACTTTATGTTAAGGTCTTCTTTTAAATAAGAAAAAAGCTTTGGGGGTATCTACAGATAAATATTAAGCCTGACAAAGTACAGATGTAGCGATTCATTTCAGACAGTTTGAAACGCGAGGGCCGTGATTGGTACGTGATCTGCCCTCGCTCAAGGCAAAACCTCCAGCTTGACTTGAGACCGCCCCCGTGATAGATAAATGTAATTATAATGAAGCCAGCTGCAATGGATCATTGATCCACCAGGGGGTGCAGTGGGGTTCCACACTGGAGCTCATGTGAAATAAAGTCAGATACAGTACGCTGGATGTACAGCGGAACTTTGTTAAGATCCATATGTCACGGATATCATATTCTGTGTTAAATAAGAGACATGTAATCATTTACAAAACATCACCATGTTGTCATTTAAAAAAATAATGTTGTTTAGTCGAAAAAAACGAACGGGAGGAAATGTCACGACCAAGAAATGGGCCCAGCAGATCCGTTAGAGTCGGAATTATTACATTTTTCCTTTTTTTTGGCTAACTGCTCGGACAGATGGAAGAGAGCACCCGGAGTTCAGCAGCGGGAGGCTGTGTTGTCGGAGGCGCGCCAGATGGCTAGAGAGAAACCAGGTATGGTGAAGTTCTTACCTGGCTGGATTTCAAAGATCCTGCCTGTGTGTGATTCCCGGCTTGCTAGCCACAGGCATGCTAGCTCCCGGCCTCCCAATTCCCAACCTGACACCATACGCCTTGGTGGGTTCCGTCTGAAGTCAACCCGTGCTTCTGCCCCAGTTCCTGCTCCTGTCCAGGAGTCATATTCTGGAACTCGTCTGGCTTATGGAGGTAAGTTAAGAAATCATTCCAATATGTACATCTTCTGATGTAACAACAATAACATTATAAATAGTAACATAGCTGAACATGGTATTGCACATTTAGCTTTGAGTGTTACTGACCTGAGATGTTTTTATTACATTAATTAAGGTGAATGAGGCTTTGGGATGCAAACTCATCTGTATGAAAAAGGTGACAAGGATCTGAGCCCCCGGCTCCCCCACCCCACGGAATATCGGCTTTAAAATGAGGAATAACAGAGGATTTTAGCAGTCAGAACAACTAAAGCAGCAGTGTTAATAATAACAGAAACGCCAAAGAGTCACATCTAATAGAAATATATAAAAGGATTTATTTTAATTTTGTAGCAGTCAGTTTATAATTTTGGCAGCACTGTTGAGCATTTTGAAAATGTATTTTCATGCCTCTGTGCAAGGCTTAGTCTTTCTATCTTTATAGCCACATGGTGTAAAGTAACTAAGTTCATAAACTCAACAAGTACTGTACTTGGGCACAATTTTGAGATACTTGTACTTTATTTAAGTATTTCAATGTTTTGCTACTTTGTTCTTCTACTCCACTACAGTTCAGAGGTACATGGTGTACTTCTACTCCCCTACATGTATTTAATACCTTTAGTTACTTTACAGATGTGGGTGAATGATGTGAAATATAATCAAGTGTTAAATCAGACTTTAGTTCCACCTGGAGTAAATCCACAAGCTACCCTGCAGTATACAAAGTCATTCAAACTAGCTGCACCTTTACCAGCTTTGAGAACACTTTCATGATCAATCATTATAAAACATATCATATATATTATTCTGAAATGGACCAATCCAGACTAATTTTATTGTCGCTACTTTCACTATATTTTGATGAGAATACTTTTCTACTTTCACTTGAGGAACATTTTGAATGCAGGACTTTTACTGTAACAGAGTATTCCTACACTCTGGTACTTCTACTTTTACTCAAGTACAAGATCTGAGTACTTCTACTTTTACTCAAGTACAAGACCTGAGTCTACTTTTCTACTTTCACTTGAGGAACATTTTGAATGCAGGACTTTTACTGTAACAGAGTATTCCTACGCTCTGGTACTTCTACTTTTACTCAAGTACAAGATCTGTGTGCTTCTACTTTTACTCAAGTACAAGACCTGAGTGCTTCTACTTTTACTCAAGTACAAGATTTGAGTACTTCTACTTTTATTCTAGTACAAGATCTGAGTACTTCTACTTTTACTCAAGTACAATATATATATATACTTATACCACCTCTGTTTATAGCCTATGAAAAAAACTATTCGAAATAGAAGGCTAAAGCTAACGTTAGCAGATAGTGACAATATGCTAGCTAGCTAGCTCAACGATTCCTTAAATAATATTGCCACAAAAAAACGTTTCAGTTCACATCATGCTCTGCCGCTCCGACAGGGAGCTCTGCTCTGAACACCTGAACGGCCCGTTCTAACAGCTGTTCACCAGCGGTCCAGTCTGTGCGACAGTGACTCCGGACGCACAGTTAATATTAACGAACGCACCCGTAGGTAATGTAGCTGCTGAAGCTAGACCATCATCTCGGAGCAGCAGAGCCTTATTATACATCCATGAGAGCAGAGCCGACAGGCAGGAAGATTCGAGCACACAGCTCGCACTTCATTATAATATATAAAAAAAGAACACCATGCGTGTCATGATGGCACATAACAGCTCACAGCCGCAGATTACTCCGGGTCCCAGACCCCCCCATACCCCAAAAATATTTGTATTGCAGATCTACATGAAATGACATGAAATCACTGACAAATATGAATATACTGTATTCAACTTCATTAAAACGTTATTAACGTGCCTAAACTCAGTAATTCACTAAAATTATTTATATTTTAATGGAGCCTCGTCGGCAGATCAGGAACCCAAAGCGTAGCGGAGGGATCTTGATCTTGAAAAATAGTCCGTTGTTACCGTTTTATAAACAGTCTGAATGAAACGGCAGCTCTCAGCTGTGTATTTACACAACTAATGGCCCATCAACCACAGCTCTCTCCCCCCCCCTCCCCCCTGATCTTTCTTCTCCAGCAGCTAAATTAACTGTAGGTTACTCTGAGTGACAAGCTTACAATAGACACAACACTGTCATTGCAAGTGACCCTCAGTTAGTTGACTTTTATGTTCAACTGCTAAATTCGTTACTGATAAAAAAGGGCTTCTACTGTACCTAATTACCTTAACACTAGAACCGCCAGAGGTTTTTGTATAGGCCTACCTAAACCCGTAAAATCCCGCTATTAGAATACAATTTTTAACAACATAGGGTGCTACATAACACACTTTCAGGAAAAGTCACGGACTGGGAGACTTTAATATTTTATTGAAAAAAAGTTACATTGCACACACACAACACACATCACACAAATTGACCAGATTGGTGCTTCTAGTGTTAAATAAACTCACTAATTAATTAAACTAGTTCAATACGCATTATTCTTATTCTTATCATTCTTTATGAGCGCAGTAATAGCCTTAAAATCAGATCTGTTTTTTAAATGAAATCTGACGGCAGGCAGTTAGCTCTGATCACCTATGATAAATGCGCCACACCTAATCGCTGGCCATTCAGCCACAGAGCTCCCTCTATACAAATCAAACTGTAGACGGTGTGAAAGCACCTATTGTTTTAAATAATGGTCGGAATGTGACCTGTGAGCCTTCTGAATTACCGTGGGACAGCACATTCTAAACTAAAATGTTCAATCAATAAAGACATCTTATCTTATCTTAATAATATCTTCATATTAATAATAATAATAAATCATACAGTATGTTTCCGAAAGGGAGCAGGAGGAAGCAAACACAAAAATATAAAACAAATATACTGCATATTAAAGCAAACGATTGTATAGGTAAAAGTCTGAGCATAACAAATAAAGAAGTGTAATGTAAACATTTACATTATTATGATTATTTAATATATAAAGACTATATATTATTGAATTAAAAGATTAGATATACTTTAGTATAGTATCTAAAATATTGATGTGTTGAAATGCTCTTCAAAACACAACTGAAAGTCCATGAAACTTGTCTTTCTGTATTTGTGAATTAAGCGCCATCTCCTGGTTAAAACCTGAAATTGAAAATCTGGCAACGCCCTCTTGGAAAATAGTGGGAGTGCTTAACATTCCTCTATACTAGAGATGTTAAGATTCACCGATTCGCATCGGTGCACCGGCATAAACGTTCAAGATGCGAGTGCACCGGTTGAAAGAGTGCACATCGGCTACAGTTTGGGTTGAACTCGCGATGCATCGATTGCGTAGCGTCTTTGCATCGGTAAAAAAACGATTCATTCATATAAAATCCCCTTATCTTGTCAACGTTCAGCAGAGACGATCTTTGATATTTGCTTCGCCACTACGGAGAACGAGAGTCTCAGTTATCAACACACACGGAAGTTGAGGAGAAAGAGAAACACAGCGCAGCGAAAAATACCTACAAATCAAACGTTTGGCAACACTTCAGATTGTTCAAGAAAGACGGTGTAATAGTCATTTATGCTATATAGTTGACCGCAGGTCATGGAGAGTAATAAGGTATCCGAAGACCTTTGTATGAGGTATCTTTATTACTGAACAGGTCTACAGCCATGATACATAGATCCGTCCTAGATGCGGACTTGCATACACACAGTATCACTCCGCAGCCGCACCCCATCAGTAACGTCCTGATGGTATATGTGCGCGGCACTATTACTACAGACGGTCAACTTGAAAAATCACTCGCAAATTGTTAACGATGCCGAGCCGCTTTAAAGTACACAAGTAGTACGAGGAACTTAGCGACGCACATAAAGAGGCGACATGGGGTCTGCGGCTGAAAAGAGAAACCTGAAAGTGAGACATATGAGTTAAATCACTCAGTGAGGTGTTCTGTCAGAGAGACGTGTTTAGCTTACAGCAGCCTGTGACGGCCAATAATAATTTAAATGTCTTCCTTACTGTAAGCAGTTATGAAATACCTGTTTGTGAAAGGTTATTTGTTTTCTTTATTGTTCAGATAGAAACCAAAGCTTTCTGCTCACTGGTGAGTTAGCCTCTGAGTGTTAAGCACATCAGGCTGGCAGCTGTATGGGCATTGCTCTATGGTAGCTGTTATTTGCACATTGGTAATCATGAGCAATGCATCCTTACATTGTTTAACTGTGAGGTGTTATACAATTGTACTCTGGAGAGCTTTTAAAGGTAAAAAAATAAACGGCATGATGGGATGTGCAGTACCAAATATGTAAAGCACTTTTTTGTTAATATATGATTTGCTTAATATAAGGAATAAAACAAAAATCCTCTGTCGTACCATATTGAAGTATCATTATTTTTGCATCGTGTTGAATCGCATCGTATCGTCCCGAATCGCATAATGTTGAATCAAATCGTATCGAACTGTATCGCAACAGGGGTGAATCGTATCGTATCGCATCGCCTGGTGTTTCAAAGGTATCGTTAATGTATCGTGGTAACGTATCGAGATGCGCATCGCATCGGCCTCAGTGATGGAGATGCACATCCCTACTCTATACTGGTCTTAGGCAGGTCGTAGGCAGGAAGCTGTAAGCTGGAGTCTGAAATGAAGTGCTACATCTGTACTTAACGTCTAATATATTGCTTTCCTGCAATGTTAACTATGTTGAAGCACTTATTTTAACTGATATTATACATATTAATTATACTCTTATAAGATGTATGTAGATAGTATAACAAATGTGCAGACTATGACAGTTTAATGGTGGAGGTATACACACATATTGATAGATGTCTTGTAATGCACTGTTGAGGAACCGCGACCCAAGTTTTTCATCATTGCACAACTACACGTTGTGTATATGATGTCAATAAACTTTAGAAAATCTTGAAAGGGATGTGCAAAATAGCCATTATATACAGTCTTTAATTAACTATTAGTAGAGAATTACGATAATGATCATGCTTTATAGGTATCTGCAGATAAATGTCTTCTCAAGCACCAACTATCAAATATCTCGCCTCATTGTTGGCACTTGACAATCACCTTCCCTGAATTTTAAGACTAAAGTCTGATTTAAGGGTTGTTTATATTTCACATCATTAATCAGAATCTGCAAAGTAACTCAAATAAATGTTGTTACGTTATCCGAGAGGACCCAAACCCAGGACACGGCAGTGTTGGAAAAAAGGTTTTATTTTAGGTGGAGGAGCGTGGAGAGTAATCCGGTTGGAATGGCGACTGTTGGCGGCTGGTGATGACTACACGGCGGCCAGAGAGTGATCCTGAAGCACAAGAAGAAAGACGCGTTGAAGAACGTTCAGTGTAGAGGTAATAGCTAATAATGCTAGGACGGCTAAAAAGGCTGAGAGTTTTACCACTGTGGGTTAAACAACGATATGGCGCTGACAGGTTGCGGAGCCTCCGCTGATATACCATTAGTAAATGGCTCATGGGAATCAGGTGTGTAGTAGGGGAGGGTGCACAGCTGATTGCAGCAGGTGGAGGTTGAGCCGGGAGCCAGGAGTGACAGCCAGGGAAAGGGAAAACAAACACAAGGGAGGCGGCTGGCAGAGTACAGCCACAACAAATGTAGTGGAGCAAAAATACCAGGGCCCTTTCTCATTTCTCTAACTCCCCTCCTCTACTCCCCTCCTCGACTCCTATCCTCGAGACTTAGTTCCGCCCACAGGAGATGCGAGCGGAGGAGCCGAGGAGGTTAACCAAGGAGAGAGGAGGGGAAGCAGCAGGCGGTTAGAGAAATGAGAACTCCTCTCCTCTGAGCAGTCACTTTAAAGAGACGTCCATTAATGATGACAGGAGGCACAGCAGCACTCTGTCTGATGGACAGATGTGTTCATGAAGACTTATATATTTACTTTTAATTCATTCATAGTGCGGTATAATGAGACAATAACAGGCTACAGATGCAGACACACACACACACACACACACACACACACACACACACACACACACACACATATATATATATATATATATATATATATATATATATATATGAATATATATTTATATAAATATTTACAATTTAAGAATCAAACAGAGCACTCTCATAATAACGTAACACTATCAGAGACTGGATATATCCTCCTCCCCTCTCTGGTCGCTACTATGAGGAAAATAAATTACGGGCCAAAAGTTTTATTTACAAGTATTAAAAGTAAGCAGAGGCCACCAAACCAACTGAGACCTGTCTGTCCGCTGCATCTACGCACACACTGTACCACACACACACACCTACACCACACACACGCACCTAGCTCCTAAAACAGGCTACAGCCGTTGTGTATTTTATTATGTGAAGCACTAAATGGTTTTAGAAAAATATTGACTCTTTGTTTGTAGATATCTACTAAACTAAAGCAAATAAAGAGAGTGGGCCTGTTATACTGAGTGATATTACACACTGTTCTGCTTTCTGCACGGACCTCACAGCTGTTCTCACTGTAAACATTGCGTTGCGATGAAAGAAGTTAATAAAATAATATCCAGGGGATGCATGCAGAGCTGTCATTGGCTGAGATAAGTCCGGCTGTGCGTCACGACTCTTTGAAACATCTCTGTTCCCGGAAATGCATCCACGAAGGAGCCGTAGAGGACCCTTCAGTGTATCCTCGGTTATAGCTCCTCCAGAGAGCCTCCTCGACGCTCGACGCTCGACGCTCGACGTTCGATCCTCGGTCCTCGAAGTGCATTTAGAGAAATGAGATGTCCTTCAACATGGCACGTTGAAATTCATTTCCGGGTCACTACCGGAGGACCGAGGAGTCGAGGAGTCGAGGAGGGGGATTTGATGAAATGAGAAAGGGCCCAGGTTAACCTCTGAATTGTAGTGGAGTAGAATTACAAAGTAACATTGAGCTGTCATGTGGGTATATATTAATGCTGCCCACTATGGACATAAGCAATTTTCACCCAATTATTATGTTACAACCCGGTTCTTGGGCTGCAACAAAGAGCTGGGAGGCGAGACGAGGGCTCTGAAAGTATAACAATCCTTTTATCTTGTGGACACCAACAGGAAGCTCACACGGGGAGTGTGCGAGAGGAATGAGAGAGCGAACAAATCCGGTTGGCTCTCCTCTTTTAGGCTTCCCGACCCAGGTGCAGCTCATCAGGTAAGACGCCGGCCCCACAGCACTGGATCCTGTAAACACACACCCAAACACACACAGCCGACGGCACCCCTCGTGGTGTGGAGAGGTAGTCACACTCCCCCCCATAAAGACAGGAGTTCCACTAGGAACACCGTCATCCTACGCTACCCAACAGGACCCTCTTCACACCAAAACAATATCGCTACAATAGCCTTCAAAAACTCCGGACTGCAGTCTATACTCCTTTTCAGACCAAAACTGCGTGGCCCGCAACTTGAAATTCAGTTCCTGACGGACGTCAAGAAAGCCGGATATAATTACACAAATAAATAAAAACGAGGATGTGTTATTGTTGAGTAAAAAACAGTGTATTATTTAGAAAATAATAACAAATTAGGAGGAAAATAAGATTTAAAAAATACGGATTTCAGTATTCTGAGCCTCTGAGCCCCATTTATTTTCCTCACGGACGGCAAAAAAAGTCAGACATTATACAATTTAAAATAAAAACAATAATCGTGGCTTGATATTGAGTAAGAAAATGTTTTTATGAACCACACAGCTTCCGGTCTTCCAAGACCCGACCGAACAAAAACACGTGGTGCAGGCACGAAACATACTACCAATAAAAATACATTGCTTTTCAAATCGTTCTGTGTGACACGAAAAAAAGGGGAAAATCGTGTTGGAGAACACGAATCAATAGATTAAAGAGCAACTTGCAGATTTGTTTTTACTACATTTATGCTTAACCTTGCCTGAAAATTACAATTAAAAATGTTATAGCAGGATTTGATATGTTTTACAAGACATAAGGGCAGGAATTCTGAGGAACAGGAGCCGTTTTGAGCTCTGCTACTAAAAACTGCTTTTTTTAACGTCATACGTCAAACGCGTCATATTACGTCACATGGGGGAGCAACTTTCTCGGACTCGTTCTCTGCCCAAACCCGCGGTAGTAGTTTGTAGTTGGTTTGAGCCGTTGTGATTTAGTGAGCTGGTATTTTTTCGGTAATTTTACATTGCATTTCACCATTTGTAATCAGGGTGAGCTTGTGTTTGTGAAGGTTGCACAAACTCGAGCCTGTCAGGACATCGATTCCACAGTTTCCCTCACGGGAAAAGGACTGGAGCTAGCGTTCGTTCCTGGGTGCGTTGTGCATCCACCTCCCTGCAGCACATACTCTCCACAGCTTTATCAGGAAACCGTATTACATCTCTCTCCCCCCCTTCGCTGCTCTCTCTCTCTCTCCCCTCCGGTACACGGCACCGTAAGACGTAGTGTGGAGTTGCATTAGGTAACGCTGTGGTGACTGTACTGCTCCAGCCGTCTCCTTTGTGTTTGTTTGTTTCCCCCTGTCTGTGTTGTTTGTGTGGGCGTGGTTGTCACTCCTGGCTCCCGGCTCAACCTCCACTCACCTGATGCAATCAGCTGTGCACCCTCCCCGACTACACACCTGCTTTCCATCAAGCCATTTACAATGGCATATCAACGGAGGCTCCACAACCTTTCTCCACCAGATCGTCAAGTATCAGCCGTATCTCGCGTCTCCCCTCCGGTACACAGCACCGTAGTGTGGAGTTGCATTAGGTAACGCGAGATACGGCTGATACTTGCGCATTAGTTTTCTTTTATGGATCAGTATCAACAGTCCTGCCAGTAATGTTACTATATTAGCAATACTACTTTAGTTATAGCCTGTAGCTAACGCCGGTCACTCACCAAGACAGCTGCTCTGTTCTCCACTGGTTCTCCACACACCAAAGCTCCATTTCTCTCCGATGGCCGTTATTTTTTCTAATCCTTGTCATAGCAGGCTCATAATTATAATCATATGCATTTCGAATATATATTTTCAAACTCTTCTGTGTCAAAACTAGCATATTGTGAACCATGTTTATTCATACGTTAGACCGGCCGCTCTCCCCCATGTTACGTCACACGCGGGAGGTCACGTGCGGAGGCTTTTTTAAGCTGAAGTGAAAATGTCTTACTAAAGCGACGCCAGATGTCACTGTAGTGTATATTTCTGTATATTTTTTTGAAAATCTAGTGTATTCATCATTTTCCTACACATGTATTCACTGGTGTCTCTAACCTGCAAGTTGCTCTTTAAATGCCGTGACTATAACACGAAATGTTGTGAGACTGGGTTGCATAAAAGCAGTGATTGCTACCAATTGACTAAATTAGACTACATCATCATGCGAACAATAGACGCCTTTAGCTTAGCGGCGTTGAGAAGAAACCATGTGATAGTGATGTAATTCGTTTATAGCCTTTTCACTTCTTGTAAATTGTATTTACCCTTCAAAAATCATGAAAACAGTGTCAATAAGTATTAATAAGTAGTATCATAAACGTTAGTTTAATTTTATTTTCTGCAATATCTTAAAGTCCAGTAAAAAAATCACATTGCTTTTGTCGAGGGAACTTCCGTGTTGCCCTACTAAAAAATATGTCATCACCGCACCACTCTGTTCACATCCTGCTGCAGTTAACCTCTCTCCAATAACAGCAAGTGACCCTAACCCTGACGAGAAAGGTTAGGGTCCTGCTCACCATGTCCAAGTTAATTTCACACAAATTACCAGCTTACTGCCCTTTATCCCTTACACAATGTGAATAAACATCTTGCCTTTTTACAAACTTCTCAGATAGCGTTAGAGATGCAAAAGCTTAGTCATTTGGCTTCGGAACCCAGTTCAAGCACCCAAACGGACCAAGCACTTTGTGGAATGTTACAGGAAGCGTTGCCTTCCATACTGGGCACTGCCCAAGTTCCTCTGAGCCAGATCCCCAGAGCCGGCCCGACCCATTAAGCGACATAAGCGGCCGCTTAGGGCCCCACAGCCACTAAGGGCCCCCTAGCAAAAAAAATAAATAAAATAAATCTCAGTACACCGTCGCCGTGTGTTTAATTAATTGTGTTAATATGCCTGGATTGCTTACTCTCAAAGTCATGTATTATATGATTGAGTCAATCATATAATACATTAATCGTGCTTTACCTGAACCTCATCATGAGAGGACGGCAGGATTGTAATTTCCCGTGTTCAGTGAATGCAACAGAGGCAAGGCACCAGACAAACCAGAGAGTTGAATGGAAATAAACATCTGTCTTATTGGCTGACAGGTACCTATCCTGTGAGCTGTGACAATGTTTAAAATAAACTGTCAGTCAGACTCAGAGTTTTGAAGATGGACATAAGAACATTTGTTCTTAAAAAAGTCGACAATTCTCAAGTGGTGGCTCACACAACAACCCCAGAGCCACCACTTGAGCCGGGTGAACAAGGTATGTAAATGTCAGTAAACTTCCGAGTTATGCGAACATACGTAAGCAAAGCATAAATTACAGCTACGTTGACGTTACTTTAAATCGCGGGGGTAAGCTAAACCGTTAGCAAGTAGCTATAGGTAGCCAGATATATTAAATAAACACTTTGTCATACAATCTAAATTTTATGTTTTTTAGCATTACCTGGTGATTTCAACGAAAGCTCTCTGGAAAATGTTGACTTACTGTTCGACATGAAGCTAGAAGCTACCTTACAGTACACAGTTGATCCTGAGTCCTGTCAGTTAAAGTGTTTCATAGTTAGCATAGCTAAGCAGCAACCTAGCACTGAAATATATGTATGTTATGTGACAGTATTTCTGAGAAAAAGTCAGGTGAAATGGTGGCATAGTTGCCACTACTTTACGTGTCGACAGTATGTTTGAACGTATTTGCAGCAGTAAATGTGGCTGTTTGGCCACTGACGTTGCCATAACAACACCTGAATTTAAATGTTTAACCTCTTTTTGTGACATATTTTTGCATGACATTATAATTCTTCTGAATGATATTCCTATTGATAGCTAGTTTCTATGTGAGCATTATGAGATGGACACCCAGAGAGAATAAATGAAGAACAGTTATACTATAGGACAAAACAAGAATACAGTTTAAGAGGGGAGTGATTTATAAAATATCCTGTTTCATATGGGTGTTGAGAGATGTATCCATAGATCTCTTAATTTTGCTCTCAAAGTGCACTATATTGATGCTTTTAACTTCAATATTTAAAAAAAAAAAAATCTTCCCGGGGGAGCATGCCCCCGGACCCCCCTAGAGGAGGTTAGGTCCACGGTGTTTACATGCTTATTTATACAATATGTGTGCTTATACTAACACCACAAGACAAAAGTTGGTTGCGTGTTGTGTGTCGTGAGAACGCGCTAGAGTGAGGGGAGCCCCCAAGCCAAAGCTCGCTTAGGGCCCCCAAAAGTCTAGCGCCGGCCCTGCAGATCCCTGTCTGTTTTTGGGTGCTAAGTAAACTAGCTGACCACTGCTTTCATTAATAAGATGGATTAAATGCACGTGCTTTGTACGTGTGTGATGATGGAAATTGTTATATTCCTTCATTACCCTTTTATGTTCTACCCACTTGTTTTGTATGTATTCATGATATTTTCCTCTATCCATGACTGCAGATGTTTTTATAATATATACAGGGAAAAATGGAAATACTCAACCTGTACCAGCTTGATTAGTGAGAGAAAAGGTCATCCTTGTCCGCGAGTAAACTGGATTTATTGTTGTCGACGCTGCAACACGGGGGTGACAAAGTGACCTCAATAAAAAACAGCAAAGCCAATGCCATATGCAAATGATTCCATAAAAGCATAAAAGAAAGCAGTGGGGATGGTCAGCCAGGTGGGGGCAGTGGGGGTCAAATGGAGCAAATTAAGGTTGAATAGCAGATGCAGCGGCCCGGCCCATCACTCTTCATGCCAGCGGCTTTTTATGTAGCTGACCCCCCTCCCTCCATAACTCTGGCTCACTGATAAGGTAAAGGGCAGTGCCACGTGTCTGTGTATCCCTACACATAATAGTGTCCCTGTGTCCCACTATAACCTGTCCACCATCTCTCTCTCCCACTAGACCAGTCCATCAGAGGCTCTCTCCCACTAAAACCAGTCAGTCAGTCTGTCTCTCTGTCTCTCCGTAACAAGTCCATCAGTCTGACAGTCCCACTATAACCAGTCAATTTAGTCCTTCTGTCCCGTTATGACCAGTCTAGTGTCCCACTAGACCAGCCTATCAGCGGCTCTGTCCCACTAAAACCAGTCAGTCAGTTTCTCTGTCCCACTATAACCAGTCCATCTGTTTGTCAGTCCCACTATAACCAGTACATTAGCCTCTATGTCCCACTAAACCCAGTCCACCATCTCTCTGTCTCACTATGACCCAATCCACAGATCTCCTTGTCCCACTAAAAACAGCAGTCTGTCCGTTCCACTAGACCAGTCCATCAGTCTGTCTGTCCCACTATAACCAGTCAATAGGTCTCTCTGTCCGACTATCCACTTAGTCTGCCTCTCCAACTTAACACAACCAGTCCATCAGTCCTACTTCAACCAGTCCATAAGTCTCTCTGCCCCACTTAAACTTGTCCTTAATTCCGTTTTTCCCCACCATAACCATTCCATCAGTCTTTATGTCCCTATGAAACCAGTCCATCCCTGTCTGTGTCTCACTATAACCGGCCATTTAATCAGCCTTTCGAACTAAAACCAGACCACTCAGTCCGTCTGTCCCACTATAACCAGTCTATCTCTCTCTGTGTCCCACTAAAACAGTCCATCAGTCTGTCACACTAATATCAATGTCTTAAGGATCTTAGTATAAGCCACTGAATGACCAGGTGCTAATGAAACTTCATTCTGACCAAAGCAAAGCAGTCATTCTGTCTTTCGTTTTTGTGGAAAATGCTTCAGTGGAATGACAATTCAGGGTTGCAATTTTTAGGGTCGCTAAGCAGCAGGCTAATGTCAGACTGGATAGTACCTGACAATTATTGTGATATATCCAGATAATCTGCTGTGGTTAAATCCAAAACACAGCTTAAACAAGAAGATACCAAAAAATATCTACAATTTAACATCCAACCAAATTCACCTGAGGTTGTCTTTAGCAACAGCTATTGAAGCCTAGTTTAAGTGGTAAGAGTTTTTTAAAGTACAATAAACAACTGAAATACTGTAAGAATAAGGCTTTTTATAACTGGATGTGGAATACGTGGTGAAGAAGAGACATGCAACACTCCATTCCATGCCAAAACAGAGACAAAGAGAAACTAAAGGAGATGGGAAAGCCAAGAAACCTGAGAGACAAAGCGGGAGATAGAAACATGCAGTCATAGAGACAGACACTGTAAAACAAAGAGAGGAGGCTGCAAATGAAGAGTGCAGCAATGCTGGCGGACATTGGCATCCCATTAGCTGGCGCGCTGGCATGCCAAGTTGTAGGATTTACCCTGTAGCCCTTGGGCTTCGTCGTCAAAAGACTCAGTGGGCTTGAGGGGCCCGGCGGCTGGCTGCTGCCGGGGTTCCATTGTCTGGGCTGCTGGAGAGAGGGAAACGCTGGATGAATGGAGGGAAAACAAGAGGAAGACGAAGAGGAGGAGGCCAGAGGGAGAGCAGCAAGTGGTTCCAGGGAGCAGAGCCAACATGTAGAGGAAGAGGAGTGAGCAGGATGCTGCCGTGCACTCAGGGCCCATAACAGGCTTCTTAAAGTGTTGCCATGCAACCAGTTGCTTTCTCCATTCTTAACCTGAAGGATGCTTTTTAGGGGGTTGTTGATTACCCAGTAGCTCAAAACAATGGATTGAAATGGACTTCAGATGGTTTGAATATTAGGCATTTTCTGTTAGGTTCCAGGGCCGTAACAACTGTGGCCTTGGAAGCTGATTCCCCAACTGGGTATCGGCATCCCCATGTGTGTATGTTTGTGTGTCTCGGTGGGTGCCCCTCTTGATTTTTATTTCTTGATTTAATTTTTTATTTCTGTGAAAACTATTTAAAGTGCAGATGATTATTAAAGCAAACACAATATTATTTATAATCTGCAAAGTTTCTCCACTTTTTATTCAGAAATAAAACTGTGATTTGTCATATAATTATTATATTTCCTTTTTTATTTAATATTTATTGTACACACATCCATTTGTACGCACCATTAGACACCAAAGCTAATTTATTGTATGTTGAAACCTACTTGGAAATAAACCTGGTTCTTATTCTGTGGGCACTTTTCATGTTTTATTTGTATTATTTCAGTGAAATACAGAATAAAAAAAGTATTTATTATGTCGTACTTTTGTCTTTGCAATAAACAAATTAATAAAAGCTTCCAGTATGATTCACCATGTCATATTTTTTAGGTCCTATATATTTTTTCTGTTTTTCTGTTATAATCATTGTGTATTCATTCAGATATCTGGTAATCAAGAAATCCAGCAATGATGATGCGTTCACTATCCATCGCGATGAAAGAAACATCTTCAACTTTAGAGCAAAATACATTCGAAAAGTGGCATCTGTTAGGTCAATGTAGCTGCATGTTTTTTTATTGATTGTATAAACCCTGATTAGCTTACACTCTATCAACTGATCCTCTGCCTCAATACATAGGCTAATGTTACAAAAAAAGTATCTAATCAAAAGCCTTGTAGCATTTTGTGGACACCTCTTCAAGATTCCAAATCATTTAAAAGTGTGCAGATGAACATTTCATATCTAAAAGTTGACATTATAAACTATCCCTGTAACGAAATATATACAACTTCATGTTATGCGCTACTTCATGTCCCTCCTCCACTTCTCTGTGGAACTCGCGTCGTATGTGCATCATATCTGATGCTGTTTGCAATCCGCTGGGTGCACTCGCAGGTGTGTACAGAGCAGAAGTCGCCGATGAATGAGAGCTCATCCGCCGGAGCCGGGGACAGCACATGGTCAAGTGGTCAACAAATGAAAATGGAAAATTGCTGCCACTTGTTGGGCCCATTCAAGTACATGCAGGCGGGAGAAGCGGGCAGGTCATGATGGATGCCCCGTGTCTCCGCTGTTGTTGATATGATCAAAAATATACCGCCCCAACCCCCCCACACTCCAACACCCCCATTCACCACGATAATAGACAAACAGATGTGCGCAGGTCGCTCACAAGCACATCAAATTGCCTGTGTTGCAAAATTGCCTTTGGGATGAGAAATGTTGTTTATTTGTTGTACCAGTCCAATCGTGTTTTTGATTCCAAGTAGATTGTTAGGTTTTTTTTAATCAAAATACCAGGAATGTTAACTTCTTTTTCAGTCAAGCAACTAAATAGGGACATGAATGGTGCATCAGAACATGCTGCAGCTGCAAATGATAAGGCATATTGTTTTCTATGATCTCACCTTACCTTTAGGACAGCAGAGAACACATAATATAGCAATTAACCGTGGTTAAACATGAAGTTATCAACAAAAAGAAAAAAGGATTATCCATCCTTGGAATCAAATCCAGGAGGCGAATGTGATCATATGTTAAATGCCTAAAGCAGTGGTAAGTAGTGAACATGCTGCATCTCTAGATAAGTTAAGTCTAGTAAAATGTTTGTGCATCATTTACCACTTAATTTGATGCAAATACTGTGAAATGTAGAAATGCCAACGCAAATACGGCAGAATGGCAATTTAATGAAAACAAATGTTGGATGTGGAAATGCAGATGTAATAGTGTGTTTAGAGTGCGTTGTTCCCTCCATCTCCCTTACACACATACACACACATAAACATATACGCACAAGGAGATTGTATTTGCCTAATCATATGCATTTTCCACTTCATTATCATGCTTTCTTCAGCTGGTGGCGCTCTGCAGCCTTCAGAAACACAGCACACCACACTGTGTAATATAATGCGTGTTGTATGGAAACACGCATTATATAAATTACAGATTGGATACTTGTAGTGCTCTCACTACCAGCTTTGACATACTGCAGCCAACAAAAGAGCTGGTGACCTCTAACCTTGAGTCTGTGGTCATCATAAAGCAAATACGTTAACAAATGCAACTGTTAACATGAGATATTATACACGTCTCTGAGATGTGTCAAGTTGGATCACAATGCTTCAGCACCTGGCACTAAGTAGTAGCAAAAATAATAAAAGTAGCAGTAGTTTCATTATAAGCAGTAGCTATAGCCTCAGCTGCAGTTGTAGGTGTAAAATAGTAGTATCAGTATATATATTATATATAATATTATATATTATTGAACTAGTAATTTTGTATTTGTGGCTTTTGCAGTAGATTTTGTATTTGTGGATAGGCTTAATACTTTCCTCTTTTATTTTATAAAGCTTATAGTTAGGGCTGGCTCATGCTTGCGTTGAAACAGCCTCTAGTGCTGCTATAGGCCTGTACTGTCTTAGGGCTTTCACCTTTCTTCACCTACTTCATTTTCTGTATATCTGTAATAACTCATTATCCTCTCTATCTCAATACACTCCTGACCAGGGCCGTCCCTCCCTACAGGCCGATCACGCAGACTCCGTGGGGCCTCACCTCGCGGAGGGGGCCTCATCTTGCAGGGGAGGCCTCATCTTGCGGAGGGAGCCTCAACTGAGCCAAATATGTGGTTCAATTAGTGTGGCGTGACACGGTGTCGCTGCTGCAAGGCTCCAATAGCTGCTGACGCTCGCGACACAGAGGGCTTAATCATATAACTTTGCGTGGGGCCTCAAGCTGGCCAGGGACGGCCCTGCTCCTAACTCATGTCCAGGCATTTTTGTTGTCTCTTATCTGGCAGGTTGCCAGTATTAAAGGTTAAATCTGGAACATAACGTGTTTTCGCCTGTTGATGTCGGACTGCCTGATGACCACTTGATTATTGTGGAAAAACTCTTTGATCCATTTTTTTTCAGACTCAGATTATCATTTGTGTTTTAAATGTATTATCTTTTAGTCTACAGTATATACAGAACATATATATTGCACAGCCGTCTGTCCAGGAAAGGGAAATCCTCTTCTGTTACTCTCCCCGAAGTTTATTCAATTATTTCCCCAGTTAAATATGAAGTTTCCTTGGGAGTTTTTTCATGTATGATGCGAGGTTCTCAGAACACGGGGTTTTAAGAGAAATGTATAATTTGTGATATTGGGCTATATAAAGGAAATGTATTTGATCTATAGATTGATTATTGGTTTTATTTACAAAGAAGTAGTAGGGATGGTTGTTGTTGTCATACTTTATCCTTTTTAACCTTAACAGACACACATCCAAGCTGAGTCAGTACCATGGAAATGCTGACGTGCTAAAACGATGAGGGTAAATGGGTTTTTTGAGGACAAATGAACTAACATCACACCCGCCAATCACACAGCTCTGTGGTCAGCATTTATCACAGCATGCCTTCTGCCCTCATGTCGTCCAACCTATGGTCTCTCACCTCTGTGACAGTCTCAATGTAACTTTGATAAGTTTTGTCTTACATTTAATATCACCTAAACATAATATTTATTACATTACAAGAAATGTTGCTGCTTCCAACCCTTCAAAATAAAAGCCTTATATCGTTCATGAACTAAGGCTGCTTTTTTCTCAGCTATTTAATGAATTAACAGAAAAGTATTCCAACCCTGTCCAAATAACTTAAAGACACTTTAAGGTTTAAAAAAGATACATACTGAGAGTTAACCTCAAATGTATTTGTATTCACTCTGAACTATACTTTACCTGCATTTCTTTGTTTTCTCTTCTTCTCATTCCCTACTTATTTGCTCAGCATATCTCTTTTTTTTCTTTCCTCATCCTCTGCAATACATTAAAAAGGATTAAAAGTTAATCCTGAGTAGCATCAGTTTTGCTGCGAGGCATCTACATCATGTGTGGCTGCTCGTCTTGATTAGCCCAAATAGTGTGAGATATTAAACTGAATTTTTACAGACAAAGATACCTTCAGTTCAATTATACTATTTTACTTTGCTATTTGAGTAGGAATGTAATATGGGAAGGTTAGTTTGATGGCCTGTTGACAGAACTTGAAGTGTGTTCAGTGAAGTGGATGATGATGTTACAAGGCTGTATTGTCTGATTGCTGTTGATGAATCCTTTAAAAGAACGACCAACTCTAATTATTGATTTACTTGTATAACCCCAACCCTAACCCAGGGTTCCTGCAGGTGTCACCAACTCAAATTTAAGACTTTTTAAGACCACTTTGAATAGAGTTTAAGACCTATTTCACGGCAAGAAAGTATGAAGGAAAATTGCTATGAAAGAAGAAATACGTCCCATAATTACCTTCAAGGTAATTGTATTCATGTTCAACATAAGAACAATGACTGGACATAACAGTATAACAGTAGACAGAACTGTGTTAGCGTGTTAGACAAAACGTGTGTGTGTATGTGTGTGTGTGTGTGTGTGTGCGTGCGTGCGTGCGTGCGTGCGCTCCAATAAAAAATGTAATCCATTATTATTATTATTATTATTATTTAGCATCCATCAACAACAAAAAACCTTTAAAAGCTAACCACAAACGTTTCAATTACACAACATGTTTTTAAAAAAGAGAAAAATGTCTGAATGTTCTCTTGTAATTTCTCATTAGTTGTCAGCACTGAGGCGTGACCCACTGCAGGTTAGGGCCGCCTGGTCCTTCCCAGCTTATGGGCCTCTTTAAGAGAGATATTGATGACCGTTGGGAGGAGGCTTTGCTAAATGAGCCCCAGCAATGAGTTGGAAAATGAGTAATGTTCTCTGGATGAGCCCAGAGTGGTCTTGTCTGGCCTGCCCGCCTTCTCCTGGCTGAGGGAGAGAAAGCAAGTGTATGGGTGTGTCTGTATGTGCGCTATTTCACATCCAATATCTCCTTGAACACATTTGCCTCCAAGAAAATTCTGCTTCCACATTGGAAAAGAGCAGCGCAAAATGTTCGTTATATGGAAACAACATTGAAGAGAAGGCTCCGTAACACATTACTCTAAGGATCAAGTTCAGACATATAGGCTGTCTTAAACACTATCATCAGAGTAACGTGATCTAATCAATAAATAAAGATTCAGCCGATAACACGAAAGCACATGGCCAGCGCCGTATAGACTGAGAGTTACGTCATCTCCGTTCACTCCAATGGACCACTTTTTTACAGCAATGGCGGATCGTGGAGCCTCTCAATCGTTCCCCGGAAGTTAGCGCCAAGGCAAGCAGAGCTGTAGAGTTGCAGCATAATAGACCGTTCGTGACGGACTTTTAAAGGTAAGAAGAAGTTTAAAGATTTATATTGCGGATATTAACAGTACATCTGATTCAAATTAACATGTGTATTAAAGGATGTCAGTGGATTATCCCTAAATTAGTAGATTTAGGGAACGTTTACAGATAACAGATAAAGCTAGGACACCGGATCAAGTTAGCAACACACGTTGAACAGCCTTTTAATTGTAAATTCCGTTCTCTTAATGTCATTTCGTCCAACGTTGTTGAATTAGAGAAGAGGGGCTTCTAAACGGGATTGTATGCGGGGGTGGAGGGAGTTAAATATTAGATAAATATAACTTTGGTGCGTGTAAGAGTGAGTGTTTTTAGCAGAGCCATATTGTGTCCTTGTGATTATGTTGATTATTACCTGTCTGTATAATGTTGCAGCTCAGCTGATTTTGGATTGATGGCAAAGGGAGAGGGACTTAAGTGAGAGTGAAAACACAAGGTAAGTTTAATACTACTGTTTTATATAAGTAAGCATACTAAACATGTATTCTATCACTGTATTATATAAGTAATCTTGTTAGTAACCTACTGTATGGCAGGTGGAGGGGCAGTGATGTTACAGGTGGAGGAGCAAAACTGCAAGACTGCAAACTCACAAGACAGAGAAATCAAAGTTTGTTCTCCAGAGAAGAGGTTGATTTCACTTCATTTATTTCATATTTTCTAAAGATGTGGAAATGATGTGAAAAAACTTGAGAGCTGTAACCAAGACAACTGTAACAACATGAGTAGAGAGCCACCAAGGTTTTTCAAGTCCCTCTCTTACTCCATTTTGCCAACCCAAACTTCCAGGTACATGACGGGACACCTTGCTTGTTTTTGTTGTTTGCGCTCCTCTGGCTGGGTGCTGGCAGGTGGAGGGCAGTGATGTTGGCAGGTGGAGGGGCAGTGATGTTAGCTGTTACACACCAGGCTCAAACTTAACACATTGCATCCTTCTTTGCAGTGTCCTTATTCCTGGAAGGGGAATCTGCAATTCCTGCAGAGTTTTGTAACCCGTTGGTCCGCACGCAAAGCAAATTTTTAAAGCCTTCTTAATTGTGTCATTGCTCCATTTCATCCCCTTTGTGGTGAGTCTGCCTAATGCCTTAAGTTGGTCTTTTGAAAACGTTTTCTTATTTTTGTTGACCCTAATTTTCATTGTTTTCTTGAGAGCTGCATTTTCCTTCCTGATTTTTCTTAGTGCACACTTTGCTTTTTTGGTGATTCCTTCTTGGCTCTTTCATTTTCTCTTTAATTGTTTTAATAGATCTTTTTGACTGGCTGCTGGTTCCCTCGTATGCTGACTGGCTGCTGGTTCCCTTGTATGCTGACTGGCTGCTGGTTCCCTCGTATGCTGACTGGCTGCTGGTTCCCTCGTATGCTGACTGGCTGCTGGTTCCCTCGTATGCTGACTGGCTGCTGGTTCCCTCGTATGCTGACTGGCTGCTGGTTCCCTTGTATGCTGACTGGCTGCTGGTTCCCTCGTATGCTGACTGGCACTGGTTCCCTCGTATGCTGACTGGCTGCTGGTTCCCTCGTATGCTGACTGGCTGCTGGTTCCCTTGTATGCTGACTGGCTGCTGGTTCCCTCGTATGCTGACTGGCTGCTGGCTCCCTTGTATGCTGACTGGCTGCTGGTTCCCTCGTATGCTGACTGGCTGCTGGTTCCCTTGTATGCTGACTGGCTGCTGGTTCCCTCGTATGCTGACTGGCACTGGTTCCCTCGTATGCTGACTGGCTGCTGGTTCCCTCGTATGCTGACTGGCTGCTGGTTCCCTCGTATGCTGACTGGCTGCTGGTTCCCTCGTATGCTGACTGGCTGCTGGTTCCCTCGTATGCTGATTGGCTGCTGGTTCCCTCGTATGCTGACTGGCTGCTGGTTCCCTCGTATGCTGACTGGCTGCTGGTTCCCTCGTATGCTGACTGGCTGCTGGCTGAGTGGGTGGTGTCCACCCTCCCTGTCTCTCCTCACTAGCCATGTCCTCTCTTTCTTCACCCTCACTTTCCTTTCTCTCAGTCTCCTCATCCCTTCTTCCCTCAATCTTTGAGACCAATGTAAGTAGAATACATGGCACTGTACATTTTTGAACATTTTAAATATTATACCACTTAAAAATAAGCAATATGACTTTTGTTACTAAGAGTTCATACTTATTATACCTGTGTCACCTTTCACTCTATAGCTGTGATCATGAGCTATGGGCTTTGTAGATACAGTTCCCGGGGTGAATCGTGGTGCAGGGGCCCTTCTCTTTTTGACCACAGGGCGATGCACGAAGATGGTGGGTATAGCCTCTGCTCTCAGCCTAGTCTTGCCCTTTATTGTCTTGACAAACTGGTCTGCATCAAAATGTGCCTGCGGAGTGACTTGAGGTTACTTCACACACAGAACAACTCAGTTTTGTCTGCCCACATACATATTCCATAGTGGTTGAATACACGGTATTAGGAAACACTTTATACTTACTGGACATGTTATACTCATTACATACTGTATATAAAATATGACCAATAATGTGATACAACTTTATAGAAATTCATATCACATCTGTTAGTGATGCCATTTGTCATACTTTGTTAAACTCACAAATAATAAAGTTCCATAACTTCAGTTGGGAACAAAGACCACACCTTATCTCCCCAAGGCAATTTCCCATCCAATAGGTGTGCTATATAGGTGTGTATAACCCTTTCTCCTGTCTGTTACTCCCTCTTTCAGCACAAGAACCAGAGGGGGATTCCATGGAGCCTGAATACCTGCACTGAGACCCTCACCCTGCACCCTGAGTCTCAACTCTGTGTTTTTCAAGCCTTTCCCTGTTTTTTTGTATTAAACAAAACATTAAGCTTTCCCAATGGTGTGGTTTTCGTTTTGTGAAAAAGTGCAAATGCAGTGTTTGTATATAATAACCTCACATACTTTTTTGCTGTTGGTCGTGAAATTGCTCCTGCTGACTTGAGCCAGCCATTTTTTCCTGCGCTCTGTGTCAGTGGGGAAGCCGTACATTCGTACTCCTTTCTCTGAGCGATTTGAGCATCCCCAGGCAGCACAGCAAACCATGGTGGCGACTAGGAGGCAGCACAGCAAACCAGGACAACACGGAGGAAAAGGCACAGACAAACTGCATGATATGCTATTCAATGTTTATTGAATTCCATGTATTTGCAATGGATGTTCCTAAAACAACACATTTAACATCATCATCATGCTGCTGCTGCTGCTGCTGCTGCTGCTAGTCCTTTGATAGTCACCTGTCGGTCTCCTGTCCTTTCTGAAAGCCATAAAGATGACATTAGTCATTTAGATAACTTGTGTCCTCAATGACCATGGGATTACTGAAACTACCATGAATTTAAGAAAATGGTAGAAATTAATCTAATCTGAATTTTGAAGCATTCCTTTAGATCCCCTCCCTCTAAATATATCAATAAACATTAGAAAGTGATGCTCCTGACTACCATACAAGTTTAAGAAGATAATATTGGTTTTAAAGAATTCAAAGCTATAAACAGCAACAGGCTCTTTAACCAGGGCACTGTTAGCCTAACATGTAAACTAGTTGTTCACACTAATCCTAATATTATCACTTAATATTAGCAAATTCAATTTTATTTTTTAAAACATATTGACATATGTATTGACATACATACACATGTCGATTTGTTGTATAAATATTGCAAATCAAAACCTTTATTCACTAATAATTACCAAAAATCGTAGTTCTATCTCCTGTTATCAATGCATTCACATTGCCCGCCATGAACTTCCGGGAACGATCCTCGTCTGCATGAACCACGTAACGATAACCGTTTTTGGACTTCCGCTGTCGTAACTCTTCTATCTATATGGCGCTGCACATGGCTACTTAACATGCAGAATGACGTAATTTTGCATGCTAAGTAGCCATGTGCTTTCTGGGGCTTAATCTTTATCGGTAAACCATTCAACCGGTAAAAGTTCCTTCAAAATAAGATTCCCGATCTTATTATTATCAAAATAAAAGTGCGAAACGAAAACTTTACCATATGAAAATATTGGCATACAAATATAATCACTTCTCTGAAAGGTAACTCATTTTAAATATAGTAAGACATATTAAAGGTCATTTACAATATTAATAATAATAATAATAATAATAATATTAGTAACAAGCTTTATATTTGTATAGCACCTATTACAAGAATTGTAGACAAACTCGCTTCACAGCAGTTCAGTAGACATATTAGTATAACATGACAGGATAAAAGCAATCTAGAGGAGCAGCTACTGTACATTTCAACACATATATCCACAAAGATTAATACATGAAGACTTGTGACTTGGACTTGACTTGCACTCTTCTTCGGTAACTCGGACTTGGATTCGAACACAAATGATGACTCGGACACTCCTTGGGTGACTCGGACTTGGACTCGGACTCGACTACGACTCTCCCTTGGTGACTTGGACTGGGATTCAGACTCGAAGAGTGGTGACTCGAGAGTGACTTGGACTCGTGAATTGGTGACTTGACTACAACACGGCTTCTGGGGTCATTCAACCCAGTCTCACATCTAAACGTGTAATAACTACGTTGGTCCACAACTTGGGACGTAGTATTTCTACAAAAACGCCTCGGTTTTTTTCACCATTCATTTCCAATGGCTGGCGTCTATGTCAGGAGATCTTCAACTTTCTCTCCGCAGAAAAAAGAACATGGCCGACTTTCGTTTTATTCTCGGTTGAAAATGCCTATTTTAAGGTTAGTTTGACCATTAAAATGCATTTTGATGTCATTTTATGTGAGAAATATGCATTTTAGCCATGCCTCATTTCGCTCTATTTTGCTCTCCTCCACCCCTGTCTTTGCATGCGCTGCAGCTGACCACGCCCCCCTGCAAAGGAAGGGGCCGAGTTATGAGCGTCATGAACGGCAACCTCTCATTCCCCTGATGGTGGAGAGTTGGCCATATAGGCAGAGCTCCTCGTCACTGACGTCAGACTATTTTCAAATCTGTATCAGTCTGTATCAGATCCGTTGCAGCCCCGTTTTTTGAGATTTTGGGTATGGAGGAAAAGAGAAAGGGTTGTGTTTTCTGACACTTGGTGAGTTCCCTGACACACCGGGGATACATATTAATGTATAAAATACGTACAAAGGTGCATTTAGGTCCCCTTTAAGGTTAGTTTGGCCAATAAAATGCATTTTGATGTCATTTTTAGCGAGAAATACGAGTTGTGCTTTTCGATTTGTTGTACAATAGATGTGCATGATCTTTAGTTTGCTGGTTATTACGAAGATTACTTCAGGAAATTGTGTAGACTCAACATTTTCATGGTTGCTAAGGTGGTTGCCATGGACGCTGCTATCAAGTGCTGTAAGCACACAGCTCGAACGTAGCAGTTTTACGAATAAGCCTCTAAAAATGTGGTATGCATACGTCTTTGCCCTCATCTATTTCCACCAAAAATGCATCGGAAAATGTGGTATAAGTGCATTTTTTCCAATGTTCCTTTCTGAGGGCAAGTGAAACCATTAGCCTACATCCCATGCAGTTTAAACATGGTCTTTGCTTCTTTTTTTCTGCAACTGTTTGAAGATGTTCCTTATATTATATTGTTGATGTCCATCAAGTGGTTTTAAATGATTATTACATTTTTATTGTAAAAAAGAAACTATACAAATATGCAAAGGGGAAAAACAATTCTACAATAAAAACAAAAGGCTTTGAGGTTTTGAAGTTAAATAACATTATTTTTTATTACAAAGTAACATTCAGTAGGTATATACAATAATAGTAGCAAAGGGAGGCATATAACCAAAAAAAACATTAAATAGGGTCGAGCAGCACAACGGTTTTGACAACACGCGCAACGATCAGTCCTGTTGTGGTGTTGTCCTCTTCTACCCACTGTAGGGGCCACTGCTTCCCACTGTAATACATTGTAAAGATATTTTCACATCAGCCATGAAAATAATTCAAAATATGTCAATATATGTTACAAAAATGGTAATCAAATGCTTTGACTAATTAGTTATTGGTAAATTTGCAGTGCAATTTAAAATACCGTAATAATGAAATGCTACATACCACGTGGAACAAGGTTCCCACTCCACCAATTGCATTTGCTTCCCCTACAAAATTATCGGAAATATTTGTACCATTTCAAGCAAAAAGATTTAAGTTATGTTGCATTCAAATCAGTGGCGTAACTATCGACGGTGCAGCCGGTGCAACGCACTGGGGCCCAGAGCCAGCCAGGGGCCCATGCAAAACGTTTTTTAAAATATATGTTTATTTATATTTGGGGCCCCAATGGCATTGACCGGTTCACACAGACTTCCAAGTAACCAAGCAACCTATATTAATTTGTAATTTGTCTGTCCAATGACCTTGCTCCCTTTCATGTCATGTGATACCTTGCGTGACGAGCAAACCATTTAATCAACCTTTAGCTAGCAGCAGCAAGTTCGGCAGCATTATAAAAAATGTAATAGCTTGCATTTATAATGTGCAGCAAACCAAAGCACAAGAGCGGCGCTCAAAAGAGAACAAGGAGATGTAACAGCTAAACTGACGAAATTAGACTTTTTTTTTTGTCATACATCATCCTCGAAATCGATAGCTCACCCGCCTCACCGCCATCCTTGCCATCTAGCTCCACAAGTGAGGCTGTATCCGTGGCCGTGGCTGTGCAACCTTCTTCTCCCGCCAGCCAGGAGGAGAGGCTGGATTTGGCTGTGCCCGGTGGTGGTCCAACAGTTACCCCAAGGGCCCCAACCGATAGGGGACACTATGGCGGTATTGAGACCTCCAACGCCAAGATCAAAAGCTATATTATAGCTACCGTTCCATGTAGGCCTACCGGCCCATTCCCCAGAGACAAACATCAAGGAAACAGGTTTAATCCTCTTCTTAGTTTGCTGTGCCGTTGTCAGGCTGTGGTTGTTTGAGGCCAGGGCAGGCTGTTGTTGATAGCCTACATGTGGCGCTTCTGAGTGGTTGTGTATGTCCGTCATAGGCAGCGCCAGGGGGCTCAAGCACCCCCAAGAAATGTATGTCTTTTTTTATTTTTACATGTGAAATTCATAATTTGAAAAAGGATTGATTCGAAAATAAAATGCCACAGTACAGAACAAGTACTTTTGGGTCTCTGTGTTTCATTCAAGCTCAGCTCTGTGTGGGGCAGGCGCGCATTTAGTGTGATTAGTGCGAGAGAGAGAGAGCGCACCGGTGCCAGGGACCGTGTTGTTAGCATCTGTTTAGCTAGCTGCACTAACGGATATAAGGAGCTGTTTCTACAACAAGGTGAAGGGAATGTCAGGGAAAAGTTAACTTTAGTCTAAGTTATCTCAGTGGGTCTCAAACGGTTTGGTCAAGATTTATGTAATGAATTATTTCCGAGGCACACCTTCATATGACCATTATACTTTAGTTATAAAACAATAAGAGAATAAATGAAAAACAGTTATGAAATACCATATGACAGTAAAACAAGAATACAGTTTAAAAGGGGAGTGATTTGTAAAATATCCATCAAGAAAAAGTGAATCTGTTTACAGTTCTGTTTCATATGGGTGTTGACTGTTGAGAGATGTGCACCAGATTGATGCATTTAACTTCAATGTTAAAAAAAAAAAAATCATGACCCCCGGACCCGGTCCACCCCCGACTTATAAAAATAGCACTTTACCTATGCTTACACCTATATTCCGTGAGCTGATTATCGAGCCTTCATTGTAACAAGTGTATATACTGTGTATGTGCGTGTGGGGAGTGTTGCGTTTGAAAATTCCACTGTAGCGCCCGGTAGATTAAGGGAAAACCCTAAATGTTTGAGCACTCTCTGTGAAACGTCAAGCTACCCCACAGCACCACCAAAAGCAAATCTCTGGCGCCGCCAATGATGTCCGTGCGTATGTGAGCGTATCAGTGTGCGCTTATGTTTGGGGCGATGGGGGGGGTCCAAAACAATATTTGCACCGGGGCCAATCACAACCTTGTTATGCCACTGATTCAAATCCACAGAGTGCGTCTGTAGCATGCTTTAGATGTACATTATATTAACTGACACAGAGACCTATTTATGACCAACAAACCTTTTGCCTTGGTTTTTACTACAGTTTTCACTGGATAATACTGCTCTCCTCCCATGACCTTATGGCTGCATTCTGAAAGAGCAAAAATAATTTACACTAGTTTTTTTACCTTTATAGATGTTAATGTTACTTTTGCACAATTTGATCTGTCATTTTTTAAATCACATTCAGTTTGCTTTTATTCACATAAATTATATTTCCACAATTATTTTAACATGTCAACTGTTTATATAAAACTGTGAAAACTTTACACAAAAGGACAATCATAACATATATTGTTTAAAATATATATATATTTTACTGTTGTGGGTCGTTCTTCCACCACCGTTAAACAAATTATGAATAGTTTTTTAAAAAGGGTTTCTTTATTGATAAATAGTTGTAAAAAAAAAATTACCTAGAAAGTATTTGTTTAGAAAAGACAACAGTTGACATTTTTAAAACTTCTCTTTACAGAGAAAATATACTAGGTGTAGCATTTCCCTCCGAATAATGGTCGTAGGCTTTACTGATGAACCAGAATTTATTCAAACTCCAGACCCCACGTAGGAGCTTGAGCCTCTTCGGGGGGTGCTAACATTTAAATATACAGTCCGTTCTTCTCTTTCTCCGCCGTTACACAGTCTATGGCCGTTACATAGAAGATATTACTTTCTCCGTCACAATGTTTTCAAAAGCTACAACCACTTCCTGTCAGCCTTGTTAACTCGCCTTCAAAAATAAAAGCATACAAATGAAACAGGAAGTTCACCTAAATTACATTATAAGATATATATAAAACTGCAACGAAAGCAACAAAAACAATGCAACATCCCCTTCAGTCTCAAATAACACAAATTGGGTTATCTACACTCCCACCAAAATTATGAATGTTTCATTTTCAAAACATGAACTATGAAGAATTTTCACATTTAAGAATGTCATTGTCTCTTTGCTGTCATCAGCTTAAGAAGCTTCTAACAAAAGAACCAGCTTCTGCACTGGGCGCTCCAATGTGGAAGGTTTACCAAGGCGCTCACCCTTCTTGTTCAGTCTCTTATCTCCAACTGAGATTTTCACTCTCCTCACAAGTCCATCCTTACCGCTGACAGTCTCTAAGACTCTTGCTAGTCTCCATTCACCTCTTGGTGACAGTTCATCCATGTCCATCACTATATCACCGACTAGTAGATTTCTCTTTGGCGTGTGCCAGCACTGTCTTGTGGTGCTGTTGTGAAGATATTCCTGTTTCCAGCGACTCCAGAACTGCTCTGCCAGATACTGTACATGACTAGGGTTGCCAGAAACTGACCATGATCAAAATCGATTATTCGACCCCCCCCCCCCCCCCGCGGGAGAGAAAAAAAAAAGACTCAGTCAAAAGGAATTCCGTTGTTTTCTTTACTGGAACATGTTTAACATTACAAACAAAATAAACGCCAAATAAAAAAAATGATGCAGCTCCTTGAACTCTTTTTATCTGCCGCTTTGTGTGAGGGAGAGGGGGGGTGGGGGTGGGGTCGGTGTGTAGCGTGCTGCAGCAGCAGTCTGCTCTGCACGCAGGCTTCCTCCAAGTTTACAGTAAAACAAACTGGTGGTGTGACCAATGGCCATTTACAATTATTAATACTATTACTATTATTAGCATTAGTCTATATTTTGGTTGAAACTAAGCCATAAAAAAAAAAAAAAACATAAATAATAATACAAATATATATAAATAAAATCAATTTTTTAAAATAATATTCGATTATGGAGAATGTAACGAATATTCGAATAATCACTGGCATCCCTATACACGACGCCATCTTTTTGTTCCGTACAAGTCCTCTCTTGGGAACTCACCAGGTGGGGGCAGTGCTGTGCCGGATTTCATGTTGATCAGGTGATTTGGGGTGAGTGGTTCTAAGCTGTCGGGACTGTTTAAGTTATCCACAGTGAGGGGACGACTGTTAACTATGGCCATGGCTTCATAGAGTAGAGTCCGTAGTGAAGCGTCATTGAATCTATCATGGGAAAGTCATAGAGTAGTGTTCAAAACACTCCTGACTGTCTTTATCTGGCGCTCCCAGACACCACTTGCATGACTGGAGTGAGGCGCGTTTAGGATAAAGTGACACTGTTTTTGTGACAGAAATGTACTCAGTCTCTGTGTGTCAAGCTCTTGTAACGCTGCCTTGAACTCATTCATTGCACCTACAAAGTTAGTGCCTTGGTCGCTCCGAATTGACGGACTGCGCCTCGGCAGCAATGAAGCATCGAAGGCCGTTGATGAAGGCATCGGTGGAAAGATCCTCCAACATCTCGATGTGGATGGCCCGTGAGCAAAAGCAGGTAAAGAGCAGGCCATAACGTTTATGTTGTTTCCTTCCCTCTGTAATAACAAAAGGACCGAAGCAGTCCATACCACAATATGTGAAGGGGGGGGGAGGACTCCACACGTTCGGCAGGAAGATCACACATTTTTTGGCCCTCTGGAGATCTCCTGAGTCTGCGACAGGTCACACACTGGTGGATGTACGATGCAACTGCTCGGCTCATACCAGAAGTCCAATAGCCATTGGATCTGATTTTGTTCGTTGTGAAGCCTTTTCCCTGATGCTTTGTTTTCTCATGGTTGTGAGCTATTATCAGCTTTGTCACGTGGTGCTCTTTAGGGATGACCTTTGGGTGTTTGAATGAGTCAGCGAGAGAAGAATGGCAGCGTCTTCCTCCCACCTTGAGGATACCATCTGTGCCCAGAAAAACATCAAGGTTGTTTAATTTGTTGCAATACTGTAGTTGACTTCCTTTCTTTAACAGTCTTATTTCTTTCTCATATGTTTGACTTTGCAGATCTTGGATTATGACATTTTCAGCAATTTCCAGTTCGCTCACTGCAACATGACCACCTGACTTGATGTTTTTAGCTTGTCGCAGAAGGCGGGCCACAGCTTTGATGGCTCGGGACAATGACGAAAACTTTGACAGACGGACAACAAGACTCATCGTTTCTGTGGTCTTTGTTTGCAGCGCCTGTGCCTTTTTAGGGTGGTAGATGCCATGATGGGGAATGTACCATTTTTCACCATGAGTTCCATTTTCGTTTACTTCTTCGACATCATCTCTCTCAATGATTTCTTTCATGAATGTTGTGTAGTCTTTTTTGTATTTCTCATCTCTGCAGAACTTTTGTCGATGACAGAGCCGGATTTCAGCAGGTTTTTTGTTATCAGGTAATTGTGGCCGTTGCTTGAAGGGCAGAGGCATCTCATAATGTCCCTTGTCATTCTTCCTTATGCCGTCTTTGAGTTTTCCAAGGAAAACAAGATCCTCTTGTGAGACAGTTTTGTCATCTCCTTTTGCGTCCTTAAAGTCTGACTCCAGGGCGCCTATCACATCCATCGGCGTAACTGGAGGGAGTTCCTTTACCGTAACTCTGTGACACAGGCTGGATTCAGATTTCTCGTGAGATGGTGTTGAGCAGCCTACAATGCTCCACCCCAAATCTGTCAGGATGGCAAAGGGCTCGTTGTCTTTTCCTGTTAACACCTGTCTGGGTGTCAGAGTTCTGGGACAGTTGTACCCGATTAGGAGTCCGACATCACAGCTGAGGAGAGGTGGCATGTTATCTGTGATTGCTGTTAAGTGAGACCATGGCTTTGCTGTGTCATGAGTGGGAATATGATCACGATTTGCAGGAATACAGTCTCTTGTGTAAGAATGAGGAAGGTCGATGTGCAACCAGGAATTAAAGCCTTGCACACGGAGTCCAGACACTCTTTCACTTGTCGTGATCATGTTCTTTCCAATCATGGTGGTAAGTTTCAGTTTCACAGGATAGGTCTCAGCTTGTAGTTCCTTGCTTACCTCTTGGTCTATGAAGGTACTGTCACTTTGAGTATCTAATAATGCATAGACAAGCTGTTCTTTGGATGGGTTTTTAGCTGAGGACACCCACACAGGAACGATCATGGAAGTGCTGCCTGTCTGACCGCCTCCAGTGATGTTGAGTACCGTAGCGGCTTTGGTTTCATGTTCACTATTAAGAGCTGTGTTCACAGTGAAAACAGATCTTTCTTGATTTCCACGTCTTCTGAAGTTCTCATCGTGGAGACAGGTAGGGTGCCTTCTCTGACATACATCACAAGTGTGGCGGTGACGACATTCCTTTGCACCGTGACCTGGCTTCATGCAGCCGTAACACAGCTTATTATCTTTTACATATGTTCGTCGATCCTCCAGGGACTTTTCCATGAAGGTTGTACACTTGGGCAGTTGATGCTTATCATCTTTGAACCACATGCAGGGGGGCCTTGGGTTTTCACTGTTTATGGCCGTTTGCGTGCTGGAGACATTTGCTTTATTTCCCCTTGTTTCCTTAATGCCTCTTTTGTCATATGAGTTCGATGAGTAGAGAGCATGTAGAGAAGTGACTGGGTTGCATGCGATCTCTGACTCTAATGACACAAAGTGAGTGAAATCCTCAAAGGTGGGAAACTCTTTACCTTCCATGAGAGCGATTGTAACCTGGCGATTCCAACGTGCTGCTAGCCAATCAGGAATTTTCTGGATTAGCTTTTGGTTTTCTTCGCAGTCATTTAGAATATCTAGACCCTTCACATGGGGCATGCTTTGCAGGCAGGCATTTAGGAAGTCAGAGAATGTTCTTAACCCTTCAGCGTCTTTGGGTTCTATTTTCTGCCATTTTGACAGCTTATCCCTGAGAGCTCTTTGGATCACAAATGATCTGCTGTGTAGACTGTCAATCAGTTTCCTGTCTGATTTCTCTGTCGTAGATCTCCAGTCTGGCACGAGCAGCCTCCATTTCCCTTTCTGCTTGTAGACTGTCTAATTTAGACTTCTGCATGTGTATTTTCTCATCCATCATTCTTATTTCTTCCTTTTGCTTTCTTTCTTTTTCCATTACTTTATATTGAGCCTACTTTGCATCAAGTTCTGCGGCTGCATCAGCTCTTTTTGCAGTTAGGACCGAGGTTTCAGAATGGTGATTGGCACTTGAATGAGAGGCAGTGCCATAAATGGAGTACGCGTAGTTATGGGCTGATAGCTGGCGAAGACAGTGCCTTTCACGCTCCGCATTAAAATCGCCATCTATTTCCCTTAAGCGGTCGTTGATAATTTTCATAATGTCTTTCGTTACAGCCTCACATGCGTCAATCCTGCGTCTTAGTTCAGCGGATGGTGTGGTTCGGTCTCTTATTTCGCTGTAAGCTCTCATCACACCAATCATTCCATCTTCAATTGCGTCTGCCATTTCAGCCAATTCCCGTTTTGATATGTCAGTCTATAATATATGTTTGGCTTTTCTGACTTGGTATTTCCACTGTTCATACAGGGTAAGCAGTCTTGTTTCCTTTTTATACAATTCCTCCTGTTGGTAGGCAAGCATTTACTCTGTCTGCACAGTGGGGCGTTCTGAACGACGTGGTAATGCTAACCCGTCAGTTTCATCCATTTTGAGTTGAAGCTCAGCTAGTTGATTTTCTTTATATTCAATTTCCTCCTTTAATTCCTGCCTTGACATGCCTTCACAATCTTCCTGATGTAATAAACTTATCTTTTCCTTTATTTCCGTTTGTAGCTTAATTATCTGTTCCTTTATGTCATCCATTTTGAGCTTAGCCGTATTCTTTACCTTCTTAGTTCACGCTAGATGCTGCAGCTCGGTGATCTGTGTGCCGTGCCGTTCCTTCAATCCACAGGCAGCGTGGTGTAGCTTGTAGCTTGTAGCCGGTGAAGGTGAAGCTCTTACTGTAGCATTTCCCTCCGAATAATGGTCGTAGGCTTTACTGATGAACCAGAATTTATTCAAACTCCAGACCCAACGTAAGAGCTTGAGCTTTTCGGGGGTGCTAACATTTAAATATACAATCCGTTCTTCTCTTTCTCCGCCGTTACATAGAAGATATCACTTTCTCCGTCACAATGTTTTCAAAAGCTACAACCACTTCCTGTCAGCCTTGTTAACTCGCTTTTAAAATAAAAGCATACAAATGAAACAGGAAGTTCACCTAAATTACATTATAAGATATATATAAAACTGCAACGAAAGCAACAAAAACAATGCAAAATCCCCTTCAGTCTCAAATAACACCAATTGGATTATCTACACTAGGGCTAGTATCTTTACTGTCTAATCCCAAATTATAATTTCAGCTAAATAACCTTCAAAGTCTTGGGGTTCTTCTTCTTGAGCTTCTTCCTTGGAGACATGTCTGTTGAGATGAAAGAAAACCTTTTGTGAAGAGCTGTTATTATACTGTACACTTGATGTTACTGTTTAATATATATAGTTGTTTAAAAAACAGCATTGTTCATTTAGCTAATTGTCAAGACTTACCAGAAGTGTTTCTTCTTTTTTATATTCATATCATAACAGCAATAACAAGTCATCAATAATTCATTTCACCTGGCTCCAAAACAGCTAGAGTTTGCTACGCATGCTATTATCATATACACAAACAGTGTAGTCAATGAATGAAAAACTTGGGTCGCAGCTTCCTCAATAGTGCATTACAAGACATCTATCAATATTTGTGCATACCTCCAGCAATGTTAACTATGTTGAAGCACTTATTTTAACTGATATTATACGTAAACTCTTATAAGATGTATGTAAATATTTCATCTCCGGCCTTGTCAGGTATTGAACAATCAATAAATAAAGAACACAGAATTATTAAATATGAAACACAGAATTTGTGTGATTATACTAAATGATTTACAAATAAACACCACTGCATATTTACAACTGTTACACATGCTGATGTAACGCAAATGTTTCCAACTTGGGATCAATAAAGTATATCTTATCTTAAGATGATCGATGGCTACTGCCATATTTGCAAAATTTGCCTCTGAACCTTGACAAGTGCATGTTTCAGGCTTATCAATTAACAACAGGAGGGGTCACAAACATAAGACCAGCTGTTAAATAAAGCTCTTCTGACCTTAGCTGGCATGTGGGTATATATTAATGCTGCCCATTATGGGCACAAGCCATTTTCACCCATTTATTAATGATATGTTTTAAATTTGAGTGTTTCCTATCCCCTAAACCTCCAGGGATGTACACAGTTTAATACTGGCAACTTCTTATTATGGGATATACGAAAACGTCTTTTAAAACTAGAACTCCCAGTAGAGACGTGCCATAGATAGAGAACATGTTGCGAAACACAATAGCCAGCATGTGTAGTTCTGGGGACGGGGTGGGGGAGGGGGTACGGGGTGGACCTTTTCAAATCCAGTTTTGGACAGTCTGCCGTGTTTCCATCCCATTTCAAGTGCTGTTCGACGCTCGGCGTAACCCTCGGAGCACACTCTCCGATCACAGAACTTGAGGACTATCACAGGCTTTGTCAAGCGAAGCGGAGAGAATACTTACTTCCGGGTGTAATATTCTCTAAAGCAAATGAGCTGCTCCGACCCTCGGTCCTGACGGACTCCAACTAGTGTTTATTAATCAAACAAATAAATAAACACAAGGATAATTATGTGTTATTGTTGAGTAAATGGAGAATTGCACAGGGGAAAGTAACGTATCTATGCCACAATTTTAGATGCAGATTTTGTTAAACTAATACGTTTGCGCTGTGGACCAACACTATAAATTGACGGGGAAGGGGGTAGCAATAAAGATAACACCATTAAACAGTTACACATCATAACAGAAATAATATTGATAGCAGCGTCCCTAGCAACCACCTTGGTAACAATGAAAATGTTGTATAGACACAATTTCCTGAAGTGATCTTCGTAATAACTAGCAAACTAAAGATCATGTACATCCACTGCACACATAATCTGAAATAACAACTCATATTTCTCGCATCAAATGACCTCAAAATGCATTTTAATGGCCAAACTAACCTTAAAATAGGCATTTTCCACTGAGAATAAAACGGAAGTCGGCCATGTTCTTTTTTCTTTGGAAATGAATGGTGAAAAAAAACTTAGGGATCTTACAATTTCAGAGGTGTTTTTGTATAAATACTACGTCCCAAGTTGTGGACCAACGTAGTTATTAAACGCTTTTTTATGAGACTGGGTTGGTTTCTTCCCGTTACATGGATATAAAACATTCATAGTTTATTAAATTAACATGCCCTCAGACACTGTTTCCTGCAAGATGTTGCGGCAGTGCCCCGGTACCGGGGTCTCCCGGGCTTAACAGGTTAAAAGACATTTTCGTTTTTCCCACAATTAGAAGTTGCCAGTATTAAACTGTGTACACCCCTGGAGGTTTAGGGGATAAGAAACACATGGGTGTTATCACATTTAAAACATATAATTAATAAATGGGTGAAAATTGCTTGTGTCCACATTGGGCAGCACTAATGTGTACCCACATGACAGCTCATTATTTCTTTCTAATTCTACTCCACTACAATTCAGAGCTTAATCTGGTATTTTTACTCCACTACATTGATTTGAGTTACATTGCAGATTCTGATTAATGATGTGAAATATAAACAACCCTTAAATCAGGGTTTAGTTACACCTGAGTAAAATTCAGGGAAGGTGATTGTCAAGTGCCAACAATCAGGCAAGATATTTGATAGTTGGTGCTTGAGAAGACTAAACATTTATCTGCATATCCCTATAAAGCATATTCATTACTCGCTATTCTCTACTAATAGTTAATTAAAGACTGTATATAATTACTATTTTGCACATCCCTTTCAAGATTTCAAGATTTTCTAAGGTTTATTGACATGTCACATATCATATACACAACTACGGTGTAGTTATGCAATGATGAAAGATTTGGGTCACAGGTTCTTCAACACAGGTTCTTCAACAGTGCATTTAAGACATCTATCAATAGATGTGTGTATACCTCCACCATTAAACTGTCATATTCTGCACATTTATTATGCTATCTACATACATAAGATTTTAATTAATGTGTATGATATCAGTTAAAATAAGTGCTTCAACATAGTTAACATTGCAGGAAAGCAATATATTAGACGTTAAGTACTTTGTCAGGCTTAATATGTATCTTTTGATACCCCCAAAGCTTTTTTCTTATTTAAAAGAAGACCTTAACCTAAAGTATTCTTTAATGTTTAAATAACAGTTAATTATTTTTTCTGTTTTGCGCATCCTCCTATTAATATATTTTTACATCCAGCACTAAACTGTTTTATTGTAGAGATCACTTATAGTATCTTCTTGATTTTTTATAATCTATATTTCTATCATTGACCTTCTACTTTCCCCCTATGAAAGTATGTACTCTTAATATTTTTTTCATCAAATACTACACATTAAAAAAATAATTCAATAACGTGCTTTAACCACTAGGCAGTAGGTACACACAGCCATAATAACTTTGTATTATTAGTGTAGGACACTTATGTATGTACAACATCTGAAGATGTGTAGTTTTATTCATGTTTTCACATAATTTTACAGCATATCGCTATATTATTTCAGACTCAGTATTAACATTCTTATATTCAAAGAAAATCAGTAATATCTTTAAAAACTACAAGATCTTTTATATCAGCTGTGCACCGTTATGGGATAAATATAACCTACCTACGAATTCGAACAAATATAAAAGTCAGCCGAATTAATGTTGATACAGCAAGGAGACGTATTGTGTGAAGAGAAATTGAAGATGTTGTTTAATTGTTGATATATTTATGATCCACGTCACGTATTCAGTTTCGGTGGCAGTTCTTCCAGTTCGTCTAGAAGTCTTCTAATCAGGGCTCTATAAATAGAGAACTACTGCAGATATGTAATATGTAATGCAGCCGAACCGTGTATTACAATGCCGTTATGTGATGACTTCCAAAGGGAAAAGTAAGCACACTCGGAATAAAGTGTTATTTTCTTTTTTTTTAAATATGTTTTTCGGATTTCATATTGCATAAACACCATATCTCAACGTGCATTGCGGCTAAACAATCAAATCACTGAGGTTAAACCATAGCTGAGGATCGTGGGTAATCAGTTCAGTGGTTTTGTATCTGTTTCCGGTTATTTTATTTTGAAATTCAGTTCCTGACGGATGGCAAAAAAGCCCGATATTATGTAATTAAACAAATAAATAAAAACAAGGATAATTGTGTGTTATTGTTGAGTAAATAAAAGTGTGTTATTTAGAAAATAATAACAAATTAGATGGGAAAAAAGATTTTTAAAAATACAGATTTCAGTATTTTCAGGCTCTGAGCCCCATTTTCTTTCCTCACTGTCGGCAAAAAAAGTCAGACATTATAAGATTTAAAATAAAAAACTATAATTGTGGCTTGATATTGAGTAAGAACATGTTTTTATGAACCACACACCTTCCGGTTTTCCAAGACCCGACCGGACAAAAAGACGTGTTGCAGGTACGAATCATACTAGGCCTATATAGAAATACATTGCTTTTTTGCGGGCGCCATTCAAAATGGCAGCACACTGCTCCTAACACTAGGATGGGTCCAATGCAGAGAAATAATTTCCCCACGAGGGATTAATAAAAGTCCATCTTCTTCTTCTTCTAAAATCGTTCTGTGTGACACAAAAAAAAGGGGAAAATCATGTTGGTGAACAAGAATCAATAGATTAAATGTCGTGACTATAACAGGAAATGCCGTGAGACTGGGTTGTTGTGGACCAACGTAGTTATTACATGTTTAGATGTGAGACTGGGTTGGGTCATTTGGGTGGATTTGCCATATCTCTGGCCCCCCTCGGTTTTTTCGCTCAGTGCTAATTCAGAGGCTCGGCGTTAGAGTTGTCTTTTGTTTCGGTAAAAATGGTTCATATCGTCAGTTAGCTGAGTTTCTTCTCGTTAAGTGGGTATGACACATTAATAGTTTGTTAAATTTTAAAGGTCCCATGTCTTGCTTTTCCGGTTATTACGCGTCCCCTTGTGTGTTATGAAGGTTGTTGTGCATGTAAACGGTCTGCAGAGTCACAAAACCTCAAAGTACACCCTGTAGCGAGTAAAACCCTAACACAGAAAATACCTGTCTATGCTGCCCCAGAACGCCTCGTTGGAGATTTTTCTTTTTCCATTCTTTTCTTCCTTGGTATGGTGACATGCCAAATGGACCAATCCGTGGAGCTCCTCACACACACACACACACACACACACACACACACACACACACACACACACACACACACACACACACACACACACACACACACACACACACACACACACTCTCAGCAGCGAAACTGTGACGCGCTGGGGGGGTGCGGGTACTAGTGGAGCCTCGCAGATGGGGGTGCTGCAGCCCCCTCAGCAAGCCGTTTAGGACAGAGAGTAAAACATATACAATGCAGAGATGCTGTATGAGAAAACAATGTGAGTTTGGAAAATTGCACAATATAAATCTATTCTAGTAGACCTCAACAATGGAATTATGATCAGAAGAGATGGCCATGACACGGGACCTTTAAGAAGCCCTGAGACACAGTTTTGTGAAAAAAAGCCCCTAGGCTATGGGGCTTAACAGGTTAGTAGGGTTAAAAATGAAATCAGTAATCTAATAAGTATCACCATTTTAAAGTTCCTGATTACTTTGTTACTTTTGGATTATGTATATTGGAGATGCAATGCAAATAAATACAATGGAAATAAATATCATAACTTAAAAAATATACCCAGATAAAATTATTATTTTATATAGGTTTTTGTGAATTGTCTGCAAAGGCTAAAATCCCAAAGTCCACCCCCCCTACATGATAGGCTAAGGGGCGGGACATCTCTAAACAGTTGACTAATCATAACAGAGCCGGCAAGCTAACCAATAAGAGCAGATTGGGCGGTGAAAAGAGGTGCTGCAGTACAGGCAGTATGAGAAAAAATAAAGACCTTTCTTGAACATTAAAGCATGTAAACATGTCACAATAGAGGCACAACATATAAATATGAAACCTAAACATTTGCATCATAGGGCCCCTTTAACACTCTTTAAATCTGTTAAGAATTGTGCAAAAAAAAGAAGTTCCGCTGATGTAATTGAATCATCTCCATTGCACTTTACCTATGAAATAAGCCACTGAATCATTTTACTACACAACTACATTTAATTGGATAATTTAAATATTTAACGCACAGTGTGGAGATAAGACCATCAGGCGCCATTTGCATTGTTTTGACTAATCAGGGCCCAATCACCGTTTTTAGTATTTACTTCAATTTTTCCGTAAAGTGTAGAAATGTTGTAAAGCTTTAGTTTACTATATAACTTGCTATTTGCATTAGCATGCATCAATCGTTTGCAATAATTTGAAACACTAAAGAGTAGCCATCCACATTAACTGCGCAGTTTTCTTTTTACATTATTTGTTGAAATCATACGAGACTCGGTGGTGAAAGAAGAAACACTCTGGTTAAGTGTTGCCCTCCTCCTGCTTCCTTCCTCTCCATCTTCCTCTCGCTCGCACTCTCGCCTCCAATCCACCATTATTAGTGCCTCCAATACTCCAGAGGGCAAACAAACTTTCAAAATTCCCCATAACCCACCAAGCGTAGCCCATTTTCCTCTCCATGCAATTAACTGCGCCAACATTTACAATAATATGATTACAGACACTTTGGCAAAGTCATGGAGGGAACGCGGGGCATATTAGGTATCAGCAAGGGGTTGATCGTAATGGTCGCGTTCCCGGAGACCCACATTTTCTTTTGCACGCAATAGTAAGAGCTACTAAATTCTCCTCAGGCAGTAAAAACCAATGCTCTGGAACCATGATAACAAACACAGCAACCACTTTCCTTCCCATCATTCTCTTATTTTCTTTCTCTTACTTTGGGGCCTGTTTTTTTTTCTCTCCGTCTTACTATCCCCTGCACCCTTCGTCCTCAACCCCCCCACCCACTGCGTCTCCCATGCACCCCTCAATTAATTAAGTCTTTCACGGCCATGTAATTAGGAACATTAGCAAGTCATAAACTTGCCACGAGTCTTGGAATTATGTGCTGGCCTTCAGCAATTTGTTTGTAATTCGTTTTTCGTGAGACAACAGCACCGTAGGGTCCCATAGATCTTCCCAGGGCCCCCACTGTGCCCGCCCTCTTGCAGCCACGGCAGGCGGGACAAGAGGGGTCCTTGTCGGGCTGAGAGGGGGCCCACATCATGCCCAGGCTGGCTGGCACCAATCCCGCTGCTCTCTAAAGACTACTTTGAACAGCCAGTCTGTTCACTGTGTGTATCTCAGCTTTTATATCTTTCTAAAGAGTGACAGAAAATGTTTTTGTAAGGCCAATGTCAAAAGAGTATATTTATGGGTCATGCGCCACAAAATCAAGATGGAAAGGCCCTATTGTAGGGTAAGGGTTAGGTATTATTATGAATGGATTTTTTTTGTAGGGTTAGTGTTAGGGTTAGGGTTACGTAAACTAGGGTTCTTACAAATGAGCATAGCAAAATGGCTCAACTGCGCCACCTAGAACACAGCCCCTAAATGTATACGATTGTCTTACGTGTCTGAAATGTGGATGGTATATGTAACATATGGAGACAACAAAAAAAGTATTTTTGGATGTACACTGTAAACCCAAAAAAAGTCAGCCATTTTGAATTTTACTGCGTATTTTGGACATTCAAGCGCACTGTACTTTTAGACCCTTGCCACTTGACACAAAAAGGACACAGTGTAAGATGTTCAATATGTCAGTTCAAGCTAAACACACTCTATCCAAGAAGTAGTCTACATGTCCTTCCAGTATAGTGTAAGGCATCACTTTTCAGCAGGGTCATGCAGAAGTCTTACACCCCCCACTGTGATGCTATGAGAGGGTTTAAATGCCCAGCCAGTCGCTCTCATCATTGACGTCCCGATCCTAAACAATCATGCTTGCAGTAATATGTATTTTTGGTCTTTCAGTGCGATCACTGAGGCAAGATGAATTGTCATCCTGGAAAGATAGAAATAGCGGTTGTCAGGTAATGTGAGATTTCCTCAGAAGGAACAGTGTAGAGGCAGCGGTGCAGCAGACACCTAGTGCGTACCCCCTCCAACGGGCTCTCTTCACTTCTCATGCACCCATTCTCAATCTAAACACACATATCTACAGAGGCCTTAATGCAATATGATATACCAAGCAAATAGCACATACTGAGTTGAGAACAAACATTATGTATTATCAAGCTTCGTTTATTAGGAAATTGCAGCTCGTGTAACATAATACAACAACTGTTAAAAAAAACACACAACACAACACAGCCATCAACAAGGAGAACAAGAAAGGCAAAGACACATATCTGATTTATTTTAGAACAAAAAAGAAAGGTGGAAAGACATGAACTTGTTACTTACTGTAGCATATGAAAGAGCATCATTCTATCTACCGGCTTTATTAAAATTCAACTATAACACTTTCTAATAATCATCATTAATACATGGCATATTTATTTTTAATTCCATTTTAGTACATTTTGATTTAACTGTTGTCCAACAATATAAATTAATACTTTATTCCGGGGGAAATT
Organism: Notothenia rossii; assembly: GCF_949606895.1. Taxonomy (NCBI): domain Eukaryota; kingdom Metazoa; phylum Chordata; class Actinopteri; order Perciformes; family Nototheniidae; genus Notothenia; species Notothenia rossii. The sequence continues at coordinate 63,086,123 of NC_136902.1, forward strand.
GATATGTGTTACAGTTACTTTGTTTAAGACTGAATTAAAATAAAAGATAAACAAAATAACATATTTATATAAACATACAAAGTGCAGAATGTCCAATAAAAGTATCAAATAAAGTAAAATATAACAAGATTATATGTAATAGGCATTTCAAGTAAAACTGTCCAATAAAGAGTTAAATAACAAAGAAAAAATGATTTCATGATAAGAATTTAAATGCATATTGACCCTGAATGCCTGATGGTCTGAGGGAAGAATTAAGAGATGTTTTAATTATTTATTCATTTGAATATGAGAAATAATTAGTAATTTTGATATTTTATCATAACTTATAGTCAATGTCATTCAAATAACATGAGAAAACCATTTATGAACACTTTATTTGTTGCACACATAACGCTTAATAAACTTTATTACAGGGCTTTGTTGAATACTTGGTTCTGATTGGTCAAGGGTTAAGGGTTAAGGTTAAACAACTCTTGTGTTTCCACTCTTATCTTTAAAAAAATAATATGAAAAGACATCGAAATAATCTAAAATTATATTTATATGAATATGGATGACTTCCTTTGTCTTCATAAAAATACTTCATTGTCGAGGCTCTCAGACTTTATAAAAAGTAACAGGTGCATTCCACAAACTTCTGCTCTCTGCATCACTAATGTCGATCCTTAGCCAGTTTAGCCCTTAGCCTGTTTTTCAGGTCTCAGGCTCGAAAATGACATTCCCAGAACAAATGACCATATCTTCCCTTCTAAAAGGGTTACATTAATAATAAACCTGTAAGTTGGATGTAGAAAAGTCAGAATCAATATAGATGTTTTTTTATTTTAAAGAAAAGTTCAGATTGAATAAAAAACTGTAAATGATAGTGTCCTTGATTTTTTACTTACAGTGAAAACTACCCTTGGACGATGGTAAGATATAGACTAAAAGCTTTAGGAATCCAAAGTACTAAATATAATAAGTACCCTGTATCAAGATTGATGCAAAACAAGTGACATTTGACCTTTTTAGAGAGGTTTAGCAAAAGAAACTCCACCTCTGAGGTGATTTGGGTGGAAATGGGGGTTTTACCGTTTCTCTGGAACCCATTGGTCGATTTTGGTGATTGACATCTCTTTCTGACCGTTAGAGCCGATAGAATCGAAGGGGAATCTCCCGACTCACACAAATAGTACAAAAAAAAGGTGGGGGCTTCGGGCACGCAGTTTTGCACCAGAGTGAAGCTGTCTCTAGGTCTGACTTCTAGAAACGGAAACGCCTGTTTATTACTTATGGGTTATCAGAAATCATTTCAAGGGGACACAGACACATTGGATTAACCTATGGATTAACTTCAGCATCGCTTTTATCGTTTTAATGCCATCGAATACCACTTTTGACCAGACTATGACACAGGTGAGCCATGTTAGCGTTTTTAGCTACCTAACGCCATATATTTTGATGTCTGTTCTTGTTATTATCTCAGCGAGTTCGTATCATTGAGTGATAATGTATGTACCCATCGATTCTGTGTCACCTCACGATGTGAAACGATGGGTTGGATGTGCAGCAAAGATAAATAATAAGGTTTTGTGAGTGAATTTCGGTGCAGTCATCTGTTAGCATTTTTTGCTCGTTGCTAATTCAGAGGCTCAGCGTTAGCATTGTGTTTTTTTTTTTGTTTTTTTTTTAAATGATCAGTTAGATGAGTTTCGTTCCGTTACATGGATATAAAACATTCATAGTTTATTAAATGAACACGCCCTCAGACACTGTTTCCTGCAAGATGTTGCGGCAGTGACCCGGTACCGGGGTCTCTCGGGCTCAACAGGTTAAAGTGTTTAAATAACTTTCTTAGTATCATTTTACCTGTAATTTTTTCCCATTTAGAATTTTTTTTCACAGAATGTTCTATCCCTCTGACTGATACTCCAAATGTGCTTAGGTTTTTTTGTGTGTGTTTGTGTGTGTGCATGCCCATGTGTGTGTGTGTGTGTGTGTGTGTGTGTGTGTGTGTGTGTGTGTGTGTGTGTGTGTGTGTGTGTGTGTGTGTGTGTGTGTGTGTGTGTGCGTGCGTGTGTGCACGAGCCCTCTCTGCTCCACGAAGAGGTTAACGCCATGGACGCCTGTGTGATTCCAGTTCAAGCACTCTCATCAGCCGCCTTATTCTATGCTGTGGCTGCACCCTGACCCCCCAATAACCATACACCATTGTTTCTATTTACCATTTGGCAGAGACGGAGGGGAAAACTGGAGAAAGAGCGTAGCGGAGAAAAAGAGAGCCGGGGCTGCTATTGATCGGTTTCCACATGTATTGAAACCAGATATTGATTTTCTTTCTTTTTTTTCAAATGGGAAAAAGTGCATTGTCCGAGCGAAGGAGATTTCTATGGGGATTTGGGGAAAGAGGAGTTGAAATGAGCATCCGGTGCACCGCTGTCTCCTGTGGATTGTGTATAGGGCTCTGGTAATTGAATTGAGCGAACAGGGCCCTTCTCCAATATGTGCTCTCTGAAGACTTTTCGGCCTGTCGATGTATCCCTGAAATATTTGGCTCGGAGGAGAAAGCCAAGAAAGTTTTGCGACAAAGGATTTGGGCTCAAGATAAGGCAGAAATGTCATTGTAAAGAATAACGAGTCATCAGTGAAAAGCTGGTTGCCGTTTACCTCACTGAAATGTACTTAATTTATACCATTATCTTCCCTTGTAATGTGTGTGTGTTTATTATATCTAACTTATTTCAAACTAATGTTTACACTGATTAAATTAATACTTTGGGGATTATTTTTGTCGTATTAGGTGTTTAAGTAGGTGTTAAGTTTATTTAGTTTAGTTTATAAATGTTTCTGATAAAATTGTATATGATTTACTTTATTTATTCCAAACTGGGATTTGTTTTGTAACACAGGCATTCAAAATTAGTTAAACAAATTGTGAATGCTTTACTAATGGTTAGTCAAATATATTGCAAAAACATTCTGTTTAGTGTCTGGGCTGCTATATTTGGGCTTTCCTGCTTCATATATCTTCATTATGTTTATGATTGTAGTGGTATTTTTAAATTATTTGTGAATTCAATTAATTGAATTGCTGCTTTAAATCAGTTTGATATCAATGTTACTCTGGTTTTGTTATTAACACTTTGACACACTCTTGAAGATAACTTTAAAAATAAATTGGTTATAAAAAAAAGAATGTCTACCAAACCAAAGGTTGGATTGTGAGCTGCTGTGTTTCAACTAGTCATATTTCTCTTTCATTAGAGAAAATATATCAAAAATAAAAAATCTTTACATTCAATG